>NC_033794.1:24085163-24106880 GCF_001876935.1 Asparagus officinalis
TTATGGTGGGGTCCGCCCTCTTGTATGAAACCATCTGACCGAGAGTTCCCTGTAGATTCACGATTTTTCCCCATTTCCGACTCTGGTCTCTCTTCCTCCTCATCCTACCTGAGTCACCTTAACCTGAATTCTTCGCTGATTTTCTCACCGAAATTGGACAAGAAAGTCTCAAAGGTAATTTATCTTCCTTCTCTCTTCTTCAACATCTAAAAATCTAGGATTTTTCTTTCTTCTTTAACATTTAAATCTAGGGTTTTCATCAAAATTGAATTTCTAGGATTTAAAATTTAATATCAATTAGATATCTTTCTGGTGATTGTCAGTCCTTATGTGTGGTATGGTTTAATTGAAATTGAAATTCTAGGACATAGAATCTTCAATTTGGGGTTTAGGGTTTTCATTTATTTATTTAGGGTTATTGATTAAAATTAGAGTTATATGATTATGAGATTGTTGCATTGTATATATGAATTATGAGATTGTTTGCATCTAGGGTTTCCTCTCTTATCCAATGGCTTGGTAATATTTTTTTAATTTTTTTTTCATTTGAATAATATAATCTAATTTTTTTAGTGGTTCAATAATATGGTTTTTATCACTTGTTCTTACAGTGAAAAGATTAACTATGGAATGAATAATATGCCGATGTACGTTGGAGGGATAACGACACTATTAACGATCTCAGAATCATATAGTTAGTATGACGTGATTAAAGAATTATACCGAGTTATTGAAATAGATCCATGAGAGTACCGACTGAAAATAATATGCAATTGGCCTATAACTTTTGACAAAACGTCCGCGGTTGAGATTTCAAACAATCATAATATGAGTGTTATTTTTAATTTGAGCAAGACACAGCTAACAGTAGAATTATTTATTGAAAAGATTCCATTTTGTTCGAGCCAAATGTTCAAACCTCCGGGAGAGTTCTCACGCATGTTAGACTTGGGAGTTGAGTCTTATGGTTTTCTTTCATCTTCAAGCGAAATAGAGCGGACTCAATTTCAATAGCTAAGTGTACCGTCATTTGGGGGAACGTGTGTCATGAACAATGAAGCCCCTTACCAAACTATGAGGCTGTTAAGAGGGGTGACGATTGAAGAGGATGAAAGAAGCGATGACTTTGAAGATGAAGAACAAGTAGTGCACCAATTGATAGCATGCAATTTGTGATTGAAGATGTTGAAGAGAATCCAAGATGGCCTGATGAGGCTTATGTTAATAATGAGTATGTTGAGTTCAAAGAACTACCTCCCGACGAGTTTGAGGATAATGAGTGGATTTGCTCTTCCACGGTACAAGACGTTGACATCATGCAATGTTTAAATGGTAGAAGAGATGAGGACTTCACTTTCAAAGTTGATGATTTATTCGAGACTAACGATCAATTGCTTGATGCTATTCGTGGTTATTCTATCAAAGAGAATGTCAAATTCAAGCAAGTTAAAAAGCAATTACACAATTTTGATGCAATTTGTTTTATGAATACAGAAAGAAAAGGTCAGGCGGAGGGAAATGAAGATGTTTACACATGCCTTAGAAGTTCTATTCATTTGCCGGAAAGAAACATAATGGGTGTTTTAAAATCACAAAATATTACGGTGTTCACACACAGCAATCCGATCTTGACCATAGTGGTGCATCTACCTCTTACGTAGTGTGGTTAATTATGCTAAATTTAAAGAAAAAACTTGATCTAAATCCTAGTCAGATAATTGATATGAGTGTTAGGTTCGAGATTCATTGAAATATCATGTAGTAAAACATGGAATGCAAGGAGAATTGCGATGAAAAAAATATTGGTAATTGGGAGAAGTCTTACGCGACCCTTCCTCAATATCTTGATGCGATCAAAAGAAAGAATCATGGAACTGAATACAAACTTATAACCAAAGTGATCCATCCGGGAGTTTAGCAATTTACCTCAATATTTTGGGTATTTGGTCCTTCGATCGAGGGATTTAAATTTTGCAGTCGGTTCTTAGCATTGATGGCACATACTTATATGGTAAATACAAAGGTGTATTGCTTATTGCTGTAGGAGTAGATACAGATAGTGGCTTATTTCCTTTGGCTTTCGCGGTTGTGGAGGTCGAGAATTGTGAAAACTATGAGTAGTTTTTTTCTTGTATTCAATTATATGTTCTTATTGTTTTACCTCCTAGAAAAATTACTTCTATATTTGATAGAATGGAAGGTATTCCTAAAGCACTGTATAGGAGATTAGATGCACATCACTATCACCGATATTGCTTAAAACACATTAGGCATAATTTAAAAAAGAGGCATGGTGAGACACATTTACAAAATTTTCTTTGGCAAGCGGATTGTGCACCGAACATGTATGTATAATCAGATAAGGGATCAAATTAATGCAACATCTCAAACTACACATGACTAGATTGAGACTAATTTGGGAAGTGAATATGTCGACTGGTAGGCACTAAGTAAAGATGGAGGGAATCGGTTTTGCGTGATGATAACTAATTGTTCTGAAAACTTCAACGGTATACTTAAGGGAGCTCGAGCAATGCCCATATAGGCATTGGTTGCGAGGATATTTTATAGACTCAATTATTATTTTGTCACGCGGCGAGAGGATGGAGCAAAGTAGGTGACGATGTTGACACCAAAAAGTGAACAGATTGTAGGGTTTCGTGTTATGCAAGCGAGATCAACAAAAATTATTAGATTTGCTAAAGATGAATGGTAGGCTACAAACAAATATGGTCATAATTACACTATCAATTTACGAGGAATGCAATGAGCATGCACTTGCAACATACCATAATTGTAAAAATTACAATGTTCGCGTGTTATAGACGTTTCTTCCAAGCAATATGGGGGTGCAAATACTTGATACTACACATACGCTTCTGAGTGGTATCAATCAAGTCATTATAAAGATGCATACAAGTCATGTTTTTATCCAATTATAGATAGTAGCCAACGGCCACCCTATAACGGGTCGCATGTGTTACCTCCTGACTATAAGAGATAAGTTGGACGTCTGCAATCAGTACGTATAAGAGTTACAATGGATGAAGGATGGAAAGGGGTTCCAAAGCAAAATAGGTGTGGATATTGCCAGGGTCGGCCCCGAGGTTTAGGTTGCCCTAGCCTAATCCAATTTTGGTTACCCCTTATATTAAAAATTTGGTACGAACAATAGCGATAAAAATGAATACATATAATACCATTTAGCGTTTCATATTGGGCTCAAACTGATAATATTCTCTTGCAAAATCAATATTCATATAAGAAAAAATTACATCTGTGCTACAATTTAATTCAAAGAAAAACACTTCTCCATGAATTTTTTGAAGCGAATTCTTCAATTAAGTCATCATACTCGAGTTTCTCGAAGTATTCATTTTTAATTAAGCGAATTCTTCAATTAAGTCATCATACTCGAGTTTCTCGAAGTATTCATTTTTAATTGATATCATTGCCAATCCATTCAATCAATCCTTCGAGTTTCTCGAAGTATTCATTTTTAATTGATATCATTGCCAATCCATTCAATCAATCCTGTGACATGGTAGTACGAAGATAACATATATGAAATCACAACAATCAACTAAAATGATGCCGGAACGAAGACTTAGCAATATCATTATTATTAAAACAATCGAACAATTACTCTAGATAGAAATCTAATAATATGAATGTCATCAAACAAAGTTAAATTGAGATTATAATTAAAACCAAATAGAAATATATCATATTATCGCCCATTAGGATTTTCGAGTTTTAGATGACTAGAAGGGAGATGAACTTTTTAATAAGTAAACATTATTTCCTCTTTCTATCTTTCAACTTTGATAAGCTTCTTTTAAACTTATGGAGACCGTGAGAAACTAGTCAGAAGGCATAATTGTGTCACCCAAATAGCTAAATCAAATCTAATTTTTAGTTTCAAAACAAAAACCTAGACGAAACCGCCCAAACATCATAACCCCTAATTCAACAACTAATATTCAGCCAAGATTCAAAATCAGAAATCTTAATTTCATTACAAAACATCAAAACCCAAATTTCCGTCCAAAAAACCCCTAAAATTATTTATTTAAAAAAATTACATGATTGTGTTTCTTTGATTGATCGATCGGCCGTCGACGTCGATAAATCAATTCAGATTCTCTCTGTCTTTTGGGTGACTAGATCGGACTGTCGGAGGAGGAGTCGGCGGGGTAGTCCGAAGGATGGGAGCAGAGACGGGAAGGAGGAGTTGGAGGCTGACGGAACAGAGACGACGGAACAGAGCGATGTCTCCGTCGATTCAGATTCTCTCCGTTTTTTTTTTCTTTTTTTGTGAGTGGTGGAACAGAGACGAGAAGGAGGAGAGGAGGCTAATAGAAATAAAGGAGGAGTTGGGTAGGGCTTTGGGTATTAATAAGATTTTTTTACTAATAGAACCCCTAACAATTTTTGCATAAAAGTCCTCTTACAAAGTCCACTTCGAAAATTATTACGGTTTGAGAGGTGAAGGATGTAATCGCGATGGTTGTCCCCCCGGCCCTAGGTTGCCCCAGCCCCGGGGCTTGGTGGACTTACCCCAGGGCCGGCCCTGGATATTACAGAAAACTGGACCATAATAGATCTCATTGTCCTACCAATCCGAATATATAGCAATTAATGGATACAATTAATTTATTTTGTAATTTTATTCTACAAAATTTGTAATTTAATGCATATTATCATGTAAAGTAAGTTATTTCTAGTTCAAGTTATTCTATGTCATAATACTGACATATTTTACTTTATATGTGCAGACATTTATAGTATGCAGACGGGACCATTGACATATGAGGTCTTATATGACCAATATCGACACTGATCCGCGAAGATAAACTTAAGGGAGGTAAATTTTTTATTATTTTACATTTTCAATCCTATTATTGTTATATGATCATTTTAAAATTTTAATATATGCAGGCCCTGGGTATTACTATTGTTGATCATACTTGTGCACATTCAAGTTGGGATTTGACGGATCCATAGGTTCAATATTATGTTCGTCAAGCAGGTTTTTTTTTAATATTCACAATTAAAATGGGTAAGATTCGATTGGCCTCTCTTGACAACATTGATTGAACGATGGAGGCCCGAGACAAATATAGTCCACACGTGACAAGGAGAGTCAACTATTACTCTGCAGGATGTAGGGGTTATACTTGGCCTCAAAGTGGATGGAGATGATGCTATGAGTACTGAAGATTTCAACTGGATAGGAGTGTGTGAAAGATTATCAGGCCAATCTCCTAATATGAAGGGTGGTAAGATCAAGCTCGAGTGGTTACGAAATAATTACATGAATATATCGGTCGATGCAACAAATGAGAACATCAAGACGTATGCCAATGCGTATATACTCCATCTGATCGTTATCATTCTATTTTTAGATTCAACTAAGGAAATCAGTGCATGTTAGATGGTTGTCACTTCTTAGGAATCTGGAGAAGTGTGGAGAATTATCTTAGGGAGTGCAGTGTTAGCTTATCTTTATAGGGAGATGATAAAAGTGGCTGTAGGCTGTCAAAAAATTACTACAGATAGCTGTTGGCCTCTTTGTTTTGATGATGTTTAACAAACAATTTACCACTAATGTTGTTTGTCTAGTGTTGGTATATTTCTATTTATTATAGACAAACAACGAGTTAAAGGATGGATGGAATAGAGCTTCAACGATCATATCAAATGGAGGTTGGCGGAATAGTAGGTGAAGCTTATGCAATTCAAGTTGAAGATCCAAGTTCAATCTTCATCCGTAAGATTACCAAGAAGAGCTTATTGAAGATCAAGATCTAGCTTGGGTAACTTAGTTTAGGTTTTATATTATGTGTGTTAAGTACCTTAAGCTCAATATCATATACATACACGTATTTGGTTTCTATGTATATATATAGTTATATATATACATGCATGGTTTTGAGTTTTTATGCTTTGGACACACTTGCAAAATACATAAGTTTTCACAAATGGAAATTCAATTTGAGAAATTCTTTTTCTAACATGTTTTTTTTCATGCTTATAAACACTTCGCAAAGTTTTATCAAGTTTGGAATTGATTTGTTATGTTTAATGGAATTTACAAAATCATGTTTTTGTTCGTGCACATGTTCGTGCATGTTTTACAAAACAGATAAGTTTTCATAAATGAGAAGTGATATTCAAGAAATTCTTTCTTTGACATGTTTATCTACATGTTTAGAAATTCAAGAAATTCTTTCTTTGACATGTTTATCTACATGTTTAGAAACTTCTCTCAAAATTTTATTATTTTTGGAGTTGATTTACTGTGCCCAATTGATTTTACAAAATCATGTATGTCAGCAGATTTTCAGAAACTGTATATCTGTGTTCAAACATTTATTTCTCTCAACTGGGAATTGATTTTTCAGAAATTCTTTCTCTAACATGTCATTCTACATGTCTAGAACCTTCCCACAAAATTTCATAATTTTTGGAGCTGTTTTACTATTTTTAACTGATTGAAGTTGAACGGGGACGAAGGAGAGGAAGAAGAGGGAGAGCGCGAGAAAAGAGAGTTCTAAATATTTGCTAAATTTCAATATCGTTTGTTTTATGATGTTTATGTTTAAAATTCTAGTTGGACTAAATATTTATTATTGGAATTTTAGTAAGTCAATTACATGTTTGTTTATGTTTAAAATTGATTATAGATGTAATGTAGAGATAAAGATATGTGTTTATTTGTGATTGAAATTGATTATAGATTGATATGTGTAGCAATAGAGTTCGTACCAAACCTGACAATTCTGGTTGAGTGTTTGGTGTGATTATTATCTTAGTGTAACATATGAGATACCTTCCAGGATGTGCCCTGCATTAGCAAAGGCTCTGGTAAATGACAGAGGTTGCAAACTCCAACCAAAATGGTTAGGGTTTCCAAATCCGGCCATTTTAGTCAGGGTTGGGTATCTCGACCATTTTGGTTGGGGTTCACAACCCTAGTTATTTTGTCCATGAAACCCCCACTAAGTGGGGTTGCTTCTCTTGCTGCTCCTAATTAGTCGGGGTTGATAACCCCGACTATTTAGGAAATCGCTTTTTTCAAAACGATGCAGTTTCTTTCCATGATGCTGACGTGGTCGAATCTGGATCGATTTCTACAAAAAAAACAGTATAGGATAGATTTTTATGATTAAATTTGGGATTGGGTTTATTTTAAAATTTTCTCCTTCCGCAATGAGGGCCAGTTTGGTGTTGTGTTATTTTTTTTGGATAATTTCTGGTTTTTTAGAGGCTAAATTATCAGATTGGTATTTTTTGAAACACCCCTAACCAGTTTGGTTTTTTTTTAACTCCAGCGATGTTTCAGTGTTAATATTTAACCTCTGATGCTAATTAGGCAAAGATCTTCATTATCGACGATGAGACTGGTGAGCAAGTACCACATGACCTCACATGACCAAATTTTAGCTTTATTAAGATGTTGATGTGACAGGGATTAAGCAACGTGGAAGAGATTAAGGTTTGACAAATCCTAAATTTGTCGATTGCACCCAATTTCACAAAATTTTTGAGAGAGAAAGAGAGATTTGACTCCACAATTGTAATGATAGGGATTACAAGGATTTAATTGAATAAAATCCTAGATTTTAAGGTTGATTTTGAGTAAATTTTACAAATTAGGATTCATGTGAAACTATTGAAACCACGTCCAATTCTTATTTGTGGTTCAAATCTCTTCTAGCTTGAGCTTTGAGTTTGAAGACACAATGGAGCTCCCCTAATTTGAAGATGATCCCCATTTTGAAGATGAGATTAAAAAAGGAGAATTTTGGATGTAAACCCTCAATTGAGCTTAGCCTCGATTTTGAACATAGTATTGAGAAAAGAATGTGACGATCACATGATCCATGCCATTTACTCATTATCACGTCATCTTTAGATTTGGTCAAATTTTTCGACAATGACGAGGTGAGCCTAACTGGTATCGAAGTTAAGCTTTTAATTCCATAATGTCATTGGAGCTAGAAAAAAACATCAAATAGGTAAAGGGGTGTTAAAAAAAATACCAATTTGGTAATTTAGTTTTTTTTTTTTAAGAAGCGAATTGTAATGGTGTTTGGTAAATTTTCTTCATGTTGCTTTTAAACGGTTCTGTTTTTTTTTTTGTTTTTTTTTGTTTTTTTTTTTTTGTTTTTTCCCCCCTGTTCCTCTCTCTTGCGCGCTGGCTGCGCGCTGGCTTTTGCGAGCCAAATAGCAGGATTGTTTTTACAATACGCCTAGCTGCGTAGGGAAGCAGTTTTTGATGTATGATTACTAAGTGGCTATTTTTAGCAATTTACAAAAGCCTAACTTTGAGTTCACAAAATGACCACATTAGGCACATGTATATAGTTTAATGGGGAAAATAAGCCAATTGGTACTTTATGAGAGAATTTGAGAGTTCACAGATACTTTATGACGGATTTGATCATTTGTTCTAATAACAAATATGGCAAAAAATGTATTGCAGTATTTATACATACAATAATATTACTAGTAGGCTTTAAATGTCTATTTGCACGTACCATATGCTTATATTAGAGAATAACTCAAACCATCTTTATGTATACCATGCATATCCGGATCCTCTCCAATTACGTCTTAGTCCTTACTGTTTATATTACTTTGAACGGATGAGATCATGCCTACATTAGATTTCTATTGTTATCTCAAAATTACTTTGGTCTTGAAAACTATTAATAAATTTGAAAATCACTATAGTGAAAAGTACTCTTTGTGATAGTGAAAATCTTAGACCGCATGACTTCATCCATTAGAATTGAGACAGATGATAAGAATTAAAAAAATCAGACCCTCTAATTATCACCTAAGCAGAGACTCTGAACATGACAACAATCTTAGGGGTTGTTTGGTTGTATGTTTTTACCATGTAAAAGGATGGAAAGTGTAAAAAAGTGGGTCCAAATGTCAGCTTTCATCACTTTACATTGTTTGTTTAAAGAGTGCTGCTACGGGGACCCAAAATATGGGACCAAGGGAGGTGACAGGTGAGGTGTTCCCTCCCTATTGCATAATGAGTTGGCCAACTCATTATGCAATAGGGAGGGGACACCTCACCTGTCCCCTCCATTGGTCCCATATTTTGGGTCCTTAAATCATTTTCCTTGTTTAAATTCTCTTTTATATGAAAAGCTTACACCTTTTGATGAGGTGTCACCGAAAGCAAAATCATCAAAATTAGTAGTGATTTTGTTGGAAAGCTGACACAATGTCATAAATGTGTCCAAAAAAATAATAAAAAAGTCAAAACCTTGTAGAAAGTAGTGAGGTGGATAACCACTTTCCATTTTGTGTCATAAATACTCTAGTTTATATTATACTATCCAAACAATGTAATATTATTATTTTAGGATTCACAAAGATTTCTAACCAAGCAATGTAAACACTCGAATGGAAAGTGATGAGGTGGATAACCACTTTCTATTTTGTGTCGTAAATATTCTAGTTTCCTAAAAGCATTCAAACAGCCCCTTAGAAACTGAACAAGAACAAAGGAAATCTTTTTTTTTTAATTGATTGATTGTTGAATGTGTGACAAGCGAAAAAAAAAAAGTTGATTGATCGTAGAGTGCGTAACAAAGCTTTCAATCGAACTCCACCCAACTCGACCAAGCGGTTGGCATCTACTGCAGGGATGGAAGATATTCCTCCCAGATATTTAGATATGTGTCGGCTCCTCATTCAAAACTTGCCATTCACGTGAGCCACGCAAAAAGATACTAACTAAAAGATTAATATTCTCCGGAAACCTCGTCCTCAGTCTTTTTCTTCTTGTACAGTCAAAGGACCTCAACCATACACTTGTCAAACCCTTGGCCTTTCATTGTGAGTTGGGGGTTATTATTTGGTTGGCCTAGAAACTACGGGGTGTTTGGTTGCACAATTTTATAGAAAAGTTTTCTCAAAAAGTCCTGACAATGATATTTTTGTAATTAAAAATTTTCTGTAGATTTTTATAGACTATGTTTGGTTTAAAAAACTTTACAGAAATGTTTTCTGTAAAGTACAGAAAATTATCCTATTTTACAAAAATCAATTTCCTCTCAAAATGAGCGGAAATCACCTAGAATCTGACACCCCAATATTAAAATAATAAATCACATTTCTCGTACCAAGTTTCCCACCCGATTCGTTTTCTCGTGTTGATAAGAGGGCAAAAATCTTAGAGTTTCGCCGATTTCTTCCCGCCTGCAAATCCAACGAGCCCGAGATTCTTCGCGCCTTTTACCGCTCCCATCTCGTTCCCTCTCGTTTTCGCTCGGCCATCGCCCCCAAATCCAGTGTTCTCTCCTCCCTCGCACCCAAATCTAGGGTTTTCTCGACCATCGCCCCCAAATCTAAGTCACCGTCCTCTTCTCTCTCGTGGTTCTCGTGAATCTTGCGCTAGCGTTTCTGAACTCAAGGCTCTAAAAGGTAAAAGTCCTCCTTTTTCAGCTAATTATTATACAATCATTGAGCATTTTCTACTAACCGGTTAAGAGGGTTCGAAGAAAAAAACAAATTATCTAGATGAACTCCTATACAATTTATCTCGAAGAAAAAACAAATTATCTGGTTCGAAGCTAATTAATTGATATTTGTGCTCGTTGTCGAGCTGTTGGGGTTGTTTTTCCAGTTACTATGCTGATTCGAGCTTGTTTAGCTCTCGATTGTTGAGTTTTTTGGTTGATATTTGTGCTCGTTGTCGAGCTTTGGGGCTGTTTTTCCAGTTACTATGCTGATTCGAGCTTGTTTAGCTCTCTATTGTTGGGTTTTTTTAGTTGATATTTGTGCTCGTTGTCGAGCTTTGGAGCTATTTTTCCAGTTACTATGCCGATTCGAGCTTGTTTAGCTCTCTATTGTTGGGTTTTTTTGGTTGATATTTGTGCTCGTTGTCGAGCTTTGGAGCTATTTTTCCAGTTACTATGCTGATTCGAGCTTGTTTAGCTCTCTATTGTTGGGTTTTTTGTTGTTTTTTGATTGTTGTCGAGCTGTTAGGGTTGCCTTATTGTTACTATGATGATTCGAGCTTGTTTAGCTCTATATTGTTGGGGTTTTGGTTGATATTTGTGCTCGTTGTCGAGCTGTTGGGCTGTTTTTCCAGTTACTATGCTGACTAGTCGTGAACACCGTGCAAAGCACGGCATATCATTTTTTTTCCCGCTACAGTAATCCCGATTTTAAATGCTACAAGAATGTTTTTAAAATTTTTAGATTGTTGCAGCTCCAGCCTCTACTACAAGGTTTTAAAAAAATACTACAGTATTCTCGTGTGCTACAGTAATATTTTCTCAAAAATTGTTATAGTATACAGTTTTCTATTTTGCTACAGTAATGATTGTTGCATCAAATGCTACCATAACATTTACTAACATCCCCTAAGAAAGTAAAATTAAAACATCTGCCACACCAGTCATACCCATGTGAAGGTTTTTATTTATTTTCTTGTGTTTGGGTGAGAGAGAAAAAAAAAAAAAGATGTTGTGATTGTGAGATCAACCCATTAGTAAGATAATAGTGCAATAAGTTTTAAATTTAAGAAAACATATTTCCTCCTCAAAAGTTATAAAATGAGTTTGAAAATATGACAATGAATCCCACAATCTATTTTCCATAAGTAATCAGCTAAACATGGATTTCTAAGAAATGAACTGAACAGACGTCTTAGAGTTTGGATGAGTCATCGTCCTCATCATTTCCTCAGGCTATATTTTATTAACCCAATGCAATGAATAAACGAATAAACAAATAAAATATCTACCAACTGCTATTGCGTGCGTTCTTATCCATCCAACACAGGGATAGACAGAGAAAATATCTAGCGGGCGAACAGTGAGCAAAGATTCCAGGCTCAACACTTGTCAACAAGCAGGAGGATTTGCTCTGCCTTGGCCAGTAATCCAACACCAACAAATCTCGTGTTTTGAATCCACTCACGGACAAAACACAACCACAAGTTTTTATTCCATGTTTCTTTAGAGAGAGAGAGAGGAAATGAGAACCCCAAGTATCTTTGGCTGCTGAGAAACCTGAGACCCGGTTGAAGCCACGTAAGCACTTGCCACTTGCGGCCAATGGCTACAGGCCTATTGATCTTATTATGCTAGTGGGTCGGAGATATTTTGCGGCTTCCTACTTCTTACTTGCTGTCAGCTTGTTGTAGGTGCGGAGCACAGCGGATCGAGGAGATCGAGCATCCTTAGTTTTCTTTGAGAAAAAAAAAGAAGAAGAAGAGAGAGATAGAGAGAGAGAGAGAGAGGGACAGAGATATTTTATTTTCTTCTGAAAATGAGTTTAGAACTAAGAAATTTGGAAGAGGAGGAGCTGGTGAAGGATGAGGATGAAGAGGAGAGGAGCAGCAGCAGCAGTAGTAGAAAGAGGAGGAGGAGATCGTGGGAGGAGAAGTTCATCTTCAATGGCGACGGCGGAGGATCTTTGAGGGTAGTTTTAGTTGAAGGAGATGACTCCACAAGGCATATCATAGCTGCCCTCCTCCGAAAGTGCAACTATAAAGGTCATCCATCTCCTTCCTCCATCTGATTTTTTTTTCCCTATCAATTTTATTAGGATCATCTCATTGTGATATTAATTTTAATTTTGGGTATTTACTATAATACAAACAAGCTATGTTTTTAGCCTAGTTTTAGTATCCCATAAATAATTGTCTGTGCATTTGTGTTGCTTTCTGACTATATTTATCTATACTGCATTTTCTTTTACTGCAGTGGCTGCAGTATCTGATGGTCTAAAAGCATGGGAGATAGTGAAGGAACGGCCTGATAGTATCGATGTAGTTCTCGCTGAAGTTGAGGTCCCGTCGATCTCGGGAGTTAGCCTCCTTTCCATGATAATGGATCATGAGAGCTGCAAGCACATTCCTGTGATAAGTATGATACCATTTCTCTTGAAATTATTCCAAGAGAAACATATACTTGCTGGTGTTCTGCAATCTCATCTTTTCTTTTTTTTGTGTGTGTGTGTGTGTGTCGTATATGCAGTGATGTCCTCCAATGACTCTGTCAACATAGTTTTCAATTGCATGCTGAAAGGCGCGGCGGACTTCCTTGTGAAGCCTGTCCGCAAAAATGAGCTGAGGAACTTGTGGCAGCACGTTTGGAGAAGACAAACTGTATGTTGCATTCAACCATCAACCTTGTGTATAACTATTTTAGGGCTAATTGCACTTAGACCCCAGTGACACTGCCACGAATTCAAAATAGTGGTGTCACAGTATATATAAAAAGACGATATTACTAATTTTCTCTCATATTAATATATAATAGGAAAACTTAATAAGACACAGAAGATATATTTAACTTTAACGAGATATATTCTCAAAAAATACGACTACATTGTTGCAATTCACCCCCAAGCGACATCATATTATGAAATTGTTGCATTATAGCCTCTTTCGAAATACCACTAAATATATATTTTTCAATATTAGTTGCTAAGTCATTGTTCATCCACTGATCTCACATTCAATTTTGCAGATGATTCTTTATAATTTCTGTTGTAACGACCTCTCTCTCTGTAGCTTCATAAACACCAGGCGATAGACCGACACCTACTTAATTGTTCATTTCTCATTCTTAAAATGGGTTCTTGGGATTGGGTCATCAAAGGCTTGGCCTATTAGGGGTAATTCTCAAATGAATTACTACTCACTACTTACTTCTGGTGTAGTGTCATTAATAAGTGATAATCTGGTTTATACCAGGTTATTTTTTGATATAAGGTGGTATCACTTGACACCACCCTCTATAGGGTGCCTCCGCGGGTGATAGGCCCCCTATAGTATTGATGCAGATAACAGACACCCCCCCAACCACAAAAAAAAAAACGCCGGGTTAAATCCTCTCGATTCTTTTACACTCAGACTCATTATTTACGTCGAGGATATAAGAGTTGAAAAAAAGGGACTATCTGGAACAATGAAACTACAGTAGCAGCTAGTTCAAAATAGTTATACGACAGGGGATGCATCCGCAATTGAGCCCTACCTATTTAGTAAACTCATGAAGTGCTTATCACTCTTGTTATATTTTGGTATTGCTAATCACCGTAACTTTTCCAGTTAAATGATGGCATTGGCAATAAAGGTGTTCATCAAGATGATAATGCAATGAAAACATTTGAAGCTAATCCTCGAAAAGCAAAGCAATCTAGTGGATCAATACCTCCAATGCATATCAATAAAGAAGACAGTGAGAAAGGGAGTGATGCCAAAGTAAGTTTCCTCAATTTTGTTATTTTACAAGGAAATAGCTTCCACACAGAAGCTAGTTTTCCACATAAATATATATTGTTAGAAGAAACAATGGCTTTGAGTAAAAGCTAGGCTTTGATGAGAAGTACGGGACAGAGTTTGTTATGTTTGATACACTGTTCCTAATTAGCTTCTTCTTTTGTGTCATGTTTCTGATTAGTTATATTGTAGTGCAGAGTTCTTGTACAAAGTTAGATGTGGAAGTAGAGAGCATGTGCAAACAAAGTAACATAGAGCCTCAGCAGAGAACATGCAAGGATTCTTCTCATATAATTGAGACTATATGTCAGAATGATGAATGGAAGTTTGGACGAAATGATGAAGGTACCGTTCTTCATATTTCCTGTCAATACTTTAGACTACCGTTGCTATTTACAAAATTTAATATGTGGCATTTGTTATGCTGGTTTCAGAATTTGCACCTCCCAATGGGACATGCGTCGCAAATGATCAATTGATCGCAGAAGAGCAATCTTGTGCGCTCGTAGATACTGCAACTCAGAAGCAACTCATCAATTTGATCAGCACAATAGATAATCAGCAAGGGTGTAGTTATGAGCCAAGGGAAAATAGTGCAAAAAATGATAACCTTTATTATACTCAAGAAGTTGTATCGTGTGATGAGGAGTTCAGCTGCAGCCCATATTCTACACCTTTACTGAAGCTATCATTGAGTAGATACGATGATAATCATGTTGAAAAGGAAGAGAAGAATGAATGCAGGATTCTGAACCATTCGAGTTCTTCAGCCTTTTCAGTGTGAGTGCAGTTTATTTGTATAAGTATTCATTTACATGTTTAGAGATGTTTTATTTTACTAAAATTTATTTTTTTACTAATATTTAAGTAATATAGTGGGTTAATTTGCATATTATCTTTATAACTACACGGTCTCGGTCCTCAGATACAAACATATAACTGCAGGTCTACAAATCTCTTTGAATAATTGGGATACTTATTGATTTCGTTTATATATTTTGAATATATTTTTCTTCCTGCAGGTATGATGGCAAGATACCAGTATCTAATTTTCTAGAAACTGGCAACTTAGAAACTCAGTATGAAGAAAATTACAGTCCTTCCACAAAACAAATACCAGATAAAGATCCTGATACCCGTAACAGCATTCCAATGTGGAATAGTACAATGCAACACCTGAACACAGAAGATGCGAAGTCCTCAAGCGCTCATTCTTCCATTGAAAATGGAACCACAATTAAATGCGCTCCTATACGAGTTATTCCTCTACGTATTCCAGTTGCAGGGGTAAATTGGGACAGGTATCATGAGTCAATGCAGCCGATTTTTTATCCAGACTCTTTAGATCGCCAATCTGACACTAGAGATCATTTCGCTCATCATCATAACCAAAATGGTACGAGCAGTAGCTTATGTGATGCTAATGTAGATCGTACTGATGGCAATGGCAATAGTAGTATCAGCACAACAGACGTGCCCAATGTGACATCAGAGCTACGAAATCAAGTGGAGAAGAAACAAATGGACCTGTGTCGCTTAAGTCAGAGAGAGGCAGCCTTAAAAAAATTTCGATTGAAGAGAAAGGATAGATGCTTTGAGAAAAAGGTACAATTTACAAATCCTTCTGAAACTCAAAAGTCTTTTGGTACATGTTTGTTATGTTAGCCATGTTAATACAAGACGGGCCACAGTGGAAACTAAAATTTTTAACGTAATACTCAACGATACATCAAGCTATAGGTCAAAGCTGCTTCTTTCCATAAGAAAGGATAGAACCTTTTCCAACTAGATTGGGCAATATAACTTCTGCTGGCTAAACTACTCTTTTCTGTTATCTAATTTGGGAATCCTTTATCCAGGTTCGGTACCAGAGCAGGAAAAGACTCGCTGAGCAGCGTCCTCGGATTAAAGGACAATTTGTTCGCCACATTAAAGCTGATGCACCTTCTGCAGAGTCGAGCACGTATAAGATCGAAGCAGAAGTCAGATAGCAGAACTAATGGGACTACAATTTGTGTCGGTTGGAGAATTGGTTTACTCTCTTCAACTTACTAACTGAACACCACGAGATGCCCCGACGGGTGTTTTTATCCTGTACAGCTCCTAGGTGAAGGTTTGATGGCGAAGATTGAAAAACTAGAGATGTAAAGCTACAAACAAGACTAAGAAAAGGATTGCTATCTTGTAATAGTGAAATCTGTCTGCAGTGTGTTTGTAAGTCTTTAACGTAGTGTGTTTGCGAGTCTTTTAACATTAGCTATAGCTTCATATCTTTTTATGTGTTGTGTAGTTGTTTTGCCATCTTATTGTTGTGAACTCCTTTTTTTTTTGTCATGTTGTATACCTACGTTAAAAAGGAGGGGGTATGTTTATTTTCCCCCAGTCTTGAACTATCCTTTGGGCGTTTTGAAGCATGTAGGGTTATTGGATATGATCTAGGAGCTTACTTTTTTCAATGAATCATTTCTTGGCAACTCATTTAGCAAAATGCGATGTCAACTTACTTTTTCCTTATGTTATCGTTGAGTTAGGCTGCTATCAATAGTATCCAAGATACGGATGCTATAGATGTAGATTTAGAATTTGATGAAAACCCTTAGCCGCTACATGTGACTTTCAAGTATTTAGCAAAAAAATATCTTGATATCAAAATGTCATAACTGTGCGTCTTATTTTGTCAAAAGAAAAAAAAATATATCATATTACTTCTTATTTTAACCATGCATCTCGCTCTAATCAGGATTTTAACAGATCTTACATCAGGCCAACCTATAGATTTCAGAGGACAAGAGGATCCCCACGACAATTTCCTCACCTATTTTACCGTCCGATTCAAAAACGATTTACCACTTATTTCTGAATCTGACCTGTAATTTCTCTCCCCCCCCCCCCCCCGCCGGGGCCATTATGGCTGCATCGTCCGGAATGACAAAAGAGCGAGCAATTGGATTTTGATGGAACCCGTGACCGAGAGGGTTCCATCCTCCAGCCCCCTATGGACGGCTCCGCAAAACTAATTCTACACGCATAATTTTTCAGACTACTTTAGAGTATCAACTCTAGGTCTTATTATCCAGAGTTTTGCTATTTGGTTCGCGGGGAGCCCGCGCCGAGCCAACTTCGCGTGAGGAGGAGGCAGGCGAGTGCGCCACAAAGCTGTGGGCGCACTCGCCTGCCCCCCTCCTCCTCACGCGGAGTTACGCTCGGCCGGGGCTTCCCCGGGCGAATCAAAAAGCATTTCCGTATTATCCATAAATTTTCCTATAGGATTTCAAAGCAGCCTGCTTTCATCATCAGCACATCGGCAACGCGGTTGCATTTTCCGCTACTTCGTACCAACACCTCGAACACATATAAGAGCGTTAGAACGGTCACAAAGTGATGCATACTAAACCTCGGTGTTTCTCTTAAATAATACAAACTCGGTACTTCTCTTAAATAAAAGGATTGGGATCCTCTACTAAGTCATAATGCCTCCTAATATCTCCTAATGCATCTTCATCTTTTATTTTATGCATAAGCAAGGTAGACATGCATATTAGGAGGAGGCACTATGCCACCTAAATAAAAACATTGCGTGGAAGCTCGACCTTCTCGCCTTGCCTCCTCCGTCTCAACGCCTTCCTCGGGGACTCCCCTCTCGAGCCACGCGTCGACCGCGGCAGCAGGTACCTCGCCGCAGCCCGGTACGAGACGCATCTCCCTCCCTCGTCGACTGCACCCGGTACGTCCCCACAGACCCTGACCTGGGTATCTCCCCCCCCAGCTCCTCCCTGACGCCGCCGCCGCGTCCGACGTCCCGGCGCCCATCTTCTGGACAAGGGGGCGCGTCCTGGCTCCTAGGTCCCTTCGGAGAGGAGGCTTGCCGGATCGAGGGAGGGTGAGCGCGGGGAAGTCTTGAGTGTGGAGCGTACTCGCCACGTTGACGGTGCGTCGTGGGAGGAGGGAGGCGAGGAGGAGGATTCGCGCTGGGAGATCTCCTGATGCGTAGAGTGGTTAGGTTTGCTGCCCCGTGGCGAGGCCCACGAGGAGAGGAGTCGAACGGACGTGGCATTTTAGAAGGCGGACGAGAGAGGGAGAGGGAAGGAGAGGAGTGGCGTGAGGATGATGACCGGTCGGTCAGTGCGTGCATGAGCAGCAGTTTTGCGCCTTAATTTTTTTCCGTGAAATTTGTAAAGAGAAGAAGACAGGGAGGAAGACTTATCTTGGGCTCGGTCAGGGGCGCTCGAGGATTAGGAGGATGCATATTTTTTTTTTTTTTTTTACATTTATTTTTGTAGTCAATAGCATAGGTAGGCCCTGAAATCTTGAAATATCCCTGATTCGTACAGGGATCTTAAAGATGGCTCTCGGTATAAATATCAATTGAAAGTCTTCATGTGAGTTGGTGGTTAGGGCCACACCCCTACCACACCACCAACCACACCCCTCTCTCTCATCGCTACAGTAAACCGGGGCCCCACATGGGATTTTAAAAATTTTAAAATCCCATGTGGGGCCCGGTTTACTGTAGCGATGGGAGAGGGGGGTGTGGTTGGTGGTGTGGTAGGGGGTGTGCCCCTAACATTATTTCTTCATGTTAGGTTAACTCGTGACCCTACGTACGCAACTGCCAAACTACTACTCCCTTTGATGTTTTAAACATTTGTGAAGTTCAAGTTTGGGTGAGGAATCTTTGCCAAGCGTTGGAGAAGATTTGACTTGAGGATTAAAATAGAGGACTAAAATAGTTATTTTGCCTCTAGCCATTAGATTTGACTTGAGGCCCTATGGCATTTAAAGGATCAGTATGCAAATTTCAAGATTTTAGGGATTAATATGCAATTATTGGTTTAAGGGTAATCTATTTAAAAAAAAAAACCCCGTTATTTATTTGATTTCTCTCGTTGTGATCTTGTAATCAATAAATGAGACTATTGTTAGTAACTCTTTTGGAAGGTTGCGAGAGCGCCCCTTTTTTTCGCACAGGAAATATGTGATTTTACGTTTTTGTTCCTCTTTCATGTTGAGTTTCATTTAATTTTGATGTTGGAATTAGTCTCTTGTTGTCAAGGAGATAAATTTCTACACTTTCATTAATTAATTAGAAAAGCTGGAATAAATATTGATCTTACTCTGTGATTTGTACTCCAAATGTAAAAAGTACAACCAATTGGTTAGATGGAATTTGAGTTGCGAAAGTAAATAAAGCAATGAGATTTGTAAATACACCATTTAGTTTGTAATTTTGTAATTAGAAAAGGTAAATAAACTTACATTTTGCGAAAAAATTTGCAACAAATGCTGCAATCAATTTGGTGGGATGAGAAGTTGCTTTAAAAAATAAATCTAACTCCACCGTTTTTTAAATTCAAACAAGAAAACAATTTACACCTTGGTTTTCTTATATGACAAAATTTTGTAGCTTTTGCGCGCCTAATTGTCTTTCGATCAAACGCTAAACTTGTGTTTGAAAAATACATTTCCTACGATATGATTGCGCAGATATCAAAACAGAAAATTTGAAGTTGATTTCCTACAATAACTATTGAATGCAACATTTTCTGCTACAATTTATTTTTACAAAAAGCGAAACAGCCGTAACGAGAAAATAAGTTAAAAAGTATTTTTCTTATTGTCCAAAGGCATGATTGCTCAGGTTTTAAGAGTGCCCAATCACCTGGTACATGCCCAGCACTTATTGTTAGTCTAAGTGTGTAGACCCAAAGCTGCAATCGAAAAGACGAAGAAAACAGTCAGAAGACTGTGCGGTCGACCGCAGTGGCAGAGCCGGTCGACCGCGTGCACTGCAGGAGACTGAGAAGAAGTTTTCGCTCTGGCCGGTCGACCGGCGTGGTCGCTGCGGTCGACCGATATCGTGCACAAGACCCTGTAGGATTTCGTCGTTCTGACCGGTCGACCGACCTTGGCAAAGCGGTCGACCGCGACGCAGATTCGCTGTTTCCTATTTTATCTAGGAATCCTGTTCTGCTGGGGTTTGTTATAAATACCCAAACGTTTCTAGGGTTTGAAAAGAACATCAAAAAGAGAGCTTTTTGGCTGCTAAGAGAGAGAGAATCTCAGAGAGATTTACCCCTTGTTTGAGAGCTTGTATTTTCTTCTTCAATTAATAGAAAGATTGTGTGGTGTGGCTCCCGAGGACGTAGGCACGTTGCCGAACCTCGTTAAATCTGTGTGTTCGTCTCTTTTACTGTTTTTACAAGGTTAGATCTTTATTTGTGGTTTATTCCTACTTTCCTACTTTCAACACAAGGTCCGGAAGGGCAAGGGTTCGATTGATTGTTTCGAATCCCCAACAACTGGTATCAGAGCTTCGTTCAGCAATTTGTGTGAAAGCCATGGCAGAGGAAAGCAAATCAAAGATTGAGAAGTTCGACGGATCGGATTTCGCCTACTGGAAGTCGCAGATGGAGGACTATCTGTACCAGAAGGACTTGTATCGCCCGCTTCTGGGCAAGGAAAAGGGAAAGAAGACGACGGAGTCAGATGGTGATTGGGAGGTACTGGATAGGAAGGCTCTAGGGCAAATCCGGTTGTCGCTCGCCAAATCAGTAGCCCACAATATTCTGAAGGAGAAGACGACGGTGGGGCTTATGGAAGCGCTCGCGAAGATGTACGAGCAACCGTCGGCAGCAAACAAGGTGCATCTAGTCAAAACTCTTTTCAACCTCAAGATGGCAGAAGGACGGTCCTTCACGATGCACCTCAGCGAGTTCAACACGATTGTTGATCAACTTATCTCCGTGGACATCACGTTCGATGACGAAGTGCAGGCCCTTCTACTACTATCGCAGTTGCCGGATAGTTGGGCAGGTTGTGTGACGGCAATCAGCAATTCGGCGGGGAAAGAGAAGTTGAAGCTGAATGAGGTTGTTAGCATGATTCTATCCGAGGAGGTTAGAAGGAAATCGTCCGAATCAGAAGGTTCAGGTTCAGCCCTAAGTTTCGAGCAGAGAGGCAGAAGCCAGAAGAAAGGGAACCAGAACAGGAATCGGTCGAAATCAGTGAAGAAGAGGCCGAACTCGAAGGTTAGGTCTATCAAAGGGAAGTGTTGGAACTGCCGAAAACTTTGGAGGGGGTTCTGTAGGCTGTCTAAAAATCACAATGGATAGTCGATCCCTATCAAGCCCTGATAATGAAAGTTACAATCAGACGACTTTCTGATCTTTGCATCCGCAATTCTGCAACCGCTATAGACACGGCCTCATCTCTGAGATGACTGATCTTGATGGCTGTGACAACAGCATGACTAATATGATATTAGCAACTATTAAAGATGCTGATGAGCAGTGTAGTGATTTCAGAAATCAAAGGTTAGACTTAGTTGGTGAAGTTGCTTGGTAGAGAGCTATGGGCAAATATTCATCTTCAAAACACTGTGGATGTTGATTCCCGTCTAACTCCAACAACGAAAGCTACAATCAAATAGCTTTCGGGTCGACAATCGA
>NC_033794.1:24107880-24182147 GCF_001876935.1 Asparagus officinalis
AGGCTGCTGAAGCATCAAAAAGAATAGCTGAGTTAGAAGCAGAGAAGAGGATCAACGCAGAAAATATGGTCGTCCGAGAATCAGAGGAGAAGAAGAGAACATTGAACTCTCTAGCACATGGTGATATTCGGTACAGGAAGTACTCGATAGAAGAGATTGAAATAGCCACTGAAAACTTTGCGGAGAACCGGAAGATTGGAGAGGGTGGCTATGGTCCCGTGTTTAAAGGCTTTCTCGATCATACACCAGTTGCCATCAAGGTCCTTCGTCCTGATGCAGCTCAAGGAAGATCACAGTTTCAGCAAGAGGTATGAAGCTCCAAATAGTTGATGGTTGAGACTTGGCATCTAATTTTGGCCTAATTGAAGCAAAAGAAGGCCACCCAGACTCTATTCAAGCCCAGTCTGGATATCTTTCATAAGAAAGACTCTGAATTTGTCTAATAGACAACTTTTAGAGGAGACCTTACTCAATTATAGGATCACTGTTCATATTGGTCGTTCCTATTTAACCTAACCTATCAAATATTGGGTATAAAGGCTAGTATTCGCGACATAAAGATATTTCAAGACCTAGTAGAGAGTTATGATAGTAATAAGCAAAATAATGATAGTATCACCATGATCGAAGAAGCCTTTTTCCATTAACACATGATCATTATGAAGCAAGGGAAGATTAATTGCAACTAAACTAAAGCAAAATATACAGCCAAAAGAGCCACATAGAAAAATCACCTGCTACGATGATGCAACATAGTGATAGATATAAGTAAAAAAGCAACTTTGAGGATACCCAAAATCTGACCTTCACATTATCAACTGCATTGATCAGATTGAAATCCTGTGCTGTATTCGACATCCAAACATGGTCCTCCTCCTGGGTGCCTGCCCAGAATTCGGTTGCCTCGTCTACGAATACATGGCCAATGGGAGCCTCGAAGACCGACTATTCCGGCGAGGGAACACGCCCCCCATTCCCTGGCAGCAACGGTTCGTCATAGCTGCGGAAATTGGGACGGGACTTCTCTTCCTCCATCAGACAAAGCCAGAGCCACTGGTCCACCGAGACCTAAAGCCGGCAAATATACTCCTAGATCGCAACTATGGAAGTAAGATTAGTGATGTTGGCCTTGCCCGTCTAGTCCCCCCATCTGTGGCCGACACTGTCACCCAGTATCACATGACCTCCACTGCTGGCACCTTCTGCTACATTGACCCAGAGTACCAGCAAACCGGTATGCTTGGGACAAAGTCTGATGTTTACTCCCTCGGCATCATGCTACTGCAAATTATTACTGCGAAGCCTCCCATGGGGCTGACACATCATGTGGAGCGATCTATTGAGAGGGGGACGTTTAAGGAGATGCTGGACCCTACAGTGCTTGACTGGCCTGTTGAGGAGGCCTTGTCTTTGGCCGAAGTGGCACTCAAGTGTGCAGAGCTGAGGAGGAAAGATCGCCCTGACCTCAGCAAAGTCGTACTGCCAGAGCTCAACAGGTTGAGAGGAATTGCCGAGGATAATATGCAACCCTACATTATGGGAATCAACAACAACTACACACAGCCGAGGCATAGCCAGGTCTCTGCTCAGGTAATGATTACAGATAAATTCTGATGATCCTTCAACATTCTTCTAAAAGAAAATGCCCACCATTGTCTGTTTGTGAAGTTTGCAGTAGAGATCACAAGTACATTATCCTTCATAATACCATCGAAAATATTTCTTTATGCTCGATCTCATCCTATACTGCCCCGACCATCCTATTACATGTTCTATCAACTATTTTGCAGGCTGGGTTAGCCGCTTAGGGAGTTCATTTAAATTTTCGACAAAAACTGCAAAGTGGTATGACCCTACCTAAGTTCATAGTAAGGTAAAAGTCTGCAGGAACTTGAAAGCTCCTCAGTCAATGTGAATTTAACGCAAGTAAAAAACACAGCAAGCAGATAAAGAAAAATGCAAAGATTTTACATCGAAAATCTTCCTACATTTGAGGGGCAAAAGCATGGGATAAGTATGAATAAACTTTTCAGGATGATACATGGTAGAAGTCAAGTATTAACAGATGATCGAAGAAGGTATTTTACCATAAACTTTTCAGGACAGTTCGATACAAGCTAATTTTCTGCCATGAAATTTTCAGGACATGTTGAGTGGGCCCTTGGCAGGACAATCTGGATATGATAGCGGACCAAGTTCATCATACACGACTGGAAAAGCAACGAGCGACGTATGAGAAGATGGTGGAGAGAAAAAACAGTTCGGCAAGCAAGAAGAGAGTTGATAATCAGAGCACCTTAATTTGAACGTTCCGTGTGTCCGTAGTACCGTCGCTTATTCAAGAGGGAAGAGGAATGTACCAATCTGTATCATCTAGCTAGATTGTAGACATTTGCAAACTAGCTGATGAAGGGGGTTATTGATAAGTTCAGTTTTCTGCCCCAAACACACAGCTGTTTAAACATAAATATATATCGTTTTCTCTAATAAATGTTTCCATGGGCAGCATTTCATGTACATCTAATTAAGAACATCTAGCTAGATTTTATATGTAATCAAATTAAAAAAAATGAAATAAGGAAGAGTAAGAATTATTTAATTCCGGTTTATATATGCAGCCACTCAAGGCGTTGAGCGCTCCGCTAGTCACAACAACGATGTTCTCTCATTTGATGAATATGTTGTTGGAGTTGAGGAAGCGGGATGGATTGAGAATGGAGGAAATAGGAGGGAAAATGAGAAGAGGCTAAAAACTTGAAGAAACTTTGTATAAATTGCTTCAAAGCTTATTTACAAATTAAGCTTTCATTCAAGGCTATTTATAGCCTCACAAGGAATTCTCTAGAATATTTAGATTTTTCATGATACATTAAAATTCTAGAGAATTCTATATAATTCTACATACATCCATGCTTAATATATTTTCTTCCTAAATTATTCTAGATATTTCTACTTTACATACTTTTTTACAAATATCCTAGAGTTTTTTAGAATTACAAATTATCTTCTAACACCCCACCTTAATTTGTAATTCCTAACTCATTTCTAAATAGTATAAACTTTTTGAAGGGTAATACTTTGTGAAGATGTCTGCTAGCTGTTCATTTGTTGAGATGAACTCTAGCTCGATCTCCTTATCTTCAACAAGCTTCATGATGAAATAATGATGAATCTCAATATGTTTGGTTTTAGCATGGAAGACTAGATTCTTTGTCATGACTATTGCAGACTTGCTGTCACAATAGAGAGTAGTCGGTGACTCTTGATCTTGTTGTAAATCAGATAAAATCCTTCGAAGCCATACTGCTTCGCATGCGGTATTTGTAGCTGAAATATACTCTGCTTCTGCAGATGAGAGAGCTATGACCTGTAGTTTCTTTGAGGTCCGGGATATTACCTTAGATCCCAGAGTGAAGACATATCCTGAAGTGCTTTTGCGATTATCAATGCATCCAGCCCAGTCGCTGTCAGTGTAGCCAGATAATGCATTGTCTTCTTCTGTTGTGTATTTGATTCCCATACTCTTTGTTCCTTAAAGATATCGAAGAATCCGCTTCGCTACCCCATAGTGTAGCTTACTTGGATTGCTCATGAATCTGGACACAATGCTTACAACATACAATATGTCTGGCCTAGTGTTTGTGAGGTAGATTAGCGATCCGACTAGGCTTCTGTAACTTTAGGCATCCACATTTGGCGCTCCATCGTTTGTTGATAGCTTTTCATTTAGCAATGCTGGTGTATCTACTGGATTGCAATTGTTCATGTTGAACCTCTTCAGAACATCTTCGCAGTATTTCTCTTGATTGATGAATATTTCTCCTTCAGTTTGTTTTACTTGTAGTCCCAGAAAATATCTTATCAATCCTAAATCTGTCATCTCAAAATCTTCTTTCATCTTTCTTTTAAATTCTTCAATCATCATGGTGTTAGTACCACAATAAATTAAATCATCAACATATAGGCAAACGATAAGAAAGTCTACACCTTTTTTCTTCACATATAGAGATGGTTCACTCGGGCTTCTTTGAAATCCATTCTCGTGGAAGTAGCTATTAATTTTGCTATTCCAAGCCCGCGGTGCTTGCTTCAACCCGTATAGTGCTTTGTGCAACCGATAAACTTTGTTTTCTTCTTTCTTGACTATGTAGCCCTGTGGTTGCTCGACATAGACTTCTTCTTTGAGTTCTCCATTTAGGAATGCTGACTTGATATCTAGCTGAAATACTTTGAGCTTGAGCTGTGCTGCTATAGCCAATACTGTCCTTATGGTCTCCATACGAGCAACTGGGACAAATGTCTCATTGAAGTCGACTCCTGGTTGTTGAGAGTAACCCTTCGCGACTAATCGAGCCTTGAGTTTCTGAACGGAGCCATCTTCATTGTACTTGGTTTTGTATATCCACTTAAAGTCAATGACCTCCTTTCCTTCTGGAAGATTCACCAGCTCCCATGTTTTGTTCTTCTCGATCATGTAGATTTCTTCATCCATTGCTTTTCTCCAGCCTTCATCTTGGACGGCTTCTTCAAATTTCTGTGGTTCACAGGAGAAGAATGCTATGTCATAGGAGTCATAAATATCTTGAAGTGAACGCACCTTTTTAGGCGGTGAATCTGTGTCTGAAGTTGATGCATCTGAGGATCTTAGACTAGGAGAATCTTGATATGACGTGGCTCCCCTCGTTTCTTCTTCAATGATGCTTGGTGTTGAGGTTTGATGTGGTTCACCGTTCCATGTTCCTGCTTCATCAAAGATAACATCTCTGGAGACCACCAATTTGTTAGTATCAGGATTGTATAATCTGTAAGCTTTGGATTTTTCACTGTAACCAATAAGTATGAGTTTTTCTCCTTTTTCATCAAACTTTTCCTTCATTAGTTGTGTTGGTTTATGTGTATAGGCGATACAACCAAATACCTTAAAAAAAATCCACTTTCACCTTTCGCCTATACCAAGCTTCGTGTGGCGTCTTGTCTGGCACAGCTTTTGTTGATAATCTATTCAAGATGTAGATTGCTGTATATACTGCCTTAGCCTATAATTTGTTTGGGAGATTTTTACTTTTTAACATGCTCCTCGCTATCTCCACAATTAATCTATTTCTTCTTTATGCTACTCCATTTTGTTGTGGAGTGTACCTTGTTGTTAGCTCCTTTTTAATTCCATGTTTTTTACAGAAATTTTGAAATTCATTGGAAGTGAACTCTCCTCCATGATCAGTTCTCAGAACTTTCAATTTGTGATCACTTTGCTTTTCTACAAGAGCCTTATACTCAATAAACTTTGAGAATACTTCTGATTTTGCTTTTAAGAAATATACCCACATCATTCTGCTATAATCATCAATAAATAATAAGAAATATCTTCTTCCATTTAATGATGGGGTTTGTGTTGGGCCACAAACATCAGAATGCATTAATTCTAACGGGGCTTTTGCTCTCCAAGATGTTTTAGTAAATGGTAAGCGATGCATTTTTCCATAAATACATTCTTCACAAACATTTTCTTCTTTATTTATGTGTGGGAGTCCTATCACCATATTCTTTATTTTTAGCAAATTTAGACTCTTGAAGTTTAAGTGGCCATATCTTTGATGGCATAATAGAGAATCATTATTTTCTTCTGATTTGAGTGCAAGATTCTCTATTGACATTTTTAAGGAAAAAACTTTGTTAGGAGTCATTTTTATTCTAGCCACTATCTGCTTATTCTTATCATCTATTATCACACATTCATTCTTAAAGAAATTGATTGCATATCTTTTTTGGATTAATTGTCCCACACTAAGTAAATTTTGAGTTAGCCCCGGAACATAAAGAACATCTGAGATGTATTTCGTCTTACCTCCTTTTGTCTGGACTGCTATCACTCCTTTTTCTTTAATGTTTTGTAATTTTCCATCTCCAAGCTTTATTTGAGAGCTTGTTTCATCCATCAACTCTACGAAGATGCTCTTATTTCCTGTTATATGATTGCTGCATCCACTATCCAAATATCAAGTATCATTTTATTCTGATTGTGCATTAAAACATGAATAAAGTAGGTGATCGGTTTCTACTTCTGTATAGTGGACTTCATTATTTTTCTGATACCAGCAATTTTTTGGGGAGTGATTAGCATTTCTACAGTTTGTGCATTTAAACTTACAGTTGTATGTGTTATGTCCAAACTTACTACATATTTTACAATAGGAGGTAGACTTACCTTTTGAGAAATCTTTGTCTCTCTCATTAATTTTTCCTTGTCTCCCAAACTTTCTTTCATGGTAGTTTCCTCTTCCATCTTGTACTTTCTGAGAAAATCTTCTATTTTTATTTTCTTTAGTTCTATCTCCTCCTTTCCTTGAAAATATTAGTTTTGACTGAAACGCTTGCTCCACCTCTTGGCTTAAAAATCTGCTTCTTCTAAGCTCATGTGACTCCAAAGAAGCCATTAGTTCATAAAAACTTAATTTTGATAAGTCTTTAGATTCTTCTATGGCAGCAACAATATGATTCCATGTAAGGGGAAGATTTCTTAGTATCTTCTCAACTATCTTCTTATCCTCTATTTTATCCCCATAGCTTCTAATTTGATTAATAATTGAGGTAACTCTATCAGCAAATTCTTTCACGGATCATTATCTTTCATCTTTATGTTGTCAAAGTCTCTCCATAATGATTGTAGTTTGATAGAGATTATACCTTATCAGAGCCCTTGAAATCTTGTTTGAGTATGTCCCATGCATCCTTTGATTTTGACGCAGACATTATTTAGGGAAAGATTGCTTTGCTTACCCCTTGTTGGATAAAGAGAAGCGCATTCACATCCTTTTTCTTGTTCTCTTTATACTCCTTTTGCTTTGCTGGTGTCCATGATGCTAACATTGCTGAGTCATCTGGACCTTCATAGCTTTCTTCGACAAGCTCCCAAAGTTCTTGAGAGATGAAGAGTGTCTTCATTTGGAGGCTCCAGAAGTCATAGTTTTCGCCGTCGAAAATGGGGACTAAGTTTTGAGAGTAATTGAAAAGAGAATGGGCAATTGCTGATGAGGTTGCCATTTAGAATGGTAGTGAAAGGCTAAATGCTTTCAAGATTGATTTGAGGTGGAAAAGGATGGCTCTAATACCAAATTTGTTGGAGTTGAGGAAGCGGGATGGATTGAGAATGGAGAAAATAGGAGGGAAACTGAGAAGAGGCTAATAACTTGAAGAAACTTTGTATGAATTGCTTTAAAGCTTATTTATAAAGCTTACATTCAAGGCTATTTATAGCCTCACAAGGAATTCTCTAGAATATTTAGATTTTTCATGATACATCAAAATTCAAGAGAATTCTATATAATTCTACATACATCCATGCTTAATATATTTTCTTCCTAAATTATTCTAGATATTTCTACTTTACATACTTTTTTACAAATATCCTAGAGTTTTCTAGAATTACAAATTATCTTCTAACATATGTGACTCCGTTGCGTTTCTTGTACTCCCTTATCTTTCGTCTTTATAATTAATAGTTTTTTTTTTTTAGAAAAGATGGATTACCAACATAGTAATCCAGCCAGCTAATTTATAATT
Organism: Asparagus officinalis; assembly: GCF_001876935.1. Taxonomy (NCBI): domain Eukaryota; kingdom Viridiplantae; phylum Streptophyta; class Magnoliopsida; order Asparagales; family Asparagaceae; genus Asparagus; species Asparagus officinalis. The sequence goes on from NC_033794.1 coordinate 24,115,441, forward strand.
AATAGTTTGTTATCTCAAAAATGATATTCTCTGCTAACGTTACATGCAGGATTTTGTTGCGTCATTTAGGAGACATCACACGCTCATCTGCAAGGCGAAGACAGAAGAAAAATGTAACCTAGCTTTTTGCAACTCCTGACCTTTAGATCTGATTTTTTTTTTTGTTGGGTCATACTGACAAACACCGTTGATGCTTATGGTGGAATGTGTTAGGCTCTGATGATATGATGCTTATGGCATTCACTACTATCCTCGTGTGTAAAGAGAGGAATCCAGATATTCTCCTCTCGAATTTGCGTTGAGTAGCTCATTAAATAATAAATTAAGTGAAAAATATCACAAGGAGCACGACGAAGAAAAAGAAATGTGCTTGAAATTAAGAAAGGGAAAGTTTGGATGGAATCAATCGAATAATAACGCACCTTAATTTGCAAGCAGATGGGATGCGAGTAGTGCGTACGTAGACCCTGATTGATGGATCCTGAAGAGCAGAAATTACTAATTATGAAGGTCAATTCTGAAGCCGAAGAAGAAGAAGAAGAAGACAGAGTGATGGGGTCAGGAGAACCGACAAAGGTCGGTCTTCTGAGTTTCTCGGAGCGGATACTGGTATTGGTGGGCGTCTAAATGTTGTAAGTAAGGGAAAAATGCTTCCGGCCCCAAAAGCTAAGGAAACGTGTTTCTCACCCAAGACTTAGTCAATGGGTGTTTTACCCCTAAAAATAAAGATTCTGTTCTCTGAGCCCCAAAACACAAAACTCAAGAGATTAAAATATGTGAAGACCATAGTACCATTTTCTCTCTCTTTCTTTTTTTATTAAAATATGATGAGGATTATTTTATCATTTTCGTTTTTTTTCTCTCTCTCTCTCTTTATCATAATGTACTAATATGATAGTTGAAATGATTGATGATGATTATTTTATTATTTTTATTATTTGTATTGGGAGATTGTTAAAGTTACAGATTAATTGTTAAGGTTACGAGTTAATTGTTAATGTTACGGGTGAATTGTTAAGGTTATGAATCCTCTCTCTCTCTCTCTCTCTCTCTCTCTCTATCATGATGTTACTTTGATGATATTAAAATGATTGAAGATGATTATTATTTTATTATTTTTGTTTTTTATTCTTTTTGTATTTTTAGAATATTCATTGTTAAGGATAATGGTTGGTTGTAAAGGTTATGCATTGATTGTTAAGGTTACGGGTTGGTTGTTAAGGTTACGGGTTTGTTGTTAAGGTTATGGGTTTGTTGTGTATGTTACGGATTTATTGTTAATGTTACATGTTTAATTGTTAAGGTTACGGACTTACAGGTTTAATTGTTAAGGTTACGTGTTTAATTGTTAAGGTTACAGTTTAATTATTGCGGTTACAGTTTAATTGTTAAGGTTACGGTTTAATTGTTAAGGTTATGGGTTTAATTGTTAAGGTTACGGGTTTAATTATTACGGTTACATGTTTAATTGTTACGGTTACGGGTTTAATTGTTAAGGTTACGTGTTTAATTGTTAAGGTTACGGGTTAATTGTTAAGGTTACGGGTTTAATTGTTAATGTTACGGGTTTAATTGTTAAGGTTAAGGATCAATTGTTAAGGTTATGGATCCCTTCTCTCTCTCTCTTGTAACCTTAACAATTAAACACGTAACCTTAACAATTAAACCGTAACCTTAACAATTAAACCCATAACCTTAACAATTAAATCGTAACCTTAACAATTAAATCGTAACCTTAACAATTAAACCCGTAACCGTAACAATTAAACCCGTAACCTTAACAATTAAACCCGTAACCTTAACAATTAAACCGTAACCGTAACAATTAAACCCGTAACCTTGACTAAACACGTAACATTAACAATTAAACCAGTAACCTTAACAATTAAACCCGTAACTTTACTAACAAATCCGTAACCTACACAACAAACCCATAACCTTAACAACAAACCAATAACCTTAACAACCAACCCGTAACCTTAACAAACAATGCATAACCTTTACAACCAACCATTATCCTTAACAACAAATATTCTAAAAATACGAAAAGAATAAAAAACGAAAATAATAAAATAATAATCCTCTTCAATCATTTTAATATCATCAAAGTAACATCATGATAGAGAGAGAGAGGGGGGATTCATAACCTTAACAATTGACTCGTAATATTAATAATTAACTCGTAACCTTAACAATTAACCCGTAACTTTAATAATCTCCCAATACAAACAACAAAAATAATAAAAAACGAAAATAATAAAATAATAATCATCTTCAATCATTTCAATATCATCAAAGTAACATCATGAGAGAGAGAGAGAGAGAGGATTCATAACCTTAACAATTGACCCGTAACATTAACAATTTCAACCCGTAACTTTAACAACCTCCCAATACAAACAACCAAAATAATAAAAAACAAAAATAATAAAATAATAATCATCTTCAATCATTTCAATATCATCAAAGTAACATCATGATAGAGAGAGAGATAAAATAATCATCATCAATCATTTCAACTATCATCTTAGTACATTATGATAAAGAGAGAGAAAAAACAAAAATAATAAAATAATCCTCATCATATTTTAATAAAAAAAGAAAGAGAGAAGGGTATTATGGTCTTCACATATTTTAATCTCTTGGGTTTTGTGTTTTGGGGCTCAGAGAACAAAATCTTTATTTTTGGGGGTAAAACACCCATTGACCAAGTCTTGGGGGTGGGAAGCACGTTTCCTTAGCTTTTAGGGGCTGGAAGCATTTTTCCCTTTAAGTAAACTTCAGAAAATCAAAACCGACTAAATAAATATTGCGTGTTCAACGTCGGTTCTTATCTTAACTAATAGGCTTTACTAGGATATGTAGACCGCCTGATTAGCGAGCTCCCTCACGATGCAAAATATAATACCCAGCGTGGTCATGGTCTGGTCTCGACTCAATGGAGTACGTTAGATATTGAAATCTAAATAAATACCGAGGACGTAACGAAAATAAATATGTTGATGTAAAATGATCACACAGTCAATAATATCCGTGGAAGGATAAGGGTGAGTTTGATGGGGGGGCGCTTCCTTCCCCAAATTTCCGATTCTGAGTTGGGTTGCTAAAAAGTCTGCACATTGTAGGCTGTCTAAAAATTACTGCAGATAGTTGATCCTCATCGGTATGAAGATAGAAAAGAAAGATGATGGGCTCCAAAATCTTCATAAGGATTACAAATTGACGATCCTTGTAGAACTTGAGAAAAGAGATTACAATTGACGATCTGTTCAAGGTCAAATGCGAAGGTCCACATTCACGTTTTTAATTCCAAACGCGGAGGTCATACTTGCGTCCCAACAACAAAACGTGGAGCTCGTTGCTGCACGCCAAGCTCAAGACGCAGAGCTCACCGCTGCGTTTCATACTCAAAACACAGAGCTCATTGCTGCGTTCCTTATTCGAGACGCAGAGTTCACATCTGCGTTCCAAGAACAGAACGCAAAACCCAACTCCGCATCTCAAGTTCAAGACGCGAAGTTCATGCCCAGAACACGAATTTCGCGTTTGACTCGTTCAAACACGAGCTAAACATCGATATGCTTGGTACGAGCATTATGAACTTGATTTTTCTCCAAGTGAATCACACTCTGAATGTAGCACCACAAGTTCACGTTCTCCTGCTCAATCCCCAAATCGTCTAGAAGATCCCACAACCACAATACTTCATTCACTCCCTCCGTCATGGCCATGTACTCGGCCTCTGTAGTAGAAAGTACCATTGTAGCCTGCAACATCGATCGCCAACTAACTGAAGCCCCATGTATTCTGAATACATAATCGGTAGTAGATTGTTGTCTATCTAGATCGTCCGCATAATCTGAGTCAACAAACCTATCAATCTGACACGTATCTCCATCAAAACACAGACCCATATCAACGATATTCTTTAAGTACCTTGGGACCCACTTTACTGCTTCCCAACGTACCTTTCCCAGATTTTCCATGAATCTGCTGACCACACTGACTGCTTGTGAAATATCTGGGTGTGTACACACCATGGCGTACATCAAACTACTAACTATGCTAGCATAAGGAACACACTCCATGTGTACCTTATTTTCCGCTATAGTGGGAGATTGTTTACCTAAAAGCCTAAAATGTAAAGCCAATGGAGTCACCACCGACTTTGCATTTTACATCCCGAACCTTGCGATAACCCGCTCTATATAGCCCTTCTGATTTAAGAACAATCGCTGATTCGCCCGCTCTCTCCTAATCTCCATACCCAGTATTTTCCTAGCAGCGCTCATGTCCTTCGTCTCGAACTCTTTACCAAGTTAAGATTTCAACCTATCTATCTTCATCCTGCTCTTAGAAGCAATAAGCATATCATCCACATACAAAAGAAGATAGATATAATCACCTCCACGAAGCTTTCGAATGTACATACAACAATCATAATCGCTTCGAAAAAACTCATGCTTCAGTATGAAGGAGTCAAATCGCTTGTACCACTACCGAGGAGATTGTTTCAGTCCATAGAGTGATTTCCTCAAGCGACACACATGATTCTCCTTGTCCTCAATCTTGTAGCCCTCATATTGATGCATGTAGATCTCTTCATCCAAGTCTCCGTACAAGAAGATTATCTTTACAACGAGTTGTTCCAGCTTAAGATCACCATGAGCAACAACACTCAATAGCACCCGAATAAAAGTGTGTTTCATCATCGAAGAAAATATCTTATTGTAATCCACATCCTCTCTTTGTGCAAACCCTTTAGCCACTAGCCTCGCATTGTACCTTGTACCACCGAACTCTGAAGGATCTTCCTTTTTCTTATACACCTACTTACAACCAATAGCTTTTCTTCCTATAGGCAATGGGACCACCTCTCATGTTTGGTTTTTCCGAAGAGATTCCATCTTCTCCTCCATCGCAGCTAACCAACTCTCACTATCTCTATCTCGAATAGCTTTCTTGAAGGAGACCGGCTCATCATCCTCTACCGAGAGTGTGTATTCCACTAAATTAACCTGCCCATAGTGTTTTAGGGGTTTATCAGCCCCCAGCTTCAGTACCTGCTTGTATGCTTGTCTTGGCCTAGTGGAAGGCAAACTATCATCGAGCTGCTATTGTTGTAGTGCTTGTGTATTCTCCTGCTGATCAGTGGTTGATCAGCCCCTAGTTTCAGTTTCTGCTTGTATGCTCGCTTTGGCCTAGTGGAAGCCAAACTATCCTCGACCTGTTGTTGTTATAGTACTTGTGTATTTTCTTGCTGAACCTCCTCCTACTCAAGCTCATCATCTACCTGATTTCCCACTTGAACATGACTAGAACCTGGTTGGTCTTTAGGTTCTATCTCAATAACCTGGAACTTTGAAGTTCCAATAGTCCTAATACCATCATCATCGGGCGCCTTAGCAACCATGGATTTCTCATCAAAGGTAGTATCCCTGCTGATCATGAACTTTGAATTTTCTATACACCAAAGACGGTAGCCTTTTACACCATTTGCATATCCCAAGAATATAGCCTTCTTAGCCCTCACGTCAAGCTTTCCCTCGTTGACCTGATAATAGGCGGTACACCCAAAAATCCGGAGCCTCTTATAATCTACATGCTTTCCTGACGACACCCTATAGGGTGTATCACCATCCAATATAGATATGGAGAATGGTTTAAAATATAAAAAGCTGTAGCCACCGCTTCTGCCCACCATTCCTTACCCAATCCAGCATAAGATCGCATACTCATTGTTTTCTCTTATAATGTTCGGTTCAGCCTCTCCGCGATCCCATTTTACTGTGGTGTAGATCTGACTGTCTAGTGTCTAGCAATGCCCTCCTGATCATAGAACTCATTGAAAGTACCATATATATACTCTGTATCGTTATCAGATCTCAGTGTCTTCAGTTTCTTCAGTTTCTTCCATGTCCTGTTCTCAACCATCGCATTTCACTTCTTGAATGTCTCAAATACCTCATTCTTATGCTTCAGAAAATAAATCCAAGCATACATCGAATAATCATCTATGAACGAGACAAAGTATATGGAACCACCCTTAGAAGTTGTTTGAGCCGGGCCCCAAATATCTGTGTGCACATAATATAGTATCCCTCTGCTCTTGTGATTGCTTCTCAAAAATTAAACCCTGTGTGCCTTCCCGTACACACAATCCTCGCAAAAATCCATGCAAGGTTTCTTCATATTCTTCAGCAAACTCTCCTTACCAAGCAGAATTAGATCCTTCTCTGATATGTGCCCAAGCCGTCTATGTCATAACCGTGTGGGATCACATGGGTCTCCACTACTTCCTTTAGTTTCAACCATTGCATCTCCCATCACCGTCGTACCTGAGAGTATATATAAGTTACCGTGACGAAAACCCTTCATCACTACAAGGGAACCCTGAACAAACCTCTTCACTCCATTCTCCGTAACAATCTTGTAACCACCGGAGTCTAAAGCACCAACTGAGATAAGATTCTTCCGCAAGTCGGGAACGTGTCTCACATCCGTCAAGATTCGGACCACTCCATCATGTATCTTGATCTTGATATTACCTAGCCCCACCATTTTATAAGCATTATTGTTTCCCGTCAATACGGTTCCACCATTAATGCTTCTGTGGGTAGTAAACCACTTCTTATTTGGGCACATGTGATAAGAGCAACCTGAATTAAGAATCCACTTCTCGAAGATATCCTCGCCACCCATGATGATATAGCATTCCTTCTCGCTCTCTTCCTCTGAAACATAGCTCGCTTCTTCCTTGCCTTCTCTCCTCTCAGTCTTGTTATTATTCTTCTTCCCACCTACTCTCTTATTTGGACAATTGATCTTGAAATGTCCAACTTCACCGTATTTGAAACATGCTCGTCCCGCAAGAGGTCTTGATTTAGATCTAGACTTTCCCCCCTTGCCTTTTCCTCTCTCATTGCTCCTTCCTCTAGCAATCAATCTATGCGCTTGATCTTTGCCACCACTAGTAGTTATATCACTTGTTGCAATCTTTCGAAGGTCATCCACTAGAAGTGTCATTCTAGTCTCATCCATCGTCAAATTGTCTTCCACAAGCATCAGTGTTTGCACCATGTTCTCATAAGACTTCGGCAGAGATGGAAGTAGTAGAAATACCTGATCCTCGTCTTCAACTATCACGTCTATGTCCTTTAAGTATGATATGATCCTATCAAACTTGTTGATGGATTCCCGGATTGATGAGCCATCCTCAATCTTACAAGTATACAATTTGGATTTTAAATAGATCCGGTTCGTTAGACTATTCATCATGAAGGTACTTTCTAACTTTGACCACATGCCCGCAGCTGTTTCCTCTCCATCTACCAAGAAAGCTACATCCCTTTCAAGGCAAAGGATAATCGACGTTCGTGCTTCCAGACCAGCTCCTCCCAATCCTTATCAGACATATCCTTGTGCTTCTTCTCTTTTTCAGCCAAAACCTTATGCAATTTTTGTGAAATCAACAAGTTTTTCATTTGCATCCTCCAATAGAAAAATTATTCTTCCCATTAAACTTTTCGATCTTGTACTTTCCAATTTAAATTGTTTTGCTAGTTGGCGTCATCCTCCGCTTGTATTAATAAATTTGTTTCTCTCAGGAAATTATCGAGCATCATCTCAAAACAGAAGCTACACCACTCCCAATCTGAATAACAGCTCTGATACCAATTGTTGGGTACAGAGTCATATGCTCACGCTGTGGAAGCGATATAACCCGAGAGAAAGCTCTGGTTTTTATTTTCATAAAAGCTCAAGCCAACCTCTATATTCCCGTTTCATAAAGGAAACAAGAATAGAAAGTAAAATATCTCAACAAAGTAAAATATACACTCTTCCTCTCATCAGTTCTAGGACTGAATTATCGAGGGAACCTACAATTGCAATAGCCAAACACCCAAAAACAGTAAAGACACGAGATTTACATGGTTCGGCAAACTTACCTACATCCACGGGGAAGAGGGAGAGGAGATTCCACTATGAGGAGAACACCGACGACTTGTACAACCCACAAGCTCGTCTCAAAGAAGAAGGTCTGACTTTTACCCAAAAGAAATTGACCTCTCTCTTGTAAAATCTCTCTTTTTCTCTCCTCAAGATCTCAGTTTTCTAGATCTGAAAAGACTCTGCTTTTATCTCAAAAACAGCCGCCTAACCTCTTTTCTTCCTCTGCGATTTTTCCCCACGCACAAAACCCTAGAAATCATTCTGTATTTATAAGTTTCCACCTCTGTAGCCGAAAGAAATCATTGCCGATGGGCCGCACTGGGCTCCGTGCTCGTGGTGCACCCGAGAACCCCACGTGGGTGTGGCGATTGCGAGACACAAATTTGTGTCTCACACCCACGTGGGTGTGGCCCCCACAAGACCCCATGTTCACAGCGACGCTGACACGTTGTCAATGGGAGAGGCTCGAGGCTGAAGTTGTCATCTAGCTTCGCCAAGAAGTAACGCCTTTTGAGTCGACCTTGTGAGGCGTCGAGTAGTTGCTCAAGTGGGCTCGTTGCGAGTCGTCTTCGACAAAAGAAGCGACAAGTACCGTCTTCTGAGTCGACATGAGGGAATGTCGACTCGACGAGTCGGCTAAGTTGTCATCCTTGCTGGTCTCCGGCCGCCAACTTGATTGAGGCATTGTATGCAGACGTACACTTATTTGTTGCTAGCAAAGCGTCACAGTTAAGTGATTGAAAACACCATAACAAAATCAGTATCATTGAAAAATTTCTTATAAAACGACCGAAAACATGTAGCTTTATTGATATTGTAGCCAGTGTAAAACGCAAACTGAAATAGAAAACATTGAAGATTCAAGAACATCATGTAACTTTAGACGTTATCATACAACATATTCAAATATTTTTATGGATCCAAATAAACCAATGGAGGCTGACACTAGCACATGAAACAGACGCGGTTTCATACATTGCTATACGCACTCTGTTAAAAAAATTCAAGATATGTAAGCAGTTCACATGTCACAAATAAATAGTTCTTTAATTCTACACACATCAATGAAGATGACGTTTACATATAAACCGTTAAGTGAACTAATAAGAAGACAGAGTCAACCGAAGCTAATCATTGCTTTTATTTCGGTAAAACTAGTTGCATAGACTAGATCACGTAATATATGAAAAAGTTTAAAATATTAAACAACACTGGTGGAGTTGACTTTGATATCACATATTAGATATTAAAATCTAAATAAATACAGAGAACGCAACGAAAATAAATTAAATTAAAAGATACATTCAGCCATTGTTGTCTAGATAAACTTGTAACTCAGAAAATTAGATCGAATGTAGAGATAATATGAGTATAAACATAAACAAAGAACAAAAGTTAGATCACTATTAGAATAAATAAAATAGAGAAAACAGAAAGAGTTTCTAGCCTATGCCTTACCGAAAAGCCTTATATCTGATGGAGGAATTATGGCTGTATTTATAGGCTAGGCTAGGACCCTTTTGTTATAATTAGAATTCTTAAAAGATAAGACTTCTTAAAATTGTTTCCATCCATCAGGGAAACTACATAGATATGATCTTATATAAATTCATTATAACTCTTTATAGTATAAGAATTTAAATATCATAACAAATTAAGATAATATGTATCGAGTGGCCAAAACTTTATCTGGATACAACATTCTTCCACTTGGTCCATATGATACAAATATCTCATAATAAAAATTCTTACCATTTAGTAGTGGATAGCTCCCACTCAAATAAAAAATCTAATGCATGAATTATAGTGGTCAAGCTCTTAGTAGTAATAACGAGTCATTCCTTCAATGTATCACGATGCATAAATTTATCAAGTGAGCAACATTATGAGAAAACTTTATGAATAACTTCCTACAAGTCACTCGGGTCCAACTTTAACTATCCTAAAGGATATAATTTAAATATGAAGACTTTATTTGTGCACAATAAAATCAAACTTCATTCTCCAAGAATTTTCAGAATATGTCTAAAAATATTTAGAGAGAGAAACAAACACATAACGAGCTAAAACAATCTCATATGCTCCACATGACTTAGGAACTGTTTTGTCGGCAATCCTTTAGTCATCGGATCTGCAATCATAAGCTCGGTATTAATGGACAAAACACTTTGTTTCACATTCTCTCTAACTCTATACTACTTTATGTCGATATGCTTGCTTCAGCTTCCACTTTTATTATTTTTGGAGAAGAAAACAGTCGCTGAATTATCACAATAGATCACTGTAGGCCTCGCAATAGAATCGACAAATTTGAGACCTGAGATAAAGTTCCTCAACCGTAATGCCTGTGTAGTGGCTTTATAGAACAAATAAATTCTGCCCCAATGTTAGATGAAGCAATAATTATTTGCTTAATACTCCTCCAAGATATAGCACCTCTGGCGAGAAGGAAGACATGCCCCGAAGTAGATTTTCTTAAATCTATGCATCCAGCAAAGTCTGCATCTATATAACCGACTACCTCCAAATGATCAGTATGGCTGTAATTCAATCTACTATCCTTGGTTCCCTTCAGATATCTCATGACTCTATTAGCAGCCTTCCAATGCTCCATACCAGGATTACTCTGGTATCGACCCAATAATCCTACTGCAAATCCAATGTCAGGTCGAGTGCAGACCTGTGCATACATCAAGCTAGCCATAGCAGATGCATAAGGTATGCTCTTCATCTGTTCCTTTTCTAGTTTATTTTGTGGACAATGATCTTGACTAAGTTTATCTCCTTTGATGATAGGTGCTAACATGGACGCACAATCTTTCATTCTGAATCTCTCTTACACTTTTTCAATGTAGGCCCTTTGAGATAGTCCTAAAGTTCTTTTAGACTTATCTCTGTGAATTTCTATGCCAATGACATAAGAAGTTTCACCTAAATCCTTCATTTTAAAGTTTTTAGAGAGGAATTATTTTTTCTCATGTAACAAACCTAAATCACTGCTTGCAAGTAGAATATCATCCATATATAAGACTAGAAATATAACCTTACTCCCACTGACATTACGGTATATACATTGATCAACGATATTCTCAGAAAATCCATATGAAGAAACAACATTGTAAAACTTTTTATACTATTGACATGAGGCTTGTTTTAGTCCATATATAGATCTCTTTAGCTTACAAACTAAGTGATTATCTTTCTTGTCACAAAATCCTTCCGGTTGCCTCATGTATACTTCTTGCTCAAGATCCTCATTCAAAAAAGTTGTTTTCACATCCATTTGATGTAACTCCATATCAAAATAAGCTATTAGAGCCATACAAACCCTAAATGAATCCTTCTTAGAATTTGGAGAGAAACTTTCATGATAATCAATCTATTCTTTTTGAGTGAAACCTTTAGCCACAGGTCTAGTCTTATATCTCTCAACATAAGCATCTCTTTTGGTCTTGTAGACCCATTTGCAGTCTATAGCCACAACACCTTTTGGTAATTCAACGAGATCCCAGACTTGATTTATAGCCATAGATTCCATCTCTTCTTTCATGACATTGTAGGCGTCAAAAAATGCTGAAAGATATCCAAATACAGCTCAAGAGGAAATCATTCAAAAAGGCAGAAGAACACAAGTCTTTACTGTCTCGCACGCGAGACAGACTTGACTGTCTCGCCGTGCGAGACGGTCTTTACTGTCTCGCGGGCGAGACAGGCTTTTACTGTCTCGCCCACGCGAGACAGTCTTTGCTGTCTCGCCCATGCGAGACAGTCTTTGCTGTCTCGCCGTGCGAGACAGAATTTACTGTCTCGCACGTGAGACAGCTTTCTGATGGTCAAAACTACCTTTGCAACTGCCCTACACGTGGCCACTAACTGTTCAAGAACGTGGAAAATGTCGTGGGCGAGAATCACGTGGATAACTGCCAAAATAACGGAGTTTGAAACGTGGGAAGGCAGTTAAAACGAAAACTGCCTGCGGTTACTGTTTCCGAGACAGTATTTACTGTCTCGCGGGTCGAGACAGCAAACACTGTCTCGCCCAGCGAGACAGCAAACACTGTCTCGCCCAGCGAGACAGCAAACACTGTCTCGCGAACCTGTTTTCTGCCAACTGTTCTTGGAGGTTATAAATACCCTCCTAAGGCCATTTTTCCATGAGGCTGATCATTTAGAGAACTTCAGAGCAATCCAGAGCAGAGGGAGAGCAGAGTTCTTGAGCTTCTGGCAACTCCTTGATATTCAGGCTTTGACTTGATTTCAAGAAGAACGACTATCTTACCTTGATAAGAAGGCAAAGATCCAACGCAAGCAGTGATCCAAACAACGATCCTGCGTTTGTTTCCCAAGAGTTGTAATTTTCATTTTGTTGTGTAAAAGAAGTCTTATAAAAAGGCTATCTTTTTTTTTGAATTTATTGTAATCGACCGAAGATATAATGAATTCCATGACAAAACTAACTTTTGACGCAAACAAGATGGCGACCACAGTGGGAGCCAACGGTCTCGCTGCCGAGATCGTCGTGTCGCAGCCAATCATCAAGATCCTGGTTGAATCAACGGTCGAGTACGAGTTCGACCAAGCAAAGTTTGAGGAGTATTTGTCGTCCTCATCTGTAAAGTCTTCCTCGCCTCGCAAATGCAGGAAGATTTCATCTTCATTGAAGTTATCAAATGCAACGGATGAAGACTCTGGCTCGATTGTTGCTGAAAATTTTACTCACAACAACTCTGCTCAACAGCATAACTCCCCAATTAAGGAGTCATTCGATCTAAATTCGCCACTGACAAAGAGGGCTCGTCAAAGGCGACGCCAACGCCGCGCTCGTCAATTGGCTAAGGCATTGGAACAAATCGACGAGGTTCGTTATCACGCCGACCTAGAGTCAAGGAGGCATCGAGTGGTTCAGTTGTCTCAACGACCAATCACTCATATCTCTGCTAAGTTAGCGATGGAGGAATGGACTACAGTCAAAAGGGCTCGTTCAACCCTCAAAGAACGTATACAAAAACGTCGCGCAAACGCTGCTCATGCTCGTGCTCTAGTACAACAAAGACGAGAAAGGAACAAGAAAACGGTGGCCAAAGAACCATCGGAACTCTGCCAAGTTTGGATTCCAAAATATGGAGTTGTTCAAAATCAGCATTCGGAGCCCGTCAAGACTCCATACCCACAAGGGGGTGGTTTTAGACGTGCGACTCCCGACATAACCTTGGATCGCTCAAAGACAAAAATGAATTGTCCTGAGAATGCCAACAAGGTTTTGCACCCCCAGAAGAAGACGTATTCACCAAATGATATCGTCATACCTGGGAGGTCATGCCAACAAACTATACGATTTTTTGGCAATCATACCGATGAATCGTATTATCAAGTTGGGAGTGTGAATAAATTTTGAAAAAGAATTATTTGCTCTCATTGTTCCTGTGCACGACTTGTAAGATCAGCTGTCCAAGATGATGAATTCCCTGAAGTCACCATCAACGTGGCTGATAAAAGAAAGTCTAAGTGGCATTCGAATGAATAGAGACCCGACTTTTCCTCAGGAGGAAAAGTCAATTCAAGAATTGCCCGACGGAAGTCTCGACTCCGGCCAGGAGCTATCAGGAGAATGCATGAAGAGATGTCATCAGAGCATGAGCTCTCGGACACTTGTTCTGCGATCGCTTCGGATGATACATCATCTAGCATAGGACAAACCAGAGAAGTACTCACGATCACATCTGATCAATTTGCTCAAATACTTCAAGAAGCTCTAGCCAAACAACGTGAAGAAATTAGAGCTGAAGTAAAGACAGAGATGGAGTTAGCTATCCAACAAATGAGAGAATTGCTAGCTCAGCGGCCTCAACCCCCTAAGTCCAGTCAAAGAACTGAATCCAGCCGCCACACTCAGAAAGTTGTGGATGACAGTGATCCAGAAGTGGACTGATACACCTCCCAATAGCAATAACGCTGGGGGTGGTTTAAAGGATCCTCCCAATAACGATATTGGAGGTGGTTCAATAGCACCTCTTACAGGGGGTAGTCTAACTCATTCTCCTCAACGTCCTTCGAATGAAGATATAGACGAAGACGAGAAAATGAAAGAGCTTGAAAACAAGGTCAACGCTCTGATGAGAGAATATTACTCAGAATATTCTTAAGAATAACCTGAATACTCCAATAGGTACACGAGTCTAAACTGTTTTCCTACCCTCAACAGGAAGTTTCTGGAGAATATTACTCAGAATATTCTTAAGAATAACCTGAATACTCCAATAGGTTCACGAGTCTAAACTGTTTTCCTACCCTCAACAGGAAGTTTCTGGAGAATATTACTCAGAATATTCTTAAGAATAACCTGAATACTCCAATAGGTTCACGAGTCTAAACTGTTTTCCTACCCTCAACAGGAAGTTTCTGGAGAATATTACTCAGAATATTCTTAAGAATAACCTGAATACTCCAATGGGTACACGAGTCTAAACTGTTTTCCTACCCTCAACAGGAAGTTTCTGGAGAATATTACTCAGAATATTCTTAAGAATAACCTGAATACTCCAATGGGTACACGAGTCTAAACTGTTTTCCTACCCTCAACAGGAAGTTTCTGGAGAATATTACTCAGAATATTCTTAAGAATAACCTGAATACTCCAATGGGTACACGAGTCTAAACTGTTTTCCTACCCTCAACAGGAAGTTTCTGGAGAATATTACTCAGAATATTCTTAAGAATAACCTGAATACTCCAATGGGTACACGAGTCTAAACTGTTTTCCTACCCTCAACAGGAAGTTTCTGGAGAATATTACTCAGAATATTCTTAAGAATAACCTGAATACTCCAATGGGTACACGAGTCTAAACTGTTTTCCTACCCTCAACAGGAAGTTTCTGGAGAATATTACTCAGAATATTCTTAAGAATAACCTGAATACTCCAATGGGTACACGAGTCTAAACTGTTTTCCTACCCTCAACAGGAAGTTTCTGGAGAATATTACTCAGAATATTCTTAAGAATAACCTGAATACTCCAATGGGTACACGAGTCTAAACTGTTTTCCTACCCTCAACAGGAAGTTTCTGGAGAATATTACTCAGAATATTCTTAAGAATAACCTGAATACTCCAATAGGTACACGAGTCTAAACTGTTTTCCTACCCTCAACAGGAAGTTTCTGGAGAATATTACTCAGAATATTCTTAAGAATAACCTGAATACTCCAATAGGTTCACGAGTCTAAACTGTTTTCCTACCCTCAACAGGAAGTTTCTGGAGAATATTACTCAGAATATTCTTAAGAATAACCTGAATACTCCAATAGGTACACGAGTCTAAACTGTTTTCCTACCCTCAACAGGAAGTTTCTGGAGAATATTACTCAGAATATTCTTAAGAATAACCTGAATACTCCAATGGGTACACGAGTCTAAACTGTTTTCCTACCCTCAACAGGAAGTTTCTGGAGAATATTACTCAGAATATTCTTAAGAATAACCTGAATACTCCAATAGGTTCACGAGTCTAAACTGTTTTCCTACCCTCAACAGGAAGTTTCTGGAGAATATTACTCAGAATATTCTTAAGAATAACCTGAATACTCCAATGGGTACACGAGTCTAAACTGTTTTCCTACCCTCAACAGGAAGTTTCTGGAGAATATTACTCAGAATATTCTTAAGAATAACCTGAATACTCCAATGGGTACACGAGTCTAAACTGTTTTCCTACCCTCAACAGGAAGTTTCTGGAGAATATTACTCAGAATATTCTTAAGAATAACCTGAATACTCCAATGGGTACACGAGTCTAAACTGTTTTCCTACCCTCAACAGGAAGTTTCTGGAGAATATTACTCAGAATATTCTTAAGAATAACCTGAATACTCCAATAGGTTCACGAGTCTAAACTGTTTTCCTACCCTCAACAGGAAGTTTCTGGAGAATATTACTCAGAATATTCTTAAGAATAACCTGAATACTCCAATAGGTTCACGAGTCTAAACTGTTTTCCTACCCTCAACAGGAAGTTTCTGGAGAATATTACTCAGAATATTCTTAAGAATAACCTGAATACTCCAATAGGTTCACGAGTCTAAACTGTTTTCCTACCCTCAACAGGAAGTTTCTGGAGAATATTACTCAGAATATTCTTAAGAATAACCTGAATACTCCAATAGGTACACGAGTCTAAACTGTTTTCCTACCCTCAACAGGAAGTTTCTGGAGAATATTACTCAGAATATTCTTAAGAATAACCTGAATACTCCAATAGGTACACGAGTCTAAACTGTTTTCCTACCCTCAACAGGAAGTTTCTGGAGAATATTACTCAGAATATTCTTAAGAATAACCTGAATACTCCAATAGGTACACGAGTCTAAACTGTTTTCCTACCCTCAACAGGAAGTTTCTGGAGAATATCAGTTAAAATATTCTTGAGAATAACCTGACTACCCCTAAACGGGTATATGCAGTGTCAACTTGACGACAAGAGCTGATTTCACAAGTACAAGTTCCAGCTTTAATTCAAGATCTCTACAATGGACAAGCGATAAACGCGATGCCGGAAGAATCTTAACTATTCTACAAAGCACTGAATAGATTGAGAGACAAAGAGATCAAAAGTTGAAGCCACCTACGGGTTCCTCTACATGATCTACTCAACCAAGCATTGAAAGGATCATAAGTAAGACCTATCTTATCCAAAGCATCCCAGAACTCCTCTATAAAAGATTGAGTCTGGAATACTTTGGAGGGGGTATCTGTAGGCGTCAAAAAATGCTGAAAGATATCCAAATACAGCTCAAGAGGAAATCATCCAAAAAGGCAGAAAAAACACAAGTCTTGACTGTCTCGCCGTGCGAGACAGACTTGACTGTCTCGCCGTGCGAGACAGTCTTTACTGTCTCGCCGTGCGAGACAGAGTTTACTGTCTCGCACGTGAGACAGTTCTCAGATGGTCAAAACCGCCTTTGCAACTGCCCTACACGTGGCCACTAACTGTTCAAGAACGTGGGAAACGTCGTGGGCGAGAATCACGTGGATAACTGCCAAAATAACGGAGTTTGAAACGTGGGAAGGCAGTTAAAACGAAAACTGCCTGCGGTTACTGTTTCCGAGACAGTATTTACTGTCTCACGGGTCGAGACAGCAAACACTGTCTCTGTCTCGCGGGCCGAGACAGCAAACACTGTCTCGCCCGTCGAGACAGCAAAAGCTGTCTCGCGAACCTGTTTTCTGCCAACTGTTCTTGGAGGTTATAAATACCCTCCTAAGGCCATTTTTCCATGAGGCTGATCATTTGGAGCACTTCAGAGCAATCCAGAGCAGAGGGAGAGCAGAGTTCTTGAGCTTCTGGCAACTCCTTGATATTCAGGCTTTGACTTGATTTCAAGAAGAACGACTATCTTACCTTGATAAGATATCGTTTCAAGTTCTCACTTCGATAAACGAAGTCAGAATCATAAACCCCTCACGATTCAATCAGAATCTGTGATTTGGTGGTCCACGAGTCAAAGCGCTCCCGGCACAGGCAAAGATCCCACGCAAGCAGTGATCCAAACAACGATCCTGCGTTTGTTTCCCAAGAGTTGTAATTTTTATTTTGTTGTGTAAAAGAAGTCTTATAAAAAGGCTATCTTTTTTTTTGAATTTATTGTAATCGACCGAAGATATAATGAATTCCATGACAAAACCAACTTTTGACGAAAACAGACATCGTACCAAAGAGTAGATTAATCTTCATTCATGGCTTGTGAAGACTTACACAGATCATCTTCAGGTCCTATATCAAAATCAAACGCCTGAAGATATATAACATAATCACTAGAAATAGATGACATTCTTTCCCTTGAGGACCTTCTTAATCCAGCCTCTTGATTTACATCAATAGGTTTCATTATGAACTTCAATTTCGTGGGCTAGTTGTTGTTGAATTTGTTGCTCGATAAGGTCATTTGTTTGATTTCCTTGAAGAATAACCAAATCTATGTCTTTATGCAACTCAATTTCCTTATGTTGCTTCTTCAAATTCTATCCTTTGAGGAAATGCACTCCCACTAGGTTCAAATCCTCAATAAATTTAGCATTTCTAGTCTCAACTACTCTTGTAGAGTGTGAAGGACAATAAAATCGATATCCTTTGGAGTTAACTGGATAGTTAATAAAATAACCACTGATTATCCTCGGATCAAGTTTCTTTATGTGTGGTTTATAAATCCTCACTTCAACTAGACAACCTCATATGTGCAAGTGATTTAAACTAGGCTTCCATCCATACCATAGTTCAAATGGTGTTTTAGGAACACTTTTGGATGAAACCCTATTTAAAATATACACTGTAATTTTCAAGGCTTCGCCCCAAAGAGATTCAGGAAGATTAGAATTACTAATCATGCTCCTCACTATGTCAATAAGCGTGCTATTCCTTCTTTCTGATACACCATTTTGTGTGGTGTACCAGGCAATGTATATTAGGCAATGATGCCCTCTTCATTAAGGAATTTTACAAATGGAGCTGTGATTTGTCCTTTTTTGTGTGCATGTCATAGTACTCTCCGTCTCTGTCTGATCTTTCAATTTTAATCTTTTTATC
Source organism: Asparagus officinalis (assembly GCF_001876935.1). Lineage (NCBI taxonomy): Eukaryota > Viridiplantae > Streptophyta > Magnoliopsida > Asparagales > Asparagaceae > Asparagus > Asparagus officinalis. The sequence goes on from NC_033794.1 coordinate 24,133,972, forward strand.
ATTTTGTTTCTCTATGTCCACCTTATAGCTCTTGAAGGCATCTAATGCCTCTGCTTTGTCAAAAAGGAGATAAAGATACATATATCTGGTATCATCATCAATAAATAAGATAAAATATCTCTGACCATTTAAGCAAGGAGTAGTAAAAGGTCCACAGATATCAGTGTGTATGATTTCTAAAATACTAGAACTTCTGTTGGCACCTTTAGTAGACTTGTTAGTTTGCTTTCCCTTAATGCAATCAACACAAGTACCAAAATTAGAAAAATCAAAAGTTTTTAAAACTTCATCATTTACTAATCTCTTAATTCGCTCTATGGGGATATGTCCTAATTTCCTGTGCCATAAGGTAGAAGAGTTTTCATTAATAAAGTTTCGCTTTATGCCAACATCAACATGCATATTTAAATAAGTCGATTCAAACGTGGGATCTAGATCAAATTTATATAAATTATCGATTAAGGTTTCACCACCAACATAGCCTTTATTCAATAAAATATCAAAATATATTCCTTCAAAATGAAAACCATAACCAACAGAAACTATTTTCGAAATTGAAATTAAATTTCTAGATAATTCTAGAACATAAAAGACATTTTCTAAATCCAATGTGAAACGGATCTTCAAAATCAATCTAAAGGTTCCCACAGCCTCGACTTATGAACGCATCTGGTTTCCTGAATAGATGCATTGTTCATTTCCCTTCGACTTCCTTAGGTTGAGAAAGCTCTGCATTGTATTGACAATATGGATTGTAGAACCAGAATCCATCCACCATGAATTGTTTGGAACTTCAACAAAAAAGGATTCATGACACACAAAAGAGATGAAATTACCGTTCTTTACAAGCCATTTTTTATACTTAATACAATCTTTCTTCATATGCCTAGCCATTTTGCAGAAGAAGCATATATCCTTATCGCCATATTTCTTCATTAGCACATTTTGTTTGCTCTTTTTTTGTTGAGCATGATTGTTCTTCCCAGTGTTTCCTTTATTATGAGTAGCCAAATGTAGGGGTGGACAAAAACCGAAACAAACCGGTTCAACCGAAAAAACCGTCCGAAAAAACGGATCGGTTAACCGAACCGAATTAAATGGATGAGAAGAAGTCTCTAAACCGCCCGAACCGAATTAAACCACTCTGGATCCGGTTTGAACCCCTGAACCGCCCAAAAAAAACCGAACCGAATTCTTAAACAAAAAGTAGCTACGATCCTTGGGTGTGAAGAAAATTTATGGCTGAATGTTTAGCATTTAAGAATTGTGGGGTGGAGTTTATACTAACATATATTTGAGTACGCTCATATAGTTAAGTGAGATTTCCGTAAATCAATACAAGATGTTGAGGTTGAAGGATAAATTTAGTGTTTTAGTTAAATTTCAGTGATAACATGAATACAGCTTGCTGGTGCTGGATATCAAATTAACCTATAGTATAGGCTGTCTGCCACAATGTTGAATATGTGGACGGATGTTCTTTTCAACGGTTGAGAACTAACCGGCAGCGCGGGTTAGCCACAGACTTATCATTGCTTAGGTTTCAGGATAGAATACCCCAGAATCGAACCCTGGTGTCTTTTTGTACGGAAAAAGACTAAACCGGCGACGCGTGTTAGGCGTTGACTTATCCCTACTTAGGATTCGGGATATTAAGCTAGTTATATTCAGATCATACAATTTGATTAAGTGGCTTAGTACAGTTTTGATTGTTTCTTTTCAGTTTTGATTGCTTCTTTTCAGTTTTGGATATAACTAAAACTTACCCAGATTTTTGTGAAATGGAGTTAATTCGGTTCAAAACCGAAACCGAACCGAACCGAACCGAATTTCGGTTGGGCCGAATATTCGGATGAAGGGGGAAAAATCTAGATCTGGATGAGAGTTTTGAGAATCCGAAAAATTCGGATTGGATGCGGATTAGGCTTAAAACCGAACCGAACCGAATACGCCCAGCCCTAGCCAAATGAGCACTTTCAGGCTTCTCATGCTTTAGTCTCTCTTCCTCCTGAACACACATGGTCAACAATTCATTCACAGGATATTTTTGCTTATGTGTGTTGTAATAATTTTTAAATGGCCCATATTCAGAAGGGAGAGAGTTCAAAATAAAATGCACTAGGAATGACTCAGAAATTTTTGTCTCAAGGGACTTGAGTTGAGCAACGGTGTCCCTCATTTCCATAATGTGCTCACGCACACTCTTAGAGTGGTTGAATGTTTTACTTGAAAGCCTTTTCATCAAGGTGCTGGCCAAAGCTTTATCCGAGCTAACAAATTATTCCTCAATGGCTTTCATGCCTTCAGCCTTATGGCAATCTGGAATAGAGCCTCGGATGCTCTTGCTGACATGAGACTTAATATGCATCAAACTCAGTCGGTTTGATCTTTCCCACCATTCAAATATTTATTTCTCATGAGGTGTACTTTCCTCCGTAGGATCAAGTGGTTGATCCATACGAAGCGCCAAGTCTAGATCCATGCACCCTAATGAGAATGGTTTTGTCTTTCCAACCGTCAAAGTTATCATCACAAAGTATTGAAACAACATAAGTAGTAGGAATAGCTGCAATAATCAAGGAATTTAAACTTTAGTGCTATGAAATAAAACTTGATTTCTAAACAACCAATGTTATTTTAGAATAGATCTAAAATAAATTCAAACCTTCCTACGGGCAGAGGTATCATCATGCATGAATTTATTCTTATTTTATTAATAAGACTAATTAAAGATTAATATCAAGAAATAAATTATTCTACACCCTAGAAAAAATTTATTCTTAATATTATTTTTTAATATCTTATTCCAATTAATCCAAAATAATAATAACTTCCTATGGGGGGCCAAGCTACTATTTTTTAGAATTAATTGCAATCTAGATGTCATTAAAACTTAATGAAGTATGTCAATATTTATTCAACTATCATCATGACATAAGATGCTATGGCTACTCTTAAGTCACTTGATGATCACTATTACTTCATGACATCATAAAACCAAACTTCAAGTCTATATTTTATAAGAGGCAAAAATAACTTTACTTTATGAAAGAATACATCATAAACTTTACATAAGATTATCAACATAACTTAAAGTTGCTTCAGGCATTTAATTCCATAACTCAACTGAAACTAGAACGTTATTACTTTCGGTCAAAATATATACTGTCACATGACAAAATCAGTATCATTGAAAAATTTCTTATAAAACGACCGAAGACATGTAACTTTATTGATTTTGCAGCCAGTGTAAAACCCAAACTGAAATAGAAATCATTGAAGATTCGAGAACATCCTATAACTTTAGACGCTATCATACAACATATTCAAATATTTTAATGGATCCAAATAAACCAATGGAGGCTGACACTAGCACATGAAACAGACTCGGTTTCATGCATTGCTATACACACTCTGTTTAAAAAAAATTCAAGATATGTAAGCAGTTCACATGTCACAAATAAATAGTTCTTTAATTCTACACACATCAATGAAGATGATGTTTCCATAAACTGTTAAGTGAACTAAATAGAAGACAGAGTCTAAACTTTTATGTCATCTGACCCGAAACTAATATATGCAAAAGTTTAAAATACTAAACAATACAGGTGGAGTTAGCTCTGATACCACATGTTAGATATTAAAATCTAAATAAATATAGAGAACGTAGCGGAAATAAGTTAAACTGAAAGATACCTCCGGTCATTGTTGTCTAGATAAACTTGTAACTCAGAAAATTAGATCGAAAGTAGAGATAATCTGAGTATATACATAAACAAAGAACAAAAGTTAGATCACCGTTAGAATAAATAAAATAGAGAAAACAGAAAGATTTTCTATCCTATGCATTACCGAAAAGCCTTAAATCTGATGGAGGAACTATGACTGTATTTATAGGCTAGGCTAGTGTTGGGGATGCACAACCCCCCTGATGCGATTTGGAAATAGAGATTTAGGAGAGAAGAGAGAAAATCAAACAATCTCAAACACACAAGATTTACGTGGTTCGCTTCTCAATGTGAGAAACTACGTCCACGGCCGCCGCAGGAGAAAAATTCACTATTTTTCGTCTCTTTACATCATGCCCTAATCAACCCTTTTAGCAGCACCATGCTCGGTCGACCGCGACGAAGACAGAAAGCTGGGTTGCTCTCTGGACTTTGAGCGGTCGACCGCAGCGCCATGCTCGGTCGACCGCGACGAACTTCTGGCCTGTGCACCCAGCTGTGCACATATGCGGTCGACCGTCGCGCCCTGCTCGGTCGACCGCGATGCAGAAAAAAGCCTCCTTCGTCGTTTTGCTTGAACTTCGCCATCGTCGATCATGTTCATCCTGTTCCAACTTTGTTCCTCTTCATTCTGAAGTGTAGGGCATGCCTGATAGTTAGGCTTCACATATCCTAACAATCTCCTACTTGGAGACTAACTATTAATCTCTTTCAGCTCTCTCTGCGGCGACGGCCTCCATATCATCAAGTGCCGAGGCCAACTGAAGTTGAGCACAACTTCAGTTTCTCTATAATGACAACCTTGGTAAACATATCAGCTGGATTCTTGCTTCCTTGAATCTTCACAAGTTCCAACATGTCCTCGTCCAACGCTGATCTTATGAAGTGGTAGCGGACCTGTATGTGTTTGGTTCTTGCATGAAAAGCGGGATTCTTTGCCAAATGAATTGCGCTCTGGCTATCACAATGTAAGACACTCTTCTCACTCTTCTGTCCCAGCTCCTCCAAGAAACCCTGCAACCATATCATCTCCTTGCTTGCCTCTGTCACAGCAACATATTCAGCCTCTGTCGTTGATAAAGCAACGATCTTCTGCAACTGAGAAACCCAACTAATAGCTGTAGAGCCCAAAGTGAATACATATCCTGTAGTGCTCCTTCTCTGGTCTATCTCACCAGCATAGTTTGCATCAACAAAACCCTGCAGAACTAACTTGCCTCTTCTGAAGCATAAACAATCTTCTATTGTACCTCGCAGGTATCTCAGAATCCACTTTACTGCTTCCCAGTGCTGCTCTCCTGGATCTGACATGAATCTGCTCACAGCTCCCACTACATGGGCAATGTCAGGTCTCGTGCATACCATGGCGTACATAAGGCTTCCAATGGCTGAAGCATATGGAACCTTAGCCATGTAGTCTTTCTCTTCATCAGTCTCGGGACACTGCACCTTAGTCAAATTGAAATGACTAGCTAACGGTGTGCTAACGGCCTTAGCACCGCTCATCCCGAATCTCTCAAGCACCCGTCGAATATACTCGGCCTGAGATAGTCGTAGTGTGCCTAAGAGTTTGTCTCTGCTAATCTTTATTCCCAATATCTGCTTTGCTGCGCCTAGGTCCTTCATGTCAAACTCACTCGACAGCTGCTTCTTCAGCTTCTTGATCTCTCTCATATCTGAAACGGCTACAAGCATGTCGTCGACATATAGGAGCAGGATGATGTAACTTTTGTCAAACTCTTTAACGAAACAGCAATGATCAGCATTGCACCTGGAGTAACCGTTCCTGTGCATGAATCCATCGAACTTTTTGTACCATTACCTTGAAGCTTGTTTTAGGCCGTACAAGCTCTTCTTCAATCTGCATACCATCTTCTCTTTTCCCTTCTGAGTAAACCCCTCTGGCTGCTGCATATATATCTCTTCCTCTAGATCACCGTGGAGGAAAGCTGTCTTTACATCTAGCTGCTCAAGATGTAGATCTTCAGCTGCAACAATACTCAGGACTGTTCTGATGGTAGTTAGTTTGACTACTGGAGAGAAGATCTCTGTGTAATCAACTCCTTCTCTCTGCTGAAATCCTTTAACCACCAATCTGGCCTTATATCTCTTGGAACCATCATGTTCCTCTTTGATTCTGTACACCCACTTATTGCTCAAGGCCTTTTTTCCCGTTGGTAGCTTCGCAAGTTCCCATGTCTTGTTGGTGTCCAAGGATTTTATTTCATCTTTCATGGCGAGCTCCCACTTGCTCGCATCATCCACTCGAAGGGCCTCATCATAACTTTCTGGCTCTCCACCGTCACTCAATAATAGGTAGTTAAGATGAGCTCTGGGCTGTAGTGATGGATACTTTGGATTGGGCTTGGGGACTCTAGCTGACCGCCTCAACTCTCTAACGGGCAAAATAGTCTCTCTATCTTCATTTGCCCCCTCTGAAGTGGTCTCATCCATCAACTCTTCTTCTTCGTCAGAACTAGCTTCGGAATTGCCTCCATCTGAGGCATCATCTGACTCGAAATATGTAGGATCACTCTGCATCGTACTAGTGGGCTGAACGGCATCACGGTCTTTGTAGAGGACTGATTCGTTAAAGACCACATCCCTACTTCTGATGATTTTCTTGTTCTGCTCATCCCAGATAGCCAACAAAGAAACATTTTAAGGACTTAGGATCGAGTTTGCTTCTAGCATGATCACTCAGATGTACATATGAAACACATCCAAATACTCTCAGGTGGGAGAGGTTTACCTGCTTTCCACTCCATACTTCTTCAGGTATTTTGTGCTCCAAAGGCACTGATGGTCCCCGGTTGATCAAGTAGGCAGCTGTGTTGACTGCTTCTGCCCAGAATTGCTTTGGAAAACCTGCTTGTAACCGCATACTTCTGGCTCTCTCAGTCTTGTAACTGCATACTTCTGGCTCTCTCAGTCAACGTTCTGTTCATCCATTCTGCTATGCCATTCTGCTGGGGTGTACCTGGCACTGTCCTCTCTAATCTAATGTCGCTGTCATAACAGAACTTCTTGAACTCTGAGTCTTCATCCTCGCCGCCGTTGTCAGAACGAAGCTTCTTGATCTTCAAACCGGTCTCGTTCTCTACCATAGCCTTCCATCTTTTGAAGACTTCAAACACTTCTGATTTGTGTTTCATGAAATAGACCCAAGTCTTCCTCGAGTGATCATCTATGAAGGTCACAAAATATAACCTTCCGTCGGTGGATGGAACTGATGCTGGGCCCCACACATCTGTGTGAAATAACTCAAGCTTCTCTTCTTTAGGAGTTCTGCCAACCCTTTTGAAGCTTATTCTCTTTTGTTTCCCTAGAATGCAGCTTTCACATAGGTCAATATCAGCCGATCTCAAACCTGGTAACTTCCCATTCGATTGCATAACCTTTAGGCCTTTGCTACTCATGTGACCTAGCCTCTGGTGCCACAAATTTGGGTCTTCACTGCCTTCAGCCACTGCAATGGAACCTCGTGCATCTATCGTCATGTAGAGAGATCCAGTCTTCGTACCACGGGCAACAACCATGGATCCCTTTGTAACCTTCCATGTATCACATGCAAAGGTTGATACGTATCCCTCTTTCGCCAATTGTCCTATGGAAATCAGATTTTTCCTCAAGCTAGGAACATGTCTCACATCACTCAGCTTCCATGTAGACCCATTGAGCTTGATTTGCACGACTCCTTTGCCAACAATATCACAAGGCTGATCATCACCAAGATAGACTTTTCCTAGGTTTCCTGAAACGTAGTTCTCAAATAAATCTCTATTTGAGGTAGCATGAAACGAAGCTCCTGAATCCAGCACCCACGATTCAGTTTTGCTCTCCAACGAACAGATTAGGGCATCATCTGATTCTCCTGAGGCCACGTTCGCTTCAGTCTTGTTCTCCTTGTCCTTCTTGGGTTCTCGGCACTGATTCTCATAGTGGCCAAACTTGCCACAATTCCATCAATCGATCCCTTTCTTGCTCTTGCAGTTTCTGGACTTTGATCTGTCTTTCCTCGAATTAGGTCTTCCACGGATATTCCCTCTATTTTTGTTTCTGTTTCTGGCTCTGCTCTCAAATTTCAACGCCGACCCTGAATTAGAAATTCCTTCCTCTTGTCTTCTAATCTCCTCAGTCATAATCATGTCCACCACCTCTGAAAACTTCAGTTTTGATTTGCCACATGATCCGCTGATCGAGATAACAGTACCCTTCCAACTGTCGGGCAATTGACCAAGTATCAAGAGGGCTTGGATTTCATCGTCAAACTGAATATTGACCGAGTTTAATTGATCCGTGATCTCGTTAAACTCGTTCAGGTGTTCCTTGAATTTCTGGCTCTCGGACATCCTCAAATTAAACAACTTTTTAATGAGATGTACCTTATTCGCCGCAGAGGGCTGCTCATACATACTGGACAACGCCACCATGAGATCCGCCGTCGTATTCTGATTCTTGATGTTGAACGCTACTGATTTAGACAAGGTCAACCTGATCGCTCCAAGGGCCTTTCAATCCAATAGCTTCCAATCCGCATCCTTCATATCCGTCGGCTTCTCTCCCAATGGTAGGTATAAATCCTTCTGATAGAGGTAGTCCTCCATCTGCATCTTCCAGAACCCGAAGTTTGTTCCATCAAACTTCTCAATCTTGGATGTTTCCTTCTCAGATCCCATTGTCTCTGACCTCAAATCGCTCGCGCCGAACCTGGTCGCTCTGATACCACTTGTTGGGGATGCACAACCCCCCTGATGCGATTTGGAAATAGAGATTTAGGAGAGAAGAGAGAAAATCAAACAATCTCAAACACACAAGATTTACGTGGTTCGCTTCTCAATGTGAGAAACTACGTCCACGGCCGCCGCAGGAGAAAAATTCACTATTTTTCGTCTCTTTACATCATGCCCTAATCAACCCTTTTATAGACTTAAGGGTTTAACAAGTAAAGAAGGAAACAGAACAAAACAGGTTAAAAACGAATCTGGGCCAAAACCTGACTCCGGTCGACCACGTGCGGTCGACCGCGACGAATCCTATTCCTGATCGAGCTCTCTGGACTTTGGGCAGTCGACCGCAGCGCCATGTGCGGTCGACCGCGAGGCTGACTGCAGACTGGGCTTGCTCTCTGGACTTTTGCCGGTCGATCGCAGCGCCATGCTCGGTCGACCGTGAGCTGCTCCTCACCCTAGTGCCTGTCTGTGCACGTCGTCGGTCGACCGCCGCGCCATTTTGCTTGAACTTCTCCATCGTCGATCCTGTTCCTCCTGTTCCAATTTTGTTCCTCCTCTCTTCTGAAGTATAGGGCATGCTTGATAGTTAGGCTTCACATATCCTAACAATGCTTCCCTATTCCAACATATTATCCTCCATGAATCTAGTCACTAGTTGTCAAAGCAACAAACATTAATCATACACTAGTTATATCCATTTATTTAAGTTATTTCAAACTAAGAACTTGCAACAAACATTAATCAAAATAACTAATGGAAGGACTGGTTCAGCGCGTTCAGCTGGTCTTGGAATTCATCGAACCTCTTGTCACGGGTGCTATCCGCAGTGTGCGACGTTCCTATTGATGTCTTGGAGGAATAATCGGAATGTTGATTATCCTCCGCCTCAGACACGGGACGGAGGGGAGGTACCCACTCCCTGTCTCTAGTTTGCCGGGGTAAGGGGCGTTGGGCCCTTTTCTTCTTTTTCTTCTTGTTCAGCAGTTGTTCCATCATCTCTCTTAGAGAGTCGATGGTCGCCTGCTGTTCCTCCAACTTTTGAGCCATTGTCTGCTCGTGGTTGGTATTGGTCATGTGTGCCTTCGCCTGCGCGTCTTGGCTTGAGCGCGAGGTCTGAGATGTGGCAGCGGCCGAATGGTCCTCATCTTCGCCGCAGGAGGGAGGTATTAGGTTGGAATAGTCAAACCCAATACTTACCCCCCGGTGACTACGGGTTCGCTGGAATATGCCTTCCTGCCGGCGTCGAGCGGACCGAGTGTTAGGTCTTAGGGCGGAATCCGAGTCTGGCGAGTCGGAGAGTACTGCCTTCCCTTTATCCGTCATGTTAACCGTGGCGGATGAGAGTTCCAAGTCATCGGCAGCGCGTCTTTTTTGGTGACGGCGCCTTTGACGGGAGGGCCTTGGTCGAGAGGACTGTTGGGACAGTCTCCCAAACACCGAAGGTCTCGCCGTTCCGACGCATTGACAGTCGGCGAGGACCGTGTGGATGAGTCTCTCGCAGTGGCACTGAGGATTCGCCTCATGGATAGTGCGTTTGCGAGTTAAATATTCTCTGAGGTCTTCTACGGGCGGTTGGTGACAACCCCCGGCCTCAGAAGAGTCGCTCTGGTGAGTCGACGAGAGGTTTTTGGGTGCGCCCTCTGGTGCGCGTTGGATGGAATGCTTTGGTGCTGGAGTCGAGCGATCTCGCCTTGACTGGCGAGTCTTCGCGTTTGAGCGAGCTCCAGTACGTGGGCGGGTTTCACCCCTTCGCCTGGAAGAACGGGTTCGCGAGGACTCGCCTACTTCTCTACCTTTACGTTTATCCGTCAAATGGTTATGACGAGGCTCGCCAGCCTTCGAGGATTCGCCTACTCGGGTAGGCTCACTCCTTGGAAGTGAGTTATTCGCATCAGGGATATGACCTGAGAAGCGAAGTCTTCCCGAGCGGGCGGCTCTGCCTTCCTCAGTTGGCGCTCCTGACTTGGAGGGCCTCCCAATGTCGGGCAGTTTGCCTTCTCGCCTAGCGTTCCTCGGGCCCGTATGATGGCTCAGGCCGTTATGAGGAACGGAGGTTTGGACCTCCTGTCTGACGAGTTCCTGCCGCCGCTGTTGGTTAGTTCTCCCAACGGGGAGAACGTCACCGCGAGCTGTGGCAGCGTGGTTTGTGCCGGAGTGAACCGGCGTTCCCTTCGGGGTAGGTGTCTGCGGGGATCGCTTGGCGACCCATTTGGCAGACCCTTGCCCTTTGCGCTCGACCCCCGGCTTGGCGTTGATCGATTGTGAGGGAACGGGTTCTTCCGATGAGACTCGGGTAGAACCCGTAGGTGCAGAGGCTTTGACCGTCTGAGGTCGGCCTCGACGCACGACTCTGTGACGTTTGCGGGACGCATCGCCACCAGAGGAGGAGGAGGACAAGTACTCTTCGTACTTGGCCTGGTCGAACTCAATTTCTAGGGACTCCACTGTCGTCCCTACAGCAACCTCATCAAACTGAGCCACCACCATTTCACTCGATGAAACAGCTTCTCCCACTGTGGTCGCCATCTTCTGTAGGGTGAATATTTGATTTCCCGAAAGAGGGAGTTTCGTTTGTATTTATAAGAAGGCTTATTACAAACTAATGATCAAATAGTTACAACAGAAGCAGAGGGAAGGCCCTCTTTGTTTTGTGTGGGGACTTTTAGGTGGCTACAGGATGCTTCGCTCGATGCTCGTGTCGAGTCTGCTTCCCTTGGACCGTTCGAATGAGGTTGCTGGAGAGCTTCAGTTCGCAGTAGAAGCTCAACTTGAGAGAGTTCGGGTCTGTTTAGTTCGCCGGCGATCGGAGCTCGGAACTAAGCAGTAGTGCTGCAATGCAAAGAAAGTTTTGCAGAGAGCTTGGTCTCAACTCTTTTTTCTAAGTTTTGCGACCTCCTCTCCAGTGTGCCGGAAGAGGCTTTTAAATGGGAGAAGGACAACTTGACTCCTCCTTGAATTGTGGGATGTGACCACATCTTCTTCAGAGACGTCTAGCTGTTCCTCGAAACCATGATCGGTCATTCCAGGGATTGTGCTTTATGTCCTGTCACCTACGATGGGAAGGCCCATTCTTGTATGTGAGGTAACAAACGACTACTATCCGAGTGGATTTGACCAGCATTAATGAACCGCATTTATGAGTCCGCAGATCGATGAGGCGTCTGTCCGATCACCAGTACTGTGCGTGACCGCCCGGCGTGCTTTGAGCACGACGCTTTCTCCTTTCCGGTCAGGAGAGGCGGTGAAGTAGGTGTACAGTACTCGAGTGAGTCTAGCCAGCTTGCCGAGTGCCGGCGGACCCAGCTCCAGACTCAGACAGCCGAGGTGAGTCGCATTTATGAATGCTCAGGTTGACTCGACACCTGTCCAGCTCCTTCGCGCTGTGCGCACTGTGGGCGGCCGTTTTGACGGCCCTGGGGTACTGTGCTCTCTCTCCCTTTGGGTCGAGAGAGGTGGGAAGGCCCACCTCAGCACGTGGGGTAGTGGATACCCAGCTGTACTGACGGTTTTGGGGCTTGCTGGCGGATTCGACTCCGAACTCGGGCAGGCGAGTTGAGCGAAGAGCAAATTTCCGCCATCCTGATCGCTCCTGACTCATGCTGGCGAGTCGACCGTTAGGCGAACCTGGATTTGAGCCCAGTCGACGTCTACGCGGCTTAGGTTCGTGTCAGAGAACTGGGCGTGTAGACAAATTCCCTGTAGACCCATAGAGGTATTTTTTACCGTCTACAACTACAAGAGAATGCATGAAGGAAAGTCATCAGAGGACGAGCTCTCGGACACTTGTTCTGCGATCGCTTCGGATGATACAGTATCTAGCATAGGGCAAACCAGAGAAGTACTCATGATCACCTCTGATCAGTTCGCTCAAATACTTCAAGAAGCTCTAGCCAAACAACGTGAAGAAATTAGAGCTGAGATGAAGACAGAGATGGAGTTAGCTATCCAACAAATGAGAGAATTGCTAGCTCAACGGCCTCAACCTCCTGAGTCCAGTCAGCGAGCTGAATCCAGCCGCCACACTCGGAATATTGTAGATAACAGTGATCCAGAAGTGGATGAAGTTATTATGGATGATACACCTCCTAATAGCAATAACACTGGGGGTGGTTTAACGCACCCTCCCAATAACGATATTGGGGGTGGTTCAATGGCACCTCTTACAGGGGGTGGTCTAACTCATTCTCCTCAACGTCCTTCGAATGAAGACATAAACGATGACGAGAAAATGAAAGAGCTTGAAAACAAAATTAACGCTTTGATGACGGCTCAAGAAGTGAAAAACGAGAAAATGAAAGAGCTTGAAAACAAAATTAACGCTTTGATGACGGCTCAAGAAGTGAAAAAGACGGCTATCACATGTCCCTATCCAAGAGAATGAGATTCAATACCGTACCCGGCAAAATTCAATCTAATTAACTTCACACCGTTTGACGGGAAAAGCTCGCCTACTCAGCACTTGATTTATTTCAAGTCTCATTTGGGCACGATCTCTAGAAATGAGGCTTTAATGGTCCGGTCATTCGTTAGCACCCTTCGTGGGCCCGCCTTCGATTGGTACCGACGTCTCAAGCCAGGGAGCATCAATTGCTGGGATGACATGGAAAGTTTGTTTCTCAGTAATTTCTTCGATGATGACACCGAAGTGTTAATCGGAACCCTTTTAGATGAGAAGCAAAAAGACGGAGAGTCAGTCGACAATTTTGTCAAACACTTCCGTAACAAAGCAATGAATTGCAGAGATCCTATTACAGAGGAGTTTATCCTGCAAACATACCACAATAATCTCTCCATCGATGTCCTGGAAGCCCTGGGGGTCGTACCATCCAAAACTTGGAAAGATTTAAAAGTGCGCGGTGAACAAGCTGAACACTTTCTTAAAAAAAAAGAAAGCTGAGAGAAGCCGACCGACGACATCTGTAATCGCTGGGAACGCGACTCTCGATCTGAAGTTTCAAAAGAAGTATTCTTTCGAAAATGATGAAGCTCCAGCCATATTGAAATACCTCCTCGCCAATAATAAAATCGAGCTACCACCTATTAAAGATCAAGAGGGAGCTAAGAGAATTACGGATCCAAACTACTGTGCGTACCACAGAAGGGTTCTTCATCCCACTGAGATCTGCTTCGGACTCAAAAACAAAATCCAAGCCTTAATTGACTCTGGTGTCATAACGGCGGAACAAGCCAAGTAGAGATGACTCTAACTCCATTGGGTGCACGAGTATAAACTGTTTCCCCTCACTCCAAAGAGTATACGAGTAATTGGGTGCACGAGTATAAACTGTTTCCCCTCACTCCAAAGAGTATACGAGTATAAACTGCTTCTCAATCCTCCAATCGGTATATGAGGTTAAACTGCTCCCTGATACTCCAATAGGTATATGAGTCTAAACTGTTTCCTACTCTTGACGGGAAATTCTTGGAGAGCACCATGCATGGTATTCTTAAGGATAACCCGGTCATATAACTCGGTATGATGTTAGATCCAGTTTCGTGAAGAAAGCTGGGGGTGGATGGTTCATGTAACGGGAAGTTCTCGGAAGAATGCTATACGTAATTTTCTTAGAGACAACCCGATCATTACAAACAAAGTGATAAGCACTACATCCCCACGGTGATTTTCGAATACTCTTTTGCTGAGACGAGATTCGATCACTTCGTTAGATCAATCTTCCCTCACAAACCCCTATTTGGTCAGACTTTTAAACAGTTAGGACCAAAGCCAAAATCCCCTCTCGATTCGTTCTATGAACGAGAGGTCCATAAATTGAACGATCAAACCTTTAAACAGTTAGGATCGTCTCAAACCCCTACTTGGTCAAACCTTTAAACAGTTAGGACCAAAACCAAAATCCCCTCTCGATTCCTTTCATTAACGAGAGGTCCACAAATTGAACAATTAAACCTTTAAACAGTTAGGATCGTCTCAAAACTCCCACTTGGTCAAACCTTTAAACAGTTAGGACAAAAGCCAAAATCCCCTCTCGATTCTTTCCATGAACGAGAGGTCCACAAATTGAATGGTCAAACCTTTAAACAGTTAGGACCAAAGCCAAAATCTCTTCTCGATTCCTTCCACGAACGAGAAGTCCGCAAATCGAGCGATCAAACCTTTAAACAGTTAGGATCGTCTCAAACCCCCACTTGGTCAAACCTTACTACAGTTAGGACCACAACCAGAATCTTCTCTCGATTCATTATACGAACGAGGGGTCCATTTTCAAGCTGAATAATCAAACCTTATGACGGTTAGGATTATTAAAACCTGTCCAGATTCTCTAAGTGGAGATCCCACTTTGAGTTTTCTTTAGACTTGGAGATAGAATATAAAATTCTTCCTCTCCAATTTTTGGGTTTATCTCTACCAACAAAAAAGAGACCTGGAGATAGAATATAAAATTCTTCCTCTCTAATTTTTGGGTTTATCTCTACCAACAAAAAAGAGACCAGGAGATAGAATATAAAATTCTTCCTCACCATCATCCGGTTCACCTCTACCAACAAAAAAGAGACCAGAATACTCCAATAGGTATATGAGTCTAAACTATTTTCCTACATTCGACAGGCAGTTTCTAGAGAATATTATTCTGAATATTCTTAAGGATAACCTGACAAACTCTCGAAGGACATACAAGTATCAATTTGGTGACAAAAGTCAAAGAAATACCAGCTTCGATTCAAGAGAAGGACATACAAGTATCAATTTGGTGACAAAAGTCAAAGAAATACCAGCTTCGATTCAAGATCTCGATAACGGTCGAGCGATAAACCAATTTGGTGACAAAAGTCAAAGAAATACCAGCTTCGATTCAAGATCTCGATAACGGTCGAGCGATAAACACAGTACCGGAAGAGTATTAGATATTCTACAAAGAACTGAATAGACTAAGGGATGAAGAGATCAGGAGTTGAAATCATTTACGGATCCTTCTACACGATTTACTCAACCAAGTATTGAAGATATCGTAAGAAATCTATCTTATCCAAAGTATCTCAGACTCCTCTATAAAAGAATGAGTCTAGAATACTTTGGAGGGGGTATCTGTAGGCGTCAAAAAATGCTGAAAGATATCCAAACGCAGCTCAAAAGGAAGTCATCCAAAAATCAAAAAAAGGAGTGCGAGACAATCTTTACTGTCTCGCCATGCGAGACAGTGTTTACTGTCTCGTATGCGAGACAGTGTTCACTGTCTCGCACGCGAGACAGCTTTCAAAGGTTCAGAACTGTTTTATAACCGCCGACGCGTGGTCACCAACTGTTCAGGAACGTGGGAAACATCGTGGGCGAGAATCCGTGGATAACTGTCAAAATAACGGAGTTTGAAACGTGGGAATGCAGTTACAAGAAAACTGTCGGGCAGTTGAAGATTTTCGAGACAGTATTTACTGTCTCGGAACCCGAGACAATGTTTACTGTCTCGGAACCTGAGACAGTCTTTTATAAATACCCCCCTGAGATCGATAAACGAGGAGGCTGGTCGCTAAGCATTTTGGAGCAGACAGAGCAGAGTACTTAAGCTTCTGGCAATTCCTTGAGATTCGAGCTTTGACTTGATCTTAAGAAGAACGATCGTCTTACTTTGATAAGATCTTCGTTTCAAATTCTCACTTCGATAAACAAAGGAAGAATCACTAAACCCCTCACGATTCAATCAGAATCTGTGATTTGGTGGTCCACGAGTCAAAGCGCTCCCGGCACAGGCAAAGATCCCACGCAAGCAGCGATCCAAACAACGATCCTGCGTTTGTTTCTAAAAAGTTATAATTTTCCTTTTGTTGTGTAAAAGAAGTCTTATAAAAAGACTATCTCTTTTGAATTTGTTGTAATCGATCGAAGATATAATGAATTCCATGACAAAACCAACTTTTGACGAAAACAAAGAGTAAACTGATTCGATGTATATTCTCCTATTCTATTAGATCTTAACATTTGAAGTTTCTTACCAGTTTGAGTTTCAGCCTTATTCTTAAAAATGATAATTTCTCTTGAGCATCATCTTTGATTTTAAGCAAATAAATATAACAATATTTGTTATAGTCATCTATAATGATGATAATATATTCTTCATGTCTTTGATCAAAACATCATCAAATTCATAAATATCAGTATGAACTAAGTCAAGCAACTCTGAATTTCTATCAAAAGAATGAAAATGTTTCCTAGTTTGTTTAATTGTTACACGTACTTCACAATTTTTTGTTGTGATCTATAGAATCAAAATGAACATGACAGGACGTTTATGCCAAATATCAGATGATTTAAATTGTTACAAATATGATAATTAAGAACATAAATTTTATTTAATCCAGAACTAAAAATAGATTATGCTCTAACATTATACATTCCATCAAAATCATAGCCCTTAAACAATAAAAGATCCAGAATGCAACATAACCATTTTATTGCAATTAAAAAAAATAATAACCCTACCTAACTAGACGTGAGCCATTGATTATGTTGCGTCAAACAGCAGGAACGTGATGCACCATGTGTAATGATAGAATTCGCCCTAAAGGGAACTTCATGTCCACTCATCCATATCCCATCACCTTAGATGCAGTTTGGTTCCCCTATCTTCATGATATTTCCATTTGTAGGGTGGTAAGACACAAATAGTAATTTATCAACATAAAATATGTATATTTGTGTCACTGTCTACCAACCATTCATTGGGTTCATAAATAGATAGTAACATGGAGTTAACAAAAACATACCCTTCGATGGATCCAACATGCTCAGTCATAACCATGTTAACTTGAGACACGCTAGTAGACCCTGGATCAGTTTTAGCTTTCTTTGTAGGATAGTTTTAGCCAACCTGTCCACAATTTCATCATGCTTTGTTTACTTTTGGATATTAGCATTGTCTTTGATTTTGTCAACAGGTTTGTCATTAGGTTTGTTTTTAAACATTTTCCCAGAAGTTATAACATTTACTTTAGGTTGGTGTTCAATAGACACAACGTATTTCTGATTCTTATGCTCTTCCTCTATGGCTATGGTAATCATCAAATCATCGAGATTTATTCCTTTCGATGCTTAAGAGATATTCCTAAACTTTCCCAAGAATGAGGAAATTTCTCGATGATTGTTATAACCTAAAATTTTTTAGGAAACTCCATTTCAGCATCTCGAAGTGCATGAAAAATAAAGTTCATATGCTTGTTCTATCACAAATTTACCCTCTATAATTTGAAACTTTAAAAACTTGTATACAGAACATTTTTCAATACTGAGGTATTCAGTATTATACTTTGTTGGACCCTAGAGGGGAGGTGAATAGAGTTTATGCTAATCTAATCTGATTTTATGCTAATTAAAACTAATTAAAAAATTATTCTTACAAGATAGATATACAATATGATATGAGCAAGAATAAGCAATATAACTATTGTGATATATCCTAGCAATGAGATATACTATATGGTATATGCAAGGATATATAAACTATCACAAGGGTAAAACAAACAAGATGCAATAGGCTATAAGATGAACAGTTATAAGTGCGCTAATGCAAACCAAACACGCTATATGTTCACGAGGTTCGGACATTCCGTCCTACGTCCCCGCTCCCCACTCTCGAGGAGAATCCACTACACAACCCGGTTTGGAAGCTGGAACTTCTCTACACACTCGGTTTTCTAGCTAACCGAAAACTCTACACACTCGGTTATCAAGTCAACCGACAACTCTCACAAATCCTCACAAAGTACATACACAAGTTACAACCTCAAGTGTTGGTCCTCACGTATCGACTCCCTTAAGTGCTCGGAATTATCACCTCTCACTAGGCCACCGACGCCACTCCTCTCGGTATCGACTCCGTCCTCACCACACACTCCTCTCGGTGTACAAGTGTATTACAAAGTGAACTTCACAAATTAAGCACAACAAATGATTGTTCTCTAAACAAGGTGAGAACTCAATTAGACACAACTCTAAGTTACAAACCCCACAACCCAAAATATACTATGAATATAAATACTATAAGCTCAATAGATTGTGTGTGAACAAAAAGATTCAATAAAAACAATTTAACTAAACTCAATATAAATCTAGCTTATAGAAATTAGAAACAAAACAATAAATAGCTAGAATGAGTTTAGGAAAACTTCTCTATAGATCAAGAGAGAGAGAGAAAGATGAGTTGAAGCTCAAACACCAAAGGATGATCTCTTCTTCCTCTTGTGAAATTATCTTCACAAAACCGAAACTTTGAAACAATGCTTTAAACACCTTTAAACAAACATAAACAAACTTTTAAAACTCTCTTAAACTTGTTTTAAAACATTTCTTAGATTATTGTGAAAGATGAGAGCAAGGGGTATTTATACCCATACAAAACTTTAGCAAAAAACCCCAAGAAAAAGACCAAAAAAGCCCCCAGAAAACACTGCTGGAAACTAGCCGTTACTGTGCAACGGCTCTTTCATAAGTCGACTTATTAGTCGACTCATGAGTCGACTTATAAGTCGACTAATGAGTCAGCTTATATGATTCGACTCAGCAGAAGAAAAATCATAACTCCGCTGCACTTCGTGAGTCGACTTATGAGTCGACTAAACATGCACAGACCTGAAGTGCACAGAAAAACTCAACTTTAAACTGGGTTTAAAAATATCAAATAAATTCCAAAAATTATAAAACTTTGGGAGATAATTATAGACATGATAATAATATGCTAAAAAACTAGTTTTCAAAAAGGACCTCCCAAATAAGAAATATTATCATTTTGAAAAATAGTCCAAAACATGAAAATGTGAACACATGAGTTTTGACATTTTAGCTTAGCCATGTTTTGAAACATTACAAAATAATTTTGTAAACTTACTAAAAGATGTATATGATTATTGTTAAGCCCATAAACCAAGAAAACAATATTTTCTCAAAATTGCATATTCTATGCAATATATTCTTAAACAAAATAGTATATATATACAAGGAAACCAATATAATGTGTGTGTATATATGATTGAGCTTAAAGTACTAACACACATAATATAAACCTAAACTAATGTTACCCAAGCGTGATCTTGATCTTCATTGTAGCTCAACTTGGTAAACTTGGATAAAGCTTGAACTTGGATCTTCAACTTTGAATAGCAAGGCTTCAACTACTATTCCGCCAACCTCCATTGAATATGATCATTGAGACTCTATTCCATCCATCCTCTAACTTATTGTTTGTCTACAATTGATATAAAAAACATAAACACTAAACAAACAACATTAGAAGTAAATTGTTTGTAAATCATCATCAAAACAAGAAGGCCAACATACTTTTTGTCCAGTTCATCACATAAGGCCTTTGTGGTGGCCGAAAAGAGCAATAGACATCGAAGAGCACATTGGATATTACCAACAAAATACATCCCCTAGATATTCGATCCTTCTCTATCCATAGCAATTTTATCTGTACTATGGCATATTTTTCATCTGGCTTTGGGCATTCTGAAAGTATCATTGCTAACATCCCCTTAGTCATCAGCCAAATCTTTATATGTTGCAGCCAACATTTGAAGAACTGACCCCTGAACTTTTCTGGCATTCCAGACATATCCATTTTAGGGGCAAAGATACCAGAACCAACTCCTGAAATAGAATACATAACTTCAGATGTTATTAGTTTCTTCAAGATTGTTAGGAAAAGTAAGATTAAAAATAGATCCAGACATAAGTAGATCAAACCACATAGGAATAAAGGAATAGAGCAAAGAGTTAAAAACACTATAACTGATAAATTTAAAGTCTAAAATACTTTACAGTAATGCCGAACGCCTTCAGAACAGAGGACTAGCCATGAAGAAATTATACCCCACATACGATAGCATAAGGTTTTGCACAATACTTTTGAGAATGAAACAGTAGCAGTCCAAAGAAGTGTTCTCTTCTGTTGAATACCTCGATTGCAACTTCACTTCGCTGAAATCTTCAATAACAACAACTTACATAATTATAAAAAGAAGAAGAGAATAATTCTGTTTATGTTTTATGTGTTTTCAAATGAATAAAGGAAGCCCTTTATATAAGGTTTAGGTGAGCTGAGGGGTTAGACAAGGCTTTGAATGCTAACTATTGCAACATTTGTTACGTCTACTATCACTAGCATTCAAATATTGTAATGTTCGTAATATATGAAACGTTTAGGCTGGTTAAATGCAGCACATGCAAAAAGGGCACATGCTGGACTACACACACGAACCACACGCACGGACCACACACACAGACCGCTCGCTCGTGCCCGCATGCTCAATCCCGCTCGCTAGCATACCAACACAAGTGTACATTTCTAACACATTTGCTATACCCTATATAGCACATATGTTAATTTGAACCATTTAAAATGCATTCAATTAGTCAATGTGGTACTAAAACTCACATATTACTAATTAGATATATTTTAGTTTTTCATCTATGGAATCCAACCATATAATATAAATGGTACCTTATATGTAAATCCTCTATCATTAATTTATATCAACATCTTTTACAATATGCAACTCTCATTGGGTTAGATCATCAAACCTAGTCCTGAAAGACCTGTATTTATAGGGTTCAAACTAGATACAATACACTATATGGCTCCTAACCTGAATAAAATCTCAAAACAAACAAAATCAGCCCAACTCGGTCTAACCGACCGGGTTGATCAGGCAGTGTACTGGCAGTGACACTTACTAGCCGGTATACTGCTCAGTGCTCCTCATTTTAGCCTCCTACTTCGTTGCTAACCCTTTCGATGTCTCTAATATCAAAATATTATAAGGCTACTTCCAACGATTACGGGCCACAACGATCCAGGTGATATCTCTCGTTCAATAATGTACTCCAACTCTTACACCTAAGAAGATAACCATCTATATTCAAAGTTGATTGTTGACGAAGCTAGGAGATATTCTACCTTTGATCATGGTGAAACAATAGGAGATGTTCGATCTTTGACCTAACAGTGGAGATAAAAAGTAGGCAAACGAAAATTGTAGAATCATTCAATTATTTCTCTTCAAAAGACTAACTTAATAAAAGAGTGATGTCAGACAATAACCATTAGCGACTGTCTTCTTGTCTATACGTGTAGAGACCTATGTGGATTCCACGGGTTAACTTGCCTTTTCCTGTGCTAAAAAAAAGAAAAAAAAGGATCATTGGAGCTAGGATGCTCCACCGATTGAACACGATGAGACATCAAATTTCATAATCCTTGAAATCAAAACAAAATTTGTTTTTGAGAAAATTTCAAGAGAGTCTAGTTTGTTACCGTCAATGTAAGATTAAAAATAACATTTTATACAGACCAAAATAGTTGTATATTATGAGCAAAGTATACTAATCTACACTAGTAATAAATAAATAAATATATTGATTTAATCCCTCAGTGGCCTAGCAGTCCGGGCTTAAGATCTTGGCTTAAAAGACCCATGGTCAATTCATGTTTCCTGTTTATGGCATGCCTTTCATCATTATTGTGTCACCTGTCCTATTCACTTGACGATATTCTAGATGGTTGAAAGGAGGGCCTAGATTCTGAGATTTACTTGGCTGGTACCTTAGGTTTGGAGCAATGAGTCTGAATTATGCATCATGTAAGGGGGTGTTTGTTTCACAAAATTTTTTGGCATTTGGTAGGGATTATAAGTTTTGGGATCAAAAAGTAAGTTTTTTTTTTGTATTTTGGGATTCCATATATGGTGTTTGTTTTTAAAAAAATTAGAATATTGAATCCCAAATGTGCAAAAAGTGCCCAAATTTTAGAATTTGCCAAATCCTCTCAATCGGAGAGGATTTTGACAAATCCCATAAATGGGTGTGCTTACCTCTCAGTTGGAGAGAATTTGACAAATCCTAATTTTGTCTTTTTTGTGGGAGGTAGCCTTATCAAGATAACATATTCATTATATTACAAATTTTTGGCATTTGGAATTGCTACAATTTGAGCTTGAAACAAACAAAATATTACAAATTGTAGTATCATAAATCCTAAAATATTAATGAAACAAACAACATTTTAGAAATCCCAGCCCATAACAAAACACCTATGCATTTTAAATTTCATGATAAAATCCATATCCTAAAATTATAGAATTTGAAACAAATACCCCATAATTGATTCACCATTTTGTGCCGAAAGTACAACACCTGAGGCCCCCTTGGTTTCTATGATTGGCCGAGTTGAGGGGTCAACCTCGGGCTCCTTCCTAATACGGGAGAATCTTGGTCCAAGATCTCTTGCACAAAAAGATTGATTTAAAGTTTGGACTCAATCAAATTTTTTTTTCCCATTAAAGAATGACGAGATGCGCAACCTCTAACAAAATTGAACCACATTTATTGAGCGTTTCTAAATTATGAACGCGAAATGTAACTTTCTAGAAAAGTTACTTTTATTAATATATTTATTATTATTTTTCAAGTCCCGAAAAAGGTTCGGATGGTTTTGTATTAAGAAAAGTTACTAGAAATAGGAAATTCCTAATTTTTTTTATTTATCTTCTAATTTTCAAAAAGGTTCTGACCCCCCAACTTTCCCCTCTTCGCTGTCTCCACCTCCTCCAAGATTTGGGTTAAGATTCGCTTACAGTCACCGCTGCCACCTCTCACAACTCTCTCTCTCTCCTCCTCTGCCGATCACTGGTTCTCCAATGGCGGACTCTAGCAACAATCTCAAAACCCCTCTCCTCCACAATCGAAACCAGAACGACGAAGAATTCGTCATCAACATCCAAGTCAACGGAGGAGGAGGAATCCGAAACCCTAACCCTAATCCGAATCCATTCGAATTCTTGGGGGCATCGCCGGAGCTACCTCTACCAAGGCCGAGCTCCATCGATCCGTTCAAGAACAGGACGCCGTCTGTCGTCGGCGCTGGGTTCTACGAGTGGGTGAAGGTGGTGGTGATTGTGCCGGTGGCTTTGGTTCGGTTGGTGATGTTCGGTTTGGCTCTCGCCGTCGGATATCTCGCCACGAAATCGGCGTTGGAGGGGTGGAAGGATCGGCAGAGCCCGATGCCGAGATGGCGGTCGAGGTTGATGTGGATCACTAGGATTTGTACTCGATGCATCCTCTTCTGCTTTGGGTAAAACAAATACAAACAGCTCTTCCACTTTGGTACTTGAACATAAAAGCTTGGCTTTATTTTGAAAGGGTTATTTGTACTTAGATACCCAAAATTTGCCCAACAGGTACCCCAAAGTTCTGCATAATTTAACTTTGATACCCCTGTTAATTGATGCAGTCGAAGGAGACTACAGAGAAAAACTACAAAGAGCAAGTTCAATTCCAACTCTGGTAGATTAGCTTCTATCTTAGGGTATAGGCCTGCATTAGTTGTGCATATGTGTGCATGTGTGTGTTTTGAGTCTTGTTATGAAAGACCACCTTATTACTCCAAGCATTTTGATAACAGGTTTCTTCCATACTTCTATGACGTTTCCGTGCTCCCAAAGTTGATCAAATTTCTCTTTGTAGTCTCCTTTGATTATATTAATTGCGAAAATTGCTCTTCGTATTCTCCTTCAATCATATCAATTTAGTGGGGGTACAATAACAACAACAAAGCCTTTATTCCAAATGTTTGTGTCGGCTCCATGAATCCTATATAAATTGGTGTATCAAGGTTAGATTTTTTTGAACTTTGTTTTTTTTCCCATAAAAAAGAAAACACTTTGGTGGCATCAAAGTTTTAAATGGGTAAGCTTCATGGTATTTAAGATTATACTTTGGAGACTAGACTTGGGCCTCGCTATTGAAGATATATCTTCAGAGCTAGATCTTTGAAATGAACTTGAATCAAATTTTCTTTTAACTTTTTTTTTTGGTTCCCACCAAGAGGAACATGAGATGACTGTCAAGTGGACCTTGCCACCAGAAATCCTATTATATCTTTCTTAAAACAGAAGGATTTTTTTCTACTCATCATCATTTGTAGCATTCACTCTATTCCATTGTTTCAACTCCGCCCAAATAACTTCTTATTCAAGTAATCTGGCTTTTAATATTTTGTGGTTTAACAAAAAAACATACACTATACCAGATCTATTTTCATGTTAAACTTTATATTCATTTTCTTATCTTGTTGTGTTGTCACCTATCAGCTACCACTGGATTAGGCGAATTGGGAACCCTGCTGCTCGGGATGTTGCTCCTATAGTTGTTTCCAATCATGTTTCATATATAGAACCCATATTCTTCTTCTATGAATTGTTCCCGACGATTGTTGCTTCAGAATCACATGATTCCCTGCCCTTTGTTGGAACTATAATTAGAGCAATGCAGGTATATTATATCCTGTTCTTCGGTAGAAAAGTTTACTGATTAAGGGATCTAGATATCCTGGTTAACTTCAAGTACTTTGGCTTTGTGATGGCCATATCATAGCTTACGTTATTGGAGAATGATTATTTGCTATTATTCATGATGTCTTGATTTGAAAATTTGTAGGTAATCTATGTTGATAGATTCTCAGCAGCATCAAGAAAACATGCTGTTAGCGAAATCAAGGTAGGATTTTTCTGAACTCAATTGTTTATTTTCAAGTTTTTATTGTTACCTTCTTATGCTGATTATAGAGTTTGGCCTAGCAAGCCTACACTTCGTTTCCTCTCTAATTCCTACAAACTTCTGGCAGTCGCATTTTCAGAACTGGGCTTATTTTCATTAAGGATTTTAACCAACTTATCTGGTTGGCTCCATAGATAATTGGGCACAGAGGAGTAGTATTCTCTATGCTGAAAATCTGAGAAACCTCTTTGCCCCTTTTAAAAACAAATTTATGGCAGAGATTGGGGCCCAGTGAAGGTGTCAGGCAGAAGAAATCAATTCTGATTGCAAAAGGCATCATCATCATAACATCTTGCCATCATCACTTTCTGTCAAACATCACGTCATCATTACTATCTGACAAATCACATACATTATGTCATCATAAGATTTCTTGTATCCAATCTAATTTAACTATGGAGCACAACTCCAAGTCAATGTCCTTATACGAACATATGCTTGTGCATCTGTACAAGATGGCTGTCTGACTCTTGAGTTTTTAGGATCGAATATTTGTGTACTTTTAGAGTGATGTTGATGTCATGCTTCCGAGTTTGACTGGTGCTCACCCATCTTTAGGATCTGTGAACTGCAGGCAAATATAGCCTTCGGTCTAGATTAATTAGGAAATTTCGCAAATGCATTATTTCTAATTACAAGCATGTACATGTTTGGATGAGCGCCTAAAATCTTTTTTCTCAGAATGCTTTCTTGAAGTGTTCAATAGAGAAAAAAAACTCTATTTATTAGCTATTTGATACAGAATCATTCTTTTAAGGACATGAATTCAGAGAAAGGCTTCTTGCAACAACTTTCCTCGTGTCTTATTGTTCCCTGAGGGTACCACAACAAATGGAAGATCCCTCATCTCTTTTCAACTTGGCGCATTCATTCCTGGCTTTCCAGTTCAGCCTGTGGTTGTTCGTTATCCACATGTGCACTTTGACCAGTCATGGTAAGGCTTCAATTCGGTTTTTTTCCCTTTCATTCTTTCATTTATGTGACATTTGGGCTTCTTTTAGGGGCCAGATTTCTTTGGCAAAGCTCATGTTCAGAATGTTCACTCAATTCCACAATTTCATGGAGGTAAAGCTGCGTCATATTTGTTTTCCATACTAGCATGCACTCTAAGAAATGTGTTTTACATATACACAATATTACTACTACTTTTAAAGGCTGTCCTCTGTATATAAACCTTGCCAGAGTTGTCTGTTCATATTCATTCTTTCATTTTCTCTCTCAAGGCAGGACAAAGGAGGAGGCTAAAGTTAGGTAGCCGACAACGAACATAAAAGCATAAAAACCTAGTAGGATCCCAATAAATATGAATCCTAATGATTGCGGGGGAAATAAACCTTAACAAAACTGAATGGAAGAGTTGGATTCGTGCAAGGAGTTCCTTAAAAGGACTAAAGTTTCTGGAAGGAACCTGATATATAACAATACTCCATTTCTCGAATTCTTTGTCTAGGAGAAGTTTGAAGGGTTACTCCCTGGTTCATATGCTTAAATTGCATAAGGGACAAAGGTAGGATTTTCCACTTGAGAACATCTGTTCATAATTTATTTATCTTCTTTGATGTTCAACCATGAATATAACACCAATATAGGGCCATAGGCTTGATATAATCAGAACAGACTTCAACATTTGATTGGATAGAATCATAGAAGATGGTGATTTGTCATGCCAAATAATCAGAACAGGCTTCAACATTTGATCCTGTTGTGACCAGTGTTTTAAATATCGGCCGCCATGTCGGACATGACGGCCGATATTGCGGATTCGGAGCCTAGCCGCCACAAAATTGTTGAATTTAATGCGTATGGCGTTTTTGAGGTCATGTCGGGGACATGTTGGAAAATAGCGGATATATCGGGCGACATTTCGGCCATCAAATATCAGCCAAAATTCAGAAATATCGGTTTCACATTGACATGTTGAAATCATATGATTTGCAATATCTTTCACCTTCTATTTCTATTTATGTAAAGTTTCACATTGTTTCCCATACACTACCCATATGGGTGCTTGTTGTAGGTTTTAATTACTTGTTATTGCATGTGTTTTCTTTATAATGGAAGGCTATAAGAACACATGAATTTATTTGTATTAGGTGCACATATACTTCGATTTTACTAGCTTCTTGTTTGGAGAAATGACAGATATATAATAAAAATCCTGCAATTGTTAGTCGATGCAGTTAAGTAGTTTAGAATAGCAATTACGAGTTTAATTTTCAATTTCAGTAGAATTTTCTTTTTGTTCCTACTAGTATAATGCACGCGCTTTGTATGTGAACATTTTTTTTGTAATCTTTTTCTTTGAGTGTAAAATTATGAAGTGACTTTTATAATAACATAAATTCTTAAATTGAACAATTAATAAATATTTACATTAATAAATAAAGTTGTGTATAAAGAATTGTATTAGTAATTTTTATATTCTGGATAATTATTATACTTTAATAAGAATTGTCTAAACATATGCAGTTAAGCTGTTCTAGTGTCTATTTGGTTTTCTATGCAAAAGCAAAAACTTGGTGGTTGCTTGTGAAAATGAAGACCTTCTCATATGTACTTTTTCATATGTTTAGACAATATAATTATCAAGTATGTGAAGATTCCATTTATGATATTATATCAACCTATCCGATATGGCAATCCGATATTTTTTTCATGTCCCCCGATATATCCCCGATTTCCGCTATCCGACATGAATTTTGGCCGAGCGACATGAACCCGACATCCGATATTTAAAACCTTGGTTGTGACTAAACCAGTTTACCATTCCAAATAAGCAGAAAAGACTTCAACTTTTGCTCTTATCAGGAATAAAGAAGTTTAGCCGTCTCTGAACCGATGTTGGGAAAAAAAAAGATATCGCATGAGATAACGCTTCACCTCCGGTTAAGGTTAAAACAAAACTAAAAAAATCGTAACACATAATGTAGGTTACTTGTTATTATTATTTAAATATTTAATAAATAAAAAAATATTCAAAATGATGTTAATAAATAGAATCATCACAATCTTCAAATATATAACATCACAATTATCAAACATCTCAATTTCGACATAATTACGTCATAAATGCTTGACAACCAATCTCAAAGCACATGTATTCCAAGGTTAAAACAATTTAAAGAAAACACTCTCAAGTCTTAAGCAATGTTGATTTACTAACAAGTATCACAGTAGAGTATTTAATTAATAATCACAAATTTTCATCTCGTTCTTAATTTCACGTTCATTTTATTAACCATGTTCATAATTTCACAATCACATAATGATAATGGTGTCACCAAAATAAGCATGAATGCTTAACAAACAATTCAAAAGTAATCACATAATTGCTTCAAGTTTTAAGAAAGGAAATACTCTCAGTTCTCTATGCAATAACGCAAGTTATGTTCAAATAATGCATGTTTTATTCAAATAGCGTGACGTAAGTTACATTCAAATAACACATGTTATATAGTAATAACATAGAGTTATGACGTGCCTAAGTTATTTCAAAAGGTTAAGCAATGTTTCAGGTCTGTTAGATTACATGATGCAAATAACAGTTGAGTAATGTTTTTCCCCAACAATGATCCGATCAAAAGTCAAACTACACCTGAATCAAATAAACCTAAATACAACTGGTTAATCATTGTGATTATAGATATGTAGCATTAATAATCGCAGAAAAGTTGAAAGGAAAAACATCTGCTAGTTGATTTTGTAGCAAATTCTTTTATGCAATCTGATTATATGTGTCCCTCTTTCTGTGTCTTCTATTGTTTGTTTGTTGACTTCTTACACGTCTTTGCTAATGCTACTATTATCCATGCAAATGATAAAGCTACCAATAAAATTGGCCACCAAAGTTTATTACAATGGACCACAAGTTCATTTAAATGGTCATGTTTTTGTCACACATGCTTACAATTTTATACATAATTCGTTTTATAGATATATTTTCCTCCAAATTTCATGAACTTAACGTATGCCCTTACTAGAGATCTATGTAATGGCAACCCTCTTTTATTTGACAGGTGGAGTACCTGCCTTTAATTGCACCACTTGAGATCAAACAAGAAAGTGCTGTTCATTTTGCCGAGCGGGTGAGCAGTGGGCAATGCTTTTCCATATTTTTGGGGAATTAAGTTTCCATCATCTGATTTTTTCAGTAACACCATTATATTTAATGTTCTTAAATCACGTTGAAAACATTGGGTTTTATTCCTAACTCACTAGCAAATTGTCAAGTAAAATAGGGAGTGGTGTTTTAGATATATGTATATTGTTTATTGCTTTGGCAAGTGAAAGGTAGGAACCACTATTTGAGATGGTGTTTTTCTTTTGTTTTGGAAAGAGAAGATTAGATCCGTTCTGATGCCATTTTATGATGGAAAACAGACTTCAATATCCTAGTGAGACATGGTTAGGTTTTATTTATAGTAGAGCAGTACAAAGAAAGTAGGATTTTCCAACATGAAACAAATATCTACAACTTCCTTAATACTCTAATAACTCTAGCAATCATTAATTCAGTATATCAAGAAAGTTTGACCAATATCTCAAGAGGATATATTTTCAGTTCATTTCTTGAGGGGGTGGGGGGAGCTTTTGTTTCATGTGTGCATCTCTTTTTTTATGCCTGGCATGATCAATTGACTTTGAACATATATTACCTGCTTTTTGCTTTTTTCCCCTTTCGTGGAGATGTCAAGTAGCGTTTTGTATAATAATGATGTCATTATTGTCATTGCTGACAAGTATATTTCCTGTATACTGTCCTTAGAATTACTAACTGTTAAGGAATGGAGGATCTTTGTTATCTTGATGAGTGGTTCCTGTCCCCAGAGATATTTTCTTCTAGGTTATAGCATATTTAGCTAAGGTAGACTGGAAGCTGCCTGGTGAACTAACTTACCTTTTTCTGTGCATGCATTGAATCTGCAGACTAGCTATGCTATGGCGAGGGCACTTAATGTTGTGCAGACATCACATTCTTATGGTGATATGATGCTTCTTACAAGAGCTTCACAGCTTACAAGAGTAAGAAGTTTTGCCTATCTTGTAAAATTCTTTCATCCAATTTCCTGATCAGTTGTGCTGATTCTTATTCCTGAAACTGATAAGTTATTTGTTATTTCCTGAAAAACCAGCATGGGCTGGTGATGAATTTAGAATTTTGATGTCATTCTGCTGTTGTTACTTTCATTACTTTATTATTTTACTATATCATCTTCATCAATGAAAAGATTTGGTGTCATTGTTTTTATGATTTCACTAAGACAAGATGCTACAACAACTTAGACGTGTATTGTGATGCCTTAAAAGTTTCATTTTCAATGAAAGGGAATTTATGTTGTTATAAATTTGGAGCTTGTACTTCAGTCGGGTTTTGACCTCTGTTATATTGATAGACCTCACACACTTTAAACTCTTTGGGTCGAGCCTGAAATATAAAGAGGGATATTTGGATCCTGAAATCTGAAATTTGGACCGTGTAGCCGTTCTGTAGTGCTATTGTAACAACCACGAACAAAATTTGATTTGGATTGATGTCGATGTGATGATGGTGAATCTTTTCTGCTTTGATACTAATTAATAAATAATGGAAGACAACAGGGAAGAAGGATAAGAAGATTAAGGTTTGCGGCGTTTACCTTTATTTAACCACCTTCACATGCAAAATCTTCATAGAATTTTGAAATTTAATCAATTCCCTAACTAAAAGAGATTACATAATATGAAATTTCCTAATCCTAACTAAACTGTAATTTTCAACAAACTAAGATATATTGGTTTAATCCAATCCCAAATAAAGTAGAAATTTCAATGCTGCATAGATGACATAGATGAATTTAGATTTCTTCTAATAAACTCCTAATAAATTAAGAAAATTAACTCCTAATAAATTAAGATTTCTTCCATAGATGACATTTTGGAGTGAGTATACTGTATACTATCTCTCATTCTAGATTTCCATATAACACTTAATTAAGCTATATATGACTTGAATAGTTGTTCTGTATCAAGAGGAGGATGCTACTGGAGTCAAGGTGGAGGAGGAAGGAAGATTAGATGAAATTTTTTATTTAAGGTGTTCTCATTAGATTATTTAATAATCAGAATTTTAGATGGTTCTCGTCATGTTTTCTTGTTGCTATATGATATAAAATTAACCGCTATAATCAAGAAACAAAACATTAAATTTCCGAGTATTTTCAAATTTACGTTAAGTTAATGCTGCATGAAGAAGTTTTTACCTCTCAGTGTTGAACATTACTGATGTTTAGAGAGAACCTTGCGTGTTCATGATATATGCATGCAATACCTGCAGCAGGACATTGATTTTTTGATGTTCTTCTAGGATCAATTTATTAGTTATTCTTCACTACCATTCTCATCCAAATGAACATGAAATATATTTTGGTGTTGCATATTTTTTATTGATTGTTTTATGGAAGATATATTATTCGATAGTCTTGTTCCTTCCTGTTGATAATACAGCTATTTTACGAGCAGTATTAACCAAGGCTATGGGCAAAGAATCCATAGCATATAATATAGGAGATCCTATTCAGAATTCCATCCTCTTTATACTACTATGATGTCAAACAGATGAACGGCCAACCCCCCTTATCCATGTGCAGTCTATGCTTAACCATACAACATATCTCCTGACTCCATTATCCTAGAATTCCCTTTAGCCCTCTTGACATATGATCATAATAATATAGAGCAGTGTTATCAAAGGCATGCGCTTCACTGTACCCCATGCGCCCTGCGGGGTGGTGGCGAAGCTCCCGCTTCTCATTCGGCAGGCCTTTTTGCCTCGTAAGCACTCTGCAAGTGCAGGGCATATGCAAGGCATAGTCTTGTGTATTATTATTCTTTAACTTTTCAATCAGGCTTTTATACCCAATAACCCATATCCTGAAGAGCAAAATAAACTCATTAGGCCTTTTTAGTAGCCTGATTGAGGACCCATATGATCCATGTTTTCTATTCGATTTTGCTTCAATATTAGTCTTGATTTGACTTTTGATTTTGAAAATTGTGAAATTTGCTACTATGTTGGATGTGTTGGCATTATGAATTTGGACCGTATTTTTTTATTTGGTTGTAGATATTATTTAACTTGACATTTTTTATGTGAAAATCCATAAACATGTTCTTTCATGCTTGATTATCTATCTTCAAGAATTTTTTGTGGTGTGTGTCTTGCTTCAGTCGGGTTCGTGCATCGCATGTCGCCTTGCGCATGTGCGCGTAAATGGACTTTGCACCCCACATTGCGCGTCGTGCATGGAAAACACTGATATAGCATTTTGAAGCCTTCCATTTTATTTAATCCCACTTTGCCTTGTATTCATCTGTTATAGTCCTGGTATCTCCCTGAACCTAATACAAGCCCATCTAAACAAGATTCCAGGTATGGTACTTGCCTGCTCGTATGTAAAGCCAGTTGATTGAATGTGAAAGAAAAACCTGAAGTAGTTTGGAAAAGTTGTGGGTCAAAATTTAGCTTCAATCAGCACAACATAGTGCTGGTAATTCTCTTTTTTCTTGCTATCCGCTGCATATGAAGAAAATACTTTTGCATGGTAGAAATACAATAGCTCTTATGTGAAACTTGTTGGTGGTAGGTAGTGCAGACATTGCAAACAATCTGAACATTTACCACCTTCCTACCCATTTAACTAGGCAGTGGTCCGAAGTCCGAACTATCCTCCTAAAGATGAACTGCAGTGATATTGAATAGGGCTCCTACAGTGATCGATAGAATTCCCATAAAAAAATACCGCTAGATTGGCATGAATGATTTTATATATAGTTAAACTATTGGCTAATTGATCAAGTGGGTAGATCCAGTAGACACATAAATATACAGTGTGTCCATATGTCATGCTGTATTGTACATGTGTCACATTGCTTACTATAAGCAGCTTGCTTATTTCTCAACACTCATAACAGTTCTTTTCCCCTTCGTTTTCTCCATACATTTTATGTGTTCTTTTTTGGGACAACATTTTTGTTTATTGAATTAATGCATTTGCAAATTCTTAATGTATTATTTTGCAGGAAAAGTGTTCGACTTATATGGTAGAAATGGCACTGACTGAAAGTGTGAGTCCTTTATTCTTACTAAATACACTTCTACGAGTCCTGATGTAATTTATCCACTGTTCATTTAGTTTTTATTTTTTTATTGACTAATTTTTTTCTGCCTCTTGTAAACGATATAATCTCAAAATCCATGGGTTAAAACTTAAAAGAGAAGCAACCTAAATATCCTCCTGTAAGTCGATGAGAAATGTTCTCCTGTCTCTAATTTATCTTATGATTGAGAATAATCTTTTGGGGGTATCATGATTAGATGTATGAGTTATCATAGCATCTTGTCTTAACACCTGTTCCTATAATGTTGCTGATCTTTAAAAGAATAGTAATGAAGGCATATCTTCATCATAATTAATAGATTAGTATACTTTGTGTGATTGTTATTTAGTATCTTCATGAGAGGAGAAGTTAGAGATAAGTCAAAACCAAGGTTGAACTTGGTTGACAAAGAGGAAGCTCAGTTATCTATTAAATGATTTCTGTGCTCAATACTGTGGGCTGTAGCTATCCAGGATCAAGTGAGGCATGATATGTTACTGTATATGAGCTGACTTGGTGACACAACTTTTTCTGCCAACTACTTTTATGGTCTCTGGGATCAGGTATATATAATATGAATTAATCTGTGAACCCTTTAGGACGTGTAGGTTTCCTCTTAAAATATAAATTTTGGTAAATGTCTCATATATATTCCATTGTGATGGACATGAAATTACCTCAGCATTTTTCTTATGACATAATATTTTCCTTGTTAAACATGTTCCATTGCAGATAATAATATTCCTTTGTCCTATTTGTTTGTGCATTTGTCACATTTTCTCAAGGACAGAGTAAATCCTACTTCATGGATAAATTAACTGGAGCTTATACCAGTTCTACGAATATAACCCTAGGAAATTCTTATGATCACTGAATTCCTAGCAGAAAAGATACCGTCCAGGTCTCATTTTCTCTCTTTTCACTGTAAAAGAGAGTTAGCTCGTCTTCAATAATGGGATATCTGAGGCAGATTATTGTTCTTATTTTGTATCATTGGCAATTTTTGTCGAATTACAGCAGAAACTACCCCCAAAAATACTCCTCCTCTACCAGTATCTCCTAATTGACTGTTGGCTACTAGGCTTAGATGTGGTTGTTACTAAATACTAGTAAACCTTCTACATTTGTTACTGCAATATTGATGACTCCTTTTTCACGCTTCAGTTACTAACTGATATTTTGTTTGTTTTTCAACAGTCATTCGGCATAACGACATCTGAAGCCATGGAACTTCTGGATCAGTTCTTTGCTATGAACCCCGATACAGAGTAATGTCTAACCTTTCTTATCTTCTTATTTTGTGATTGTGTTTTCCCCAAGTTTGAGTTAGAATGATCTGAGAGCATTATTTAGTATTCTTTATGTACATTCTACATAAATGTCACTGCATGTGGTCTCATACATGCCAGCATTATAGATTCTATTAAAGTACTAGTTTGACCTTTTTTGAATTTTTTAACTGAATGCAGTTCCATTTATTATATGATCGCTTTGAAAGAAATGACAGGTGAACAAGGGATTATTTAGGTGCTTTCCATATCGTTTTGCTGATGTTTATTTAGCATGGTCAACTCTCATTTGTGAAACATTATTTCTTCTATTGAGAAGATAAAAATCTTAAAAATACGTCATTCTTACTCTATAGAGAAAATTAGTTAAGATTAAGTCAGTAAAGATCATAATTTGTAATTCGAAAATATCGAGGGCACTTTAAATATTTTATCACCATGCGATTTAAACTTCTCTTGTAGCTTGTTTGGTACATATTGGCTGTACCATTTTGGAATATAAGCATATCGATCACATGAAGAGAAAATCAACTAATTATAACTGATATTAGTTAATAACAATCAATACATATTGGTATTGGCTAACGACTTTTAGAAAGTAGACATGACGTTTGAAGTATCAAAAGTTGGTTTTATAGTGTAATGTTGAGGGAAAGTGGAAAACCAAAATCAGTCAATAGAGCTTATAATTAAATGGACTAATTCTTGTATCGGTAGTTCCGATCCAATGCTATGAATAATCAACTACTTCCTATAGCACTACAAATAATGGAGAACAAAACCATAATTCTTTAGCATTTATCCTAGTGCACTCTTTTGTTAAATAACCTTTAGGATATTGTCTAGTTAGAGTATGATCTTGCTTTAAGTATCTGTGTGTTTGATTGCTTGCATTTGGAAATCACATTAGATCCTAGAATTCCTTGTCCTTGGTGAAGGCAGAATATTCACAAGATATGTATTTTTTATTATATTTTATTGTTTAAGCAAAAACGTAGGCCAAAAAGCTTTTGTTGCTTGTTGTTATTGTTGGTATACTGATAATTTGACATTCAACGGATTGATGTTTTAAGTTTAAGGTTAACACAGCTTCAAAATTCCTTTATACTATTAAAATTCTTTGTGGCAGTGGACGTGTCAACATTCATGGCTTTTTACCAGTTTGTGGGCTTGGATATTGTCGTCTCTCCGAAAAGGTTAGATATGTTCCTAATGCTGTTTTGTGTAACTTGCTTTGCACAAATGTTTATTCTTAAATTGGGATCTGCGATTCTTTTTGTCTTAGAAATTTAATGACATTTTTTCTTAAATCATTCTTCGTACTTTGGAATGTTATACATAATTAATTTAACATGATAATAGATATTAATTATGTTGCTTTGTAGCTTTCATAAGATTTTAAATGAACATTATTATTGTTAACTTAATGCTTCTCTCATTGCATGCATATTTACATTTATAGTTGCTTATGAATTTGTTGACTATAAAAATAATACTTAAAAATTGAAAATGCATTCACAAACAGAATAATGCGCTCCTGCTCCTTATGAATTTTTTTTTTTTGGCCATTTGTTAAACTTTGGTTTAATGTTCCTTTTCAGCTTTTAGCAGTTCTTTATCATTACATTAAGGTGCTTAAGAAATAAATGGGAGATATTTTAATCCTACATTAATTCATATCCCTTACTTATTGGATGGTTCAATTTGCTTAATTTTTAAAACTACACTTATAGAGAGCTTGACCATGTTAACACAGGGTAACAAACTAGAACTCGGCGGTGAAACCTAAGAAGGGTTAGAATGTGACGTTCTAACATTTGTGATAAAAAAATGATAAAAGCTCAACAATTTGTGGAAAATGTCATACTTGGTTATATATCAAGAAAGTAGCAACATAAACCCTTTGAGAACCTAAGGTTAATTGAGTAACCAAATTAAAAAGAGGTGCTGATGAATGATAGAGTAAAAAGAAGAAAAAGCTTATCCGATTGTCATTTTGTAAATAAAAATAATAATAATTTATTTTCATTTTGAAACACTCCAAGGGTCTCTATTACTGTAAATGCAAATGCTCCTAGAAATCTATAGTCTAATGCTTTTTGATGGAATATAAAAATAGAATCCTCAACCCTCACCATAACTTTGGATTTTTCCTATATTGGTTAGAAGAACTTTAACACGGCAATAGAGCAAACCAGTTTCAAATCCCATCGGCCATGAATTTAAAAGCGGATTTTAAAAAAATTGATTACTGTGTGAATCCAGGGTTCGGCCCATAAAAGAAGGGTACTCAACCTGCGGAAGCATGATAGAATATGAAAATTGTCAAACTCTCAGCATAGCTTCAGAGTTTTGGGGTAATTGTTAAAGGGACTTTTAACAGTTCTCATGGTTCAATCCTAGGCTTCCATTTAGTAAGTTGCTCATCCACCACCAATTTAGATAGTGTAGGACCGTAGGTACTTCAAAATCTCGAGCATATGCTTCCCGTGCACTTAATTTCGGAGGACATTTAGTTCATTTCATGATTATTTATGACTCATGTTCATAATTTAATTATGTGATTAGTAACGACTCATGTTCATTACACGATTATTAATGGCCCATGTCCATTACATGATTATTAATGACTTGTGGTTCATTTTTCTAAAAAGTTTTTCTGTTACCTTGCTCCACTTGATCATGGTTTTTGTACTGCCAAGTCAAAATCCATAGCATGTAGAGAGGATGAAACTTGTAGAGAATCTGCAAGTTTGTACAGTAAAGATCAAAGTGTCATACTAAAGGAGGAAGAAATCAAAGTTATGTAGAGGAAATATTTTTAAGTTGTCTTGTGTGAATTATATGAGATGATTTATGTAAAATCATGCAATTCAAACTATGTTGAAATTGTAGCTACAGATGAAAGAGTATTCAGTTAAGGATGCTTTTAGGAAAGTGAAACTAATGAGAGTTTCGAGATTAAATTTCCATCTATTTTGTGTTTTAGCCTCTTTGGCTTTTCACAATCTGAGTTTCATAAGCTCATGCCATTAGTTTTCTGTAAAACATCAAAAATTTCCCCTGAAACAGCTTATTGTAAGAAGTATTCGAAACTAAATTACAGATTTTATTCCCATATAAATCTCCTAGTCTTGGTTATCTAGTTTAACTATATGTCGGCCTGCAAACAGAACCATCCATAATTATCTAATCTAGCTT
The DNA here is from genome assembly GCF_001876935.1 of Asparagus officinalis. Taxonomy (NCBI): domain Eukaryota; kingdom Viridiplantae; phylum Streptophyta; class Magnoliopsida; order Asparagales; family Asparagaceae; genus Asparagus; species Asparagus officinalis. The sequence continues at coordinate 24,171,620 of NC_033794.1, forward strand.
GGGATATATTTCTCCTTGTATGTTTTGCTTTAAACCAAATAGTTAGGACATATTTTTGATGGTTATGATGTCTCTGGTGCTTGTGCTTTGGTTTTAGTCATGCATCTTCCACTCTTTGATATGACTTTCTAAATCAGAACCATTTGCATTTTTTTCCTTACAGATTTTTAACTACTTAGATGTGGAAAAGAAGGGATCCATCACATTTCGTCAGGTAAAGTTATTAGCATCAGTAGTTTTACAATTATGCAAACTATTTGAAGTTCCTTGAAAGAGGAGGATCCTGCATATCATGTTGAAAGTTTGTTATCAGTGACCTTGTCATGCTTATCAGAAAGCTAGATACTTCAACTTTGTTCACTTGGTTGTTGGCTGCTTGAGGATGGATTTGCTAGGCCAGGAAAATCTGAACTGAAAAAAGCCCAGTATAGAGAGCGACCAAACTTTATAGGAGGTTGAATTTTTGTAATATATATTAAATCAAATAAACTTCAGAATAACACAAAATGCATCGAGCCATCTACTTCTGATTGTTATCTCTTTATACCAAAAATTGACATCATTTAGCTCTTGATACCCTCTTACAAATTGCTAACTGATTCAAATTTGTTCCTTGCATAATTAAGCTGCATATTTCACTCACACAACAATTCCCTGACTCACAAACTGCATCGCAGTTCTTGCTTGGATCAGGATATGTAAGGAAGCAGCCATTGTTCAGGAATGCTTGTGAAACTGCATATAGTAAATGCAGTGATGATGGTGGTGCTGCAGACCATATAACTCTGAACAAGGTAATTGGTACGCTTTTATTATTCATTATAGTGCTGCCTTATTATTAGTTCTTCAGTTGTGAAATTAACCTATATTCATGCTGTAGCTTGGTGACTTAATTCAATCAAGTATGCCAGATACAAGCGAAGAAACTGTAAGCAACATTTCACCGCATCATAAGATTAGCCTTCTTATCATATAGATTTTTTTTGGGTTTTTTTGTATATTTACCCCTTAAACCATGAGTATTTGCAAAACTACCCCCAAGTCATTAACTTTGGAGGAAAAAATACTTCCCAAATTAACAAATCATCGACTTTGTTGAATATACTGTGTTAAATTTGGACTGCTTTCGGGGTATTTTCTACATTGCAGTTACTAATTAACATATCAAAGTTGATGATTTGCTAGGAATTTTTTTCCTCCGAAGTTGATGATTTGTAGTAGTAGTAGTTTTGCAAATACTGATATTTGAGAGGTAGTTTTGCAAATACGTATGACTTAAGGGTATCTATGCCCAAAAAAAAAAAACTTTTTCGCTTAAGTCGCTAATCTTGAGCTCATTTGCTTGGTAGAGTCAATGAATTTTAGGTGTTTACTCCCTGGCAGGTTCATCAACTACTTCAAGGTTTTGATGTCGACAATGATGGAGTGATCAGCAGAGCTGATTTCCTGAGATGGCTACAAAGGAACCCCTTGCTCATTGCAATTTTTGCTGCTTAGAGCTAAGGTGAAATCATACCAGAGTTTGGCAGAGTCCAAGCCATCTATTTGAGTACAAATTTAAAGAAAATTTCAGTGTTGTAATATATGAAATGTGCCCTGGGTAACAGGCCAGAGCTTGATATAAAATGCAAATTCATGACAATGAGCTTTATTGCTTATGCTTGCGCGTAAAACAAATATTCATTTATTCACAGCACACAGTATTTCATACAATCCGGACCAAGAAACGAGAGCATGTGTTTTTTTGAGGTTTTTTAAATATGATAATGCAATTTTATTTTTTGGTTTCCTTGCTGGTGTAGAAAGCAATACATCAAAATCAGTAACAAAATTTCTGCCACTTATTTATGAAGTGCGGCATGGATTACTTCTTCATCATCTGAAAACTTGCATTAGGAGACAAATCAATGGGAAAATAGTCACGGGAGAAGCACAAATTCTGAAGATAAAAGGTCCATTAACTATTGAGAGCCATTGAAGCCATCAACTTGGGATTTATTGCAACTATTATAATTAGAGTTTAAAAGGAATTCATGAGAAATTTACAATATGTAAAATTTGTACATGCTAAGTGATTAAAAAAAAAAACTCTTATGTCTAACTAGGAAATGGCTGGGAGAAAAGCTGATCGTAAATTTAAGAAATGAAGTGGTGAAAATTCCTAAGCATTTGTTGCCGCGACACCATCTAACAAAAAAGTCACACTGCTTATATTTTTATTGTTAATAGTTTTTGACACTCATCACACTTTGTCCTTTTGTAAATTTCTTTTCTTTCATTCATGGACAATTTTTTTTTAAAAGAGCAATGCTCATCATCTACTCTTCTATACAAAGGGGAGAACTCAAGATTCACCATTCATACTACAGTAAAATGCTACAGTAGTATTTGTTGTAGCAAACATGATGCTGGATACTGTAGGCTTCGTTTGGGTACCATGATGTTTTCTTTGTTAAAACATTAGTATTGAACATATTATTAATATATTATATATTAATTAAAATAAAATATATTGTAAATAAATTGTTATAATATTAACTTTACATTATTATAGTATTAGAAGTATTAAATATAATGCAATACAAAAATGTATAATGTATTATAATATTATATTGTACTTAATAAGTTATATTATATTATAATTATTAAATATTATTTTCAAATAATTATATATTTAATTATTTTGGTATATCAATTTGTTATTGTTATATATTATATTAATATTTTATAATAATGTTAATTTATTATTAATATAATATTATACTATTATTAATATAATATAATATTTTACTATTATTCAAATATTATACAATATATAATTATTATATTATTATTTTATTTTTAAATATGTTACTATTATATAATATCTTATAATTATTAATTTATTACAGTTTATTTAATAAAAAATTAATAATATTATAGCGATTATACTATTGGGTAGTATATTATTATTATATTATTAATTATTATCAATAACTTTTTATTTTTTATTTTTTATTAGTTTATTTATATTTTATTAGTATTTATTATTATATAATACATTGTTAACATATTAAATATTAGTATTTAATATGTTATTATATTGTTATATAAGATATTTTATTTATTTTATTTTTATATTATTTAATAAATATTACTAAATAATAGATTAGCTATAATATAGTATAGTATAATATAATATATAGTATAATAAACATGTTGATAATAACTCTATGTTAATTACATTTAATATATTATGTTAGATATTATATTAACACATTCTCAAACTCAAAATCAAAATACCAAACTTAAAACACCTTTTAGATGTTTTGAAATAAGTGTTGTGTTTTTGGTTTAAGGATGATTTAGCTCAAAAAACACCGTGATTTTCAAACGCATTGTGATTTTTTTGGCAAAAACACCATGAAACAAATAAAACACCATGGTATCCAAATGGAGCCCTATGTTTTTTGGAAAAACACTGTAGCATAGGGGAATGCTCCAGCATTTTAAAAAACTATAGCAGAGATGGGAACGGTAGCAATCTCAAAAAAATTAAAAATATCATTGTAGCATTAAAAAACTGAGATTAATATAGCAGGAAAAAAAATATCTCATGGTTTGCACCGCGTTCACGGCTAGTATTTATTAAAGCTAAGACATTTCTCTTCTCTTTGGAACAGGGCTCACCTGCATCCGTATCTTCCATCAAAGTTGAGTCATTTCCTTCTATAAATAAAACATTCAGGATTTTGGATTCTAGCCCCTTACATCTTTAACATATTCAAATTAGTTCATTGCATCTTTGAGTAACTGTATAGATCCCCCAATTCTTATAAGTAATAATTCCAAATTAACCCTCCAGTCAAGAGTAGGAGTAGGAACTAAGAAGGTATCGGAATGTAAGCGGGTGCTCACAGCAATTTCAATTCTCCAGTCAAGAGTAGGAATAAGAACTAAGAAGGTAGTAGAATGTTAAGTGCCGCTCATAGCAATTCAATAGTTTGGGGGAGTAATTTAAAAATACTAAAAATGTAAGGGACTAATATCGAAGAAAGCTTCATCCTTTTTTAGTGTTGCAGCGTGGCTTTCCGGATCTCGTCTCTCGTTCTCTCCTGTACTACTAAAAAATCATTTTTATTTCTCTCTCTTCACTTCAACATTTTCCAACGAGTGAGGAAACAAAAAAAAGTTTTTTTTTCTTTTTTTTTTTTTTGAAAAAAGGCAGCCTCAGCCCTCGTCAAGATCGATCCATCGATCTAAATCACAGATCCAACAGGTAAGCGCTAGTAATTCATCATCAAATGTGACAATTCTTTGCTTAATTTGGTGTTTTGGGGCTTTTTCTAGGGTTTGGATCTTGGCGGCAATGGCCGCATCAACGAAGCGCGGTGTGAACAGAGGCGGAGGAGGAGGAGGATGCCGTCCACTTCCTGTGATTCTTCTCCTCTTCATCTCCATCATCCTCGCCCCATTGCTTTTCTTGTCCTCTCGTGGAAAAGGTACTCCCTTTTTCTTGACTTACCTCGTTGAGTCGTTCATTTCTAGGGCTTATCTCTGCCTCGCGCTTCTCATATTATCTAAATTTTGTGTGGGATCCATGAGACTTCGTCCGTAAGATCTAGTTGTTATGAGGGATGGAACGCAAATCACTGAAAAAGCCTCTTCTCTTTATAGTCTATCGTTGGTTTCCATGAATGCAAAAGGTGAATCTAGAGTCAAATTGTCGAAATTTGTTACAAGTTATACTCGTACCTAGGATCTTCAGCACCCAGTGCACAGTGCAAAGCTCTTAGCCTACCGTCATAGTTCCTTGATGGATTTACATTGCTTGAAGCGTAAATGAAAATGATTCCTTTTATCTAACTTTGTGATCGATGATCTTTCTCAAGCAGAGTGTCACTGGGCTATCATGATGGAAATGAGCCAATGGCTTCCTTTTCTCTTAACTTCGTAGGGTATTTCATTGCTCTTACAAAGAGAAGAGATATGGGTTAGCGTTTTATATCTCCTTAGATCCTATTCTCCCCACACATCATCTTTATTTGAACCTCGAGCTACATGTCTTCTTTCTTTCTTCGCATAGAGATGTCTAACTTCTTAGATATTCTCAGTTGAGACAAAGTTTATGTTTTAATCTAATTAATGTAATGTGTCAAGTTATCCAACTGTGATTTAGGATATAGTCATTTCTCTTCCTAATTGATTTGTTGTTTTAGCCCATAGAGTTTATTTGGGTTGTTCTTCTTGTATATACCCATGGGTGTTGTCTATCAACTTTGAATATCAGTAGCCATTTGGACTTGACTTGTTGGGGACCTGATCTCCTGCTCAAGTTATCAATATATTCCCCTCAAATATCATGTTTATGTTTTACAACCCAAATAGTATGAAGATATTATGGCCTTAAAACTTTTGTAATTTGACTTTATCATCTGTTCATGCCATACTGTGCTTTTAGGTATTCAGTGGCAGATTTGTGAAGTAAGAACCTACATACTTTATGGTCTGTTCCTTTATTTTAACGATCTTCATAAAAGATGCCAAGTAATGCTAGTACGAAACAGACATGTTATGCATGTAATTTAATGTAATATGAATACAAAAACTATTGCTCACCTATGTTACTTGGGGGGCTAACGATCTTCATAAAAGATGCCAAGTTATGCTAGTCTGAAACACACATGTTATGCATGTTATTTAATGTGATATGAATACAAAAACTATTACCTGTGTTACTTGGGTACTTCTATTAGGAAGTTGTACCTGTACTCGACACGTACCCATATCCATACCCAAACCTCTTGGACACTTCTTGGATATAGCATATGTTATTTGGGCGTACACTCAATTATGTAATACATGTTTTAATTTAAAACACATCTCGTACACTTCTTGGATGTGTATTCTATACTTCACATCTATTTCTTTTATATTGATCTTGTGTAATTGAAAAAACAATATTGATCTTATATAAATTATTAATTTTAACACATAAATATGCATAACATGCATATATAAAGCCATGTCCCTGTACCCTACTTTTTACAAAATTTTCATGTCTCGTACCCATATTGGTACCCGTACCTGTACCCATGCAACCTAGTTGCTCATAGTTCCAGCCTTTCCAGGTCATGAGACGTAGACCAATATTTAAATTCTCTGGGAGGCTAGGTGGAAAACTGTTCAACGAAGAAATATTTAGTTGATTCATTGCCGGAATATTATGATTTTGAGTACATTCAATTGTCCATCATGGCCAAACACTGTGTTTTCTACAATTTTTTTTAATAGGAAGTCATAGGTTATCTCTTGTGTGAATTTAAGGGGGTGTTAGTCAATTGGAATATTTTCACCAGAAGCGGGATAATTGGTCAAGGGGAACAATTTTTTGAATGTAGGATAGTGTAGTGGGATAATTGGAATTTGAAGTGGGACACTTTGGTAACATGATGTGGGATAATTTGTGATTATAAATAAGTATATAATTTATGCATTTTGATGATACGACTATTATATTCTTATATATTTTTAGACTTAATTATCAGTTAGGGTGTTTAAGATATTAGTCCCTCAAATCTTTAAACATTCCATAACAGTCCCTCAAATCTTTGAAATTGCTCACAAGTCCCCTATGTTTTTCTCCGAAAACCCCTATGTTCACAAACCTCAAAATTTTGGGGCATTTTAGACATTTGACCGATTTGCATGATCCCTATGTTCACTAACCTCAAATTATGTCCACAAACCTCAAATTATGAGCAATTTCAAAGATCTAAGGGAATAATTATATAATTATTGAAGATTTGACGGACTGCTAATTAATAATTGTTTATTATAAGGTTAGTAAATTTTGAATTACAATAGATTGGACAACAAGAATATTGTTAATAATAATAATAATTATTATTATTTTCTTGGTTTGTTTTGAATTGCTATTACTATAGCACAAGTTTAATTTTTAAAAGTTTTTCCTATTTTCTTCCCTTTTTCTTCGCTCCTCTATATCTCTTTTCTTCATATCTCAATTTTAATTATTTTTAAATAAATTATAGATTGCTGTATTTTTATTTTAAATTAATTGTACAAGTCTATTATTTTGTTAATAAGAAATAACACATCAGGAGAGTAGTAGAACGATAGATTATCTAATCTGATAATGTGGTCTAATCATGATAGTAATCATTAGAGGAAGAGAGAATGGATAAAATAAAATAAATATGAAAATTAAAAAACTATAAGGAATAGGAGAGTTTTAGTTTTTCACCATCTAGTTCTAGTTAAAAATTTGGGACAATTTGAGAGATTAGAACTCTCTCATTTGTATAGGAATATGATAAAAGTGGGATAAATTTGTTCGATTACTCCTGTTACAGTTTTGATATAGATCTTCTTGACTAACACATTAAAATTTTATCCTAGTTCTAATTCCATTTGACTAACTCTATAAAGTTTTATCCCACAAATTATCCCAATTCTAGATTTTAGTTCTACTTGACTTACGCTATAAATTTTTATCCCAGTTAAAGACTTGGGAGTCCCTTTAATCATGAAGTTTGGCACTATTTTTATGTTGTGACATATTCACAATTTAGTTCTGGAAGTAAAGTAGTTTTAGATATTTGTCTTGTCTCCATTTGGATTACCTTTCAAAGAAATGGAAGTAAGACATGATTTTAAGCTCCTTTGGTATCTGGCTTAATTTTGTTCCGAAGTGTCTCATCAATTGCATTGGCCATGAAGTCGAACTAATTGCTCTAGTAAAATAGAGACTGTTTTCCTGGAGTGTTAAGTTTGGAATGTATCCTACATTAACGATTCATCAACGACAAATACATTTCATTTGGAAACTTGTTTTTTTTTCTAACTAAAGTTATGAGATATAAATCTTATTGCGTTAGGTTAACAATGCATCTCTCTTATTTGCAGATGGGAGGGACATGCCAAACTTTACAAGTAAACAGGTAGCTTACCTTTTGAGACCTGTATTCTTTTCTCACTTCTGAAGACATGGTTTACAATTTCTACCTCTTTGTATCTAAAATATGTGGATATTTCTTGGCAGATGGTTGATTGGAGAGAACAATTGGCTGTGCAACATCTTAAATCTGTGCTGACGAAAGAGGTCAGTCATTAATACTAATAGCTGCTTTATGTTTTCTTATCGCTCGTATGGCGACATTTGCAAGTTGTTTTTCCACTGGCTTCCTAGCTGCTCAGATATAATGCTGTGGGCCTGTTTCTAGATAAGTTTGTAAACTAAGCTCGACACACGTCATCACATAAATATCAAAGATTTTATTGTTATTTCACATTATTTCTGCAAAATATTTGCTAGATTGCCCCTGTGGTCGGGAAGCACAGATTTTATGTAGTTTTAGTACATGGCATGTTATCTTATTGAATCTGTGTATGAACATTAACTTTATGCAGAGACATAGAACTAACAACATGCATTAATTTTGCACAAATACACCTATATTTAACGGATAACTAAAATATTTTAACTTGATAAATTTTTTGGTGAGTTAGTGACATGAGAAGAATTAATAATCACTTCAAACTCATCCATTAGTTGGCTATCCCTATTTGTTTACTAAATAATTAAGCTTTATTGTGCATAGATATGTTTCATTTGCAGATTACTTCGATAAAGAAACATATGACAACATGACATGATCAGATTTCATAGTCATTTCAAACTGATTCATTGGTTGGTTTTGGGTTATATATTTATTTGAAGAATCAAAACTTTAGAGAACAGATGAGAGTTTTCTGTGTCACTTTCTGCATGACGCCTGGCCTCCTACACCCCTCTGATGTCCAAGTATCACTGTTTATAGAACTATCTCAAGTTCTCAACACCTAACCCACCAAGGAGTGTCAGAGTAGCTTGATGATCTTGATGGATTGATCATTGATATCTGCTCTCTGCAGGATACATAACAGCTATTTCTTAAAATCAAAGGGTCTTCATGTCTGCAGGTAATTGATTCGATTTCTACTAGCCGAGATGATTTGGGGCCCTGGAGTCTTGATCTCTTCAGAAGAAACTATGTCTCTTCTTCATGGCAAGTTGAGGGGACAAACAATGCTGAGCAAGATAAGACGACTGTAGCAACAGTAAAAATTCCCCTCTTTCAGTTTAATATCCAACTGTCATTAGGAAAAAAAACTGGTGACTATGTGCCTATTAAGTGGTGTTAATTTTCTTTGAATCATATGCAGACAGCCATTAATGTTGAACACACATCATCTCCAGTCAAAGTGAAAGTCAGTTCACTTAAAGATGACGCTGGTAATTACCATCTTATTGTAACTGCTTTGTTTGATATTCTCTGTTGTGACCATCTTGATACTCTGTGATGCAGATCAGCATCAACTTCTTGACACGCCAGCAAAATTAGCCCGAAGGGTAAATGAATCTGGTTTTCGCCCTTTAGATTTGATAGCTCTGGATGGTTTATATTGTTTGAACAATGTGACTGGACATGTGTCCTGCTGCTTCCATTTCATTTGGATGTATTTCTTAGTGACTAGTGAAAACAGCATGGTCTTTTCAAATAATTATACTGAGCTTGGCACTCTGGTGGATTTGTATATTTCACCTTAACAGGTATATATATTTTTTCTGTAATAATATGCTAGTTTTCATGTGGTACAGCAACTGAGAGAAATGAGGCTGGTTAAACTTGAAAATGCTGCCATTGAGCGCTCAAAAGCAGTCGATTCTGCTGTGCTAGGAAAATATAGCATATGGAGAAAAGAGAATGAGAATGAAAATTCTGATTCAACAGTTCGACTGATTCGGGACCAAATGATCATGGCCAGGGTCTACTCGGTCATTGCCAAGTCAAAGAACAAACTTGATCTGTATCAAGAACTGCTGATGCGGCTTAAGGAAAGTCAGCGTGCATTGGGGGAGGCCAATGCTGATGCTGATCTCCATCACAGGTAGTGGGATCTCCTTTCTTGTTCATCTATGTTCTGAAGTCAATCCTTTAACTTTTTTTGACTTCTAATACCAGTGCCCCAGAGAAGATCAAAGCAATGGGTCAGGTTTTGTCAAAAGCAAGAACAGAACTATATGATTGCAAAACAGTTACTCAAAGGCTTAGGGCGATGCTTCAATCTGCTGATGAACAAGTTAGGAGTTTGAAAAAACAGAGCACTTTCCTAAGCCAATTGGCTGCAAAGACCATTCCAAATGGGATCCACTGCTTATCCATGCGCCTAACTATAGCATATTACCTCCTTCCTCCAGAAGAGAGAAAATTTCCTAAGAGTGAGAATCTGGAAAACCCGAAACTTTACCATTATGCACTCTTCTCTGACAATGTCTTGGCTGCATCTGTTGTTGTTAACTCAACCATCGTGAATGCTAAGGTAATTTGTCTGTTTTCCTCGTTTCTTTTTTGTTTAATTGTACTAGTTACTGCAAATCATCATTTTTCTAGGATTATAAGTCCTGGGTTTAACAACTTATGTGGACTACAGGAGCCGGAGAAGCATGTGTTCCATCTAGTTACTGACAAATTGAACTTTGGAG
>NC_033794.1:24182157-24192233 GCF_001876935.1 Asparagus officinalis
ATTCATGTAGAGAATGTGGATGACTTTAAATGGCTAAACTCTTCGTACTGTCCAGTATTACAGCAGCTTGAATCTGCTGCCATGAAAGAGTACTATTTCAAGGCTGATCATCCTACAACTCTCTCAGCAGGTTCATCTAATTTAAAATATAGGAATCCAAAATACTTGTCTATGCTCAACCACCTAAGGTTTTATCTCCCACAAGTTTATCCCAAACTGGACAAAATCCTGTTTCTTGATGATGATATAGTTGTCCAGAAAGATTTGACCGGATTATGGGCTGTTGATCTTAAGGGGAATGTAAATGGAGCAGTGGAGACCTGTGGGGAGAGTTTCCACAGGTTTGACAAGTATCTCAATTTCTCAAATCCTAACATCGCTAAGAATTTTGATCCCAATGCCTGCGGCTGGGCATATGGAATGAATATTTTTGACCTTAAGGAGTGGAAAAAGAAAGATATCACTGGGATATACCACAAGTGGCAGCGAATGGTGAGTCTGGTTCTATACAAAAGCTTTGCTTTGTGACTCATTTCTTTAGTTATATCCAAGTGCTAAATACTTTATGTGCTTGAGTCGAACTATGTCTTGTGATGCTCCTCTAGAACCCGTGATTTGAGTGAATGACTATACGTGATGTTGTATTACTTTCTAACTGTTTTCATGGTTTTTTTAAGCCGTTAATGTATATGACATGTACAAATAGGACTTGCCGTTTTAATTCTATGCAATCATCTCTTCAAGTTAATCTCTTTTTTCATGGTTTTTCTGTTAATCCTTTAACGTATATGACATATGTACAAATAGGACTTGCCAATTTAATTCTATGCCATCATCTCTTTAAGTTCATTATTTAACTTCGAATCATGTATAGGCTTGATGAAGTTTACATGTCAATTAGGACACACACATTTAACTGTACACATCTGCCTACACTATGCTTATTGCTTTGGAGCTAGCAGATTGACACTATACCTGGTAATTATCTGGGTCCATCATACATTATATGTCTAATATACTCGAATCTGATTACGAGTATTTTTTTTTCCTTTGGTCTAGTCATGATCCACATTACGTAATTAAAAATTCTCATTGACGCCTTCATAGGCTGCCTTCCCATTATTTATATTGTATGTTTAGCTCTGCTCCTCTCCAGACCAGCCATTTCATTGGATGTGACTAACTTAAATGCCCAGTAGTGTCTAATTGGGTAAAAGTTTTGTATCCTTCTCTTTTTATTTTTATTTTTCTTGAGGAGCTGTTGGATAAAAGCTCACCTGTATTCATTACCGAGCATATAGTGAAACACATACATCCCTCGAAAGAACACGCAACACATCCAAACCTAACTTACCATGCAGAATGAGCAAGGATAGTACATGGCAAACAAAAATAATTCATATGGACAGACCTTCAGCAAGGTATTCATTCAAAGGACAATTATACTTGACATCTTTCATGTTTTCCTTTTCTCCACCCAATAATGTATTCTTAATTTTGTACGTATTTGCAGTTGGTAATAATTTTTCCATTTCCATATTTCTATCAATTGCATTAATTAATACATGTTTGGGTTTTTAGATAGTTATGAGAGATCGAGCTCTCTCGTACAGAATTCTGCATTATGTTCTCCAGAAGTTATCCTCTTGACCATCTCGTATTCTACTTTGTTTGCGTGTCTCACTTGTGCATGCCGCAAATGCTAATTGCTAGTATTTCTTTATCTAGGCCTACATATAAAGCCGGAACTAAATTGTTCTTACCTGCAAACACGTGCTTTCCGAATAAATATGGTTTATACTGCTACCTTAAAAGGGTTTTCTTGTCTCTGCAGAACGCAGATAGGGTGCTTTGGAAACTTGGAACCCTACCTCCAGGATTGTTGACGTTCTATAAGTTGACATATCCTCTTGACAAATCATGGCATGTCCTTGGTCTGGGTTATAACCCAAGCATCGACAGGTCAGAGATAGATAATGCCGCGGTTGTCCATTATAACGGCAACATGAAGCCGTGGCTGGAGTTGGCGATGACGAAGTACAGACCTTATTGGACCAAGTACATCAAGTATGATCACCCCTATGTCAAGAATTGCAACCTAAGTGAATAGATGGACATAAAAAGGGGACTCGTGGGACCGGCGCAAAGTTGGGAGAAAAGAGCTGGTCGATGTCATTCTTCCTCACTCTATGCTCTGTTGCTGTCATCTTCATCTCTTGATTTGTTTCATTTGTTTCTTCTTCCTCCCTTTTACTGTACTTTCCAATTTATGTTGACGGCTTGTGGATTGCTTACATGTATTAGTTACAGTTACGTGAAATTCTAGCGAAATTGTTGAAGTGATACCCAGAGAGGTAAAAGTTCTTTGAAAAAGTTCTTTGGAACATTTCTGTTTGTGATTTGTATCCTCTTTCAGAGAATGCTAGGTCGAGTTTCATTGTGAAGATAATCAACATTTTGTCTGTCAATGTTGAAGATCGCATGTGGGTAAATGACAACCTCACTTCATTAGAAATTTGAACATAGTTGCTTTGTACGTCTGATGCATACATGGATATTATTTAAATATGAATATAAATCATGGTCCAAAAGAAAAACTAATTGAAATATCTTAATTATATTTCTCAATATAGTTTAGAATACATGTCAGTGCGTAACCAATTTTTTTTTTTTTTTTTGATTAAGAACAAGTTTAGCTAGCAGGATATCTTACATATGCCTTTTGACATTTTAAAATAAAATAATGTTAGGACTCGGACCCTTTTTGGTACAACTCCATAATCCTATTTTAATATTCAATTAAAATCCGGCTAATACAAATCCTGTTCCGAGTCTACTGTTGCTTATATCGACTGTAAGATGAGTACTACATTAATTCCAATGCTTCCTTTGATTTTTCAGGGAAAACCTAAACTATTTCTCAATTCATCCAAAAGCAATGCATTAATAAACCTTTTCCAAAGAGGATCCACACCCTTCCCAATTAAGCGGTAATTGGAGAGGGTTAAATTAGTCTAATCCTTGACGTACATTCCGATTTCAGCCCCTATGGTCTTAACAACTATTATTGTGAAAATCACTATCATGACATTGAAAATCCATAATGATTTTATTATTTTACCTCTTGAAATCGGATGTACGGTAAGGATTTGGGGGTAACTTGGTTTTCTTCTATGATCACAGAGGGTCTATATCCCGTTCGAGAGGCTAGCTTCTCCTACCTAGACGGGCTTATTCAATCAAAGGCGAAATGGCACTTCAATACCTTATTGTTTCACAATTTTCACACTTAATTAAATACCTTACGTTATAAAAAAAAATAGTACTTTAATATCCTAAGTTGTAAAAAAATTAACGTGTTAGTACTGTCCGTTAGTTGTCTTAGGAATGCTTCTAGGAATATGTTCTGACAATCAACGGAAAGCACTAAATCGCTACTCTCTTACAACTTAAGGCATTAAAAAGTTGCACTTTATTATAACTTAGGGTATTAAAATGTTGTTGTTTTTTTTTTTACATTTAGAATATTTAAGTATAAATGTGGTGAAGCGATAGGTATTTAATTGTTAAATTTTCACAGCTTAGGGTATTAACATGCTATTTTTTTTACAACTTAATATTTTGGGAAATATACAGCGGATAACCATTATTTTCTCTCTATAGAATTTACCTACCCCGTAGCTCTGAAGAATTTTTTTTTTCCATCTACAAATTAAAAAATTACCGAACCAAATGGCAAATCATTAGTGTTTTTGGTTTTTTTTTTACACATTACTGCGGCTCGTTCACAATCTACAGCAATAATACTTCAACCCCAAAGCGTTTTCCCTCATTTTCTATTTTATGTATAATGTTTAATTGCTAATTTGCTATTTGTTTTATTAGCACATAGCGTGCGTTTAGATGTCTGCAGAACGAAACTTTTACAATCTACAACAACATTACTCTAATCCCAAAACACTTATCTCTCTCACATGCTACTTTATTTATAGGGGTTTTTGCATATACACCCCTCATATCTTCCATGTTTGTAACCTTACCCTCATATCTTCCGTTAACAATAAACGCGTTTACGACATCATCTAGTTCCAAACTGTCAATGTTGAAACGCCCTTCCAATTTGAAGGCAGCAAGTACTCTTTCTATTTCCTAGCTTAGTTGCTTTTTCCAATCCTCTGGATTTGCAGGAAACATCCAATGAAACATCAGCATAGAAATTTGAATGTAATTGGCACGATATGAGGCTCAAATTTCCACTGTCCACACGCGCTCAAGGCTGAATTATCTTTCAAACCCCCTCCCCCTCCTCGCCACATCCAACAAGTACAGACGTTCAATTCCGAGATGCAAATCGAAAACCTGGATTCATAGCCATCCCCACGTTTAAAATCTTCACTGCCATTGCCATTGCGAAGAATTAGAACGTAGGGCTATGCATACCTAGAATCCTTCAATGGCCACACGATAATACAGCACAATACACTGGCTACATCTTAAAAAAAAAAAAAAATCAAATACCAAATCCAAGAGCACCGTATAGCTTCAGGTTGAGGAAAACCAAGAACTGAACCTGAAAACCATCTAAAAGTGTCGCGTAAACTGTAAACAAAAACCTTTTGCTATACCTTCTACCGAAAAGATGGGACTAAACCACCTGTTCCATAATCAATTTAAGTACAAAATAAAGAACCATGAAAATTTTAGAAGCGCTAGCGGCGGCATCAGCCATCTTAATAACTATCCGATGATTTTTAAATACAACAGGCGAAGCTCAAAAACAAACAGGAGACTGAACTCTAAGCATGTGTTGTGTTTGGGGCAGTAATCCCCATCAACTTATAGTATGCCTTCTCTGCGTCTGACATTCGATCCTGAAACATAGTCCACTCTTTGCGGCACCTGTCCCTTACCTGCACAAGGATTCACTCGTAATATTGTTCAGCTCAGTGAAAGAAAAAACTAACATCCAAAATGTGTGGCCAAATACTAATAGCTAAGAAATGAATCAAGCTATCGCTTGCTTACCCCTTCCCATGGTGCTTTTCCCTTCTCAGCCTGGCCCTGCCCAATGATAAATAAAAAGGGTAAGATTTGATAACCATCCCGTATTTAAATATTATCCATCAGAAATCAGATGTATAATATATCAAGTTATTCCTCACCTGGTTCCCGAGTGAAGGAACCACCTGATGAATGATCCACTGTGAATCAACAACTCCTATTTTCTCATGAGCCGGCTATCATTAATGAGAGCCAACAAAGTTAGAGATAATAGAGGAAAACAAAATGAAGAAAAGTAAACAAAGAAATAGAAGTTTTCCTTGTTAAATCTACTAAGAAAAACTCTGACGGTCATTGGTAACAAGAGTTTGTCGTAAGATACGTACGTCCACACATTTTCTGAGAGCAAAATCAAGACCCCATCCATGAATTAAATCATTCTGTAGCGAGAAAATGAAGCAATGAGTTGCATATTAATTAGAGGAAAAGCACCCAAGATAAAAAGAAAATCTTAAGTTCACCTGAATCATATGCCAAACGCATCGCCAAGCATCTCGTGAGAAAACAGGAGCCATTATCTCCACAAAGCTGCATGTTGAACAATTGTTAACAAAAATACAAACAAAAAGAGAACATGCAACAATCCAAGAAATAAGTCGAAGAGGAATCCTACGCAGCGCATGGTGGGAGATGGGGGTCACTGCACCAGCCTGGCTTCTCTTCTGTTTCTCTGTGATAAAACAGATAGTTCAATAAGAGCAGGAAAGCCGCAACCTACATACTTAAGCAGGGGGGGGGGGGGGTGGGGGGGTCTTGAAGACAACTTCACTGCAAATAAAATTATGTCCAATTGAACCGATGCAGAACTTACTTGTGGACTTCACGATCACCTCTTCTCTTAGTCATTTGCCACGTTAATCCTTTATTTGGTTCCAAACCAGGCTGCGAGATCTCTAATCCATGTTTCTTCACCAGTGCAATGTACCTGAGAAATAAGAAACAACTCATTTCCTCGAGGAGGGATATCTTTACATGGAATGATAACAACTTGACAAAAACTTACTTTTCAGCATCAAAGTGCTCAACTCCTAGATCTTCATCCCAGATAAATATGTACTCATATGGAGCCACAATGTCTGGGTGCAAAAACCTTTTAGCATACCACCTTAAGTATCATCAGAGACAGCATAGGATTAGTGGTGTTTGTGAACCAACATTATTAACAATGACACAACCTTGGCTATAAGTGTTAAACGACCAAATAAACTAAAAGCCCATCTTCTCACCATTTAGTCTGCTTCCTGACGCTTACATGAATAGCTCGCTTTGACCACTCCAAATCATCCCATTCACTAGTCCGCCCATCATAATGGAACAACAAGATAGTAAAATTTTCAGAGAACTGCAAGATACAATATAATGATCAAGAAAATTGTAAAGAGAGAAAGGGAGACTCTGAAGAATCCAAATATATTCATTGTCTTAACAGTGAGACAGTATTGGCAGATTAGCAGGTCTCTTAACTACTTATAGGAGACTGTATACAAATAAAAATCACTAAACAAATATAAACCGGTCTAAACCAAAGATGTCAGCAAGTCATGAGTATTTTGCCAAAGAATATAGATCTAGTCCACAAATTTTGGCATTAAATTTCAACACTTAAAAAAAAAAGACAAGGTAGTTTCCACCATCTCATGCATGAATGGGGTAAAAAAGAAAAAAAAGAAAAGAAAAGAAACTACGACATCTTCCTTCTGCTTTTTTTCAAAGGGAATACTTCTACTTAACCTCTTCTATATAACTGAATTCGTCAAAAACTAGGAAGTCACCTCCTAAAGAAATCCAAACTGGGAAGTGAATGCTCATATTTAGATTGTGCTTCTCTGTACGTATATGTACGTATATGACTCGTGGAACCAAAGCATAATAATTTTATAACACAGGACAACTGAGTGGGAAACAAAATAGCATGATAAAGCTATGCGGACTCCAAAGAGAAAGAAAAAGATCTAAAGATGAGAAAGAAAGAAAAAGATATAAAGATTGTATCAGAAGCGCTGGTGGCATCTACTGCTTACATAGACAAAAAGAGGTTTGGACATTCCAGATGCATTTGAACAGAGTAAAAACTTCCTTGTAATCCGTGAAAGAAATTATAGCTTGTATTAGATCAAGATACTTATAGAACTTTCAAATGTCTTCCTGTTTAATTTATTTACTTGATTAGGAGCTATGATTAACATAAAACAATATAATGAATAAAATGGGCTAAAGTAATTTTTTTAGTCTAAAATGTAAAAGGTCAATAGAATAAACCCAATGAAGATCAAGGTAATCAAACAGCATGCTGATTGTTAGAGAAGTGAAATACTTAAGTAAGATAAGAACCTTTTTGACTGCAGCATCAATATTACGTTTCTGACCAAGTCCAACCGTGAATGTGACAAGGTATTTCTGTTTTATAGGCAGGTCCTGCACATGTCATTCCAAAAGTAAGTATTCAGTATTGGAGAATATACACTAACGCTAAACATCATACAATGTATTTTTTTTAACCCCGGTTATAACAGAAGTTCAATAAAACATCCAAAAAAATAGCCAAGGCCTCGAATGGTCTATATGGTTCATAGGTCCAGAACCAAATGCAGAAAATATTAGCTTGTTCAGATGGCAAAATTATTCATAACAAGGCTTCTTCTTACTGCAGCAATTGTCACAAAATTAAGGACCACTAATGCATTGCAACCACTTAATACCTATTGGTTAGATGACGATATTGTTCAGATGAATTTTGGATCTTGTATATACTTAGATATTTAATTGTTATGAAACATTATAGAAAATTCGGTAGTAAAAAACAGTATGCATACGTGTGAGACTATCAAGTGACCTAGGGTTTGACCGGGCAATAACCAGCCAGGTATTTGATCATTATACAGGTCCATCTATTTGGTTTCCTAGAATTTCAATCTAGAAAGGAATCCCTCAGGTTAGCCAGAGCCCATGATATAATTCTCCTTATCTGCATGCCATTCAACCAACTTAGCATTTCTTCGTCCCATATCCTTTACAAATGAAAACCTCAGCCCACTTTATCCCTCTTACAGTCTGTAGAATGCAGAAGCAGGAGAAGAGTAAAGCATTGATTCAGTCTTCAGAAACTATACTAGAAAAAAGAAAGTGAGCTCTGCGGTCCATCCGTTTGGTTTTCTAGAAATTCAATCTAGAAAAGATTCCCACAGGTTAGCCAGAGCCCATGATACAATTTTTCACATTTTCATGTCATTCAACCAACTTAGCATTTCTTCGTCCCATACCCTTTACAAATGAAAACCTCAGCCCGCTTAATCCTTCTTACAGTCTGTGGAATGCGGAGCAGGAGAAGAGTAAAGCATTGATTCAGTCTTCAGAAACTATACTAGAAAAAAGAAAGTGAGCTCTCTTTTTTGAACTAGAAATTCTCGGACACCACATACCTCACTTGGATTGCCCCACAACCTGCGAAGATAAAAATCAGATTCTGGAACAATGATGCCTGGTGCTAATCTTTCTGCACCTCGAGGATTTGTAGGAACAAAAATCTGCAAGATATATTTTAATGCCAATGATTAAGAAGAATGTGTAAGTCAACCTCAATAAAAAAAATTCAATAAACTTCGCTGAGATGCAGAATAAAATAAGAAAATGAATAGAGGTGCAATCTTCACCAAACTTGTAAATGAAATATTTAAGCACGTAATGTTATGAACTCCATTGTCTACCCCTTTTTTACTTAAATCAAGTTATGAGAAAATGTAAAAATTTAAGAGGGCCGTTAAAATGGGACGACAATCATACATACTATTCTTAAGGGGTAGAATTTTAAGATTAACGAAATAAATGAACTGTTGAAGATACACAAATAGGGACGCCTATTCATGCATCACGGCCTTCGCAATAAAAATATTAAAGGATTTTTTTAGGCATCTAATCCTTGGTACTGCAAGAATTCATTGTCATACTGGTACCCATAAATTCCAAAAAATAACACACTGCTTAGTCACAATACTTGCTGGATTTTTCAGAAATCGTGAATGTCATTGAAGCTGAATGGATTCAATTTTACTCTAATCCGACTGACACACTTTTACCATATTTGCAAGTGGAATACAAATCTTGCATTTCAAATTCTCCTCAGCAGGATCCAAACCAACAACCAAAACTGCCGATTATGGTCATTCCATCATTCATTATGTCTGAAATGGGTTGTCTTCTGTTTATACAAAAAACAATGTCTTATTTCTACCTATATCCCAGTGCAATGGTTCCCAAATTTACATGACCTTTTTCCTCATCACAAACCTCACTGAAGAACTTGTGACTATTCACAATCCAAAGAGGTAGAATGGAGACATAAGGTACATTTATGGTATATCAAGTAGAGCGCAATTAGGAAAAACTTGTTGTCAGTAAATTGATGTTACCAATAAAATAATTTGGTCAACGTTTTAAACTATATATAATTTGATGCATAGATAATATAGTTTATTTATGACATAAAGAGGTATAAATGTCAAGTGTATATATATTTCAACTTTCGAGTATGGGCGGAAATGAACCAAATAAGTGAAGTTTGCTAATTGTTAGCCTAACTATTGGGTAATACTCGATTTGGTAGTTCATTTAACTGTAAACAAATAGATTTTAGTATTCGGTTCATAAGCAAATAAAATTTAACCAAATGTATATTCGATTCATTTGATTATCAATTAATTTAAAGTTTCATCCATTATAATTTGGATTATTACATGCATGATGTTATGCGTTTGACCCATTTACATTTTGTAATTTAAGTTCTATACTAATTTTGACAAACTTTAGTTCCCATGTCGGGTTTTCAACCAAATTTCCTTAACCAAATAAAATATCTTTCTAATTATATAGTCTAATATTCGTAAAATATTACACATAAGTGGGCCTAACAGGACAGACTAAAATCTAATATTTATTTATATGAAAATTTCTACTGTGAATCACGTGTACGCCCTTAGTTATTTTTTAAAGATGGAGTTCTAGTGGCCACTAATGGCTCG
>NC_033794.1:24192255-24211978 GCF_001876935.1 Asparagus officinalis
TGGCTCGGGTGCACATTTTAGCTCAATGCACAAATTTTCACTGGTGTGAAAAAGTTTGCCCAAGTGCTCATGATGTGCGCTCAAGAGAAAATATTATTATGGAGGACTAGGTGGCTATTTCATTTGACCAATGTAGCCTCAGCCGTCGTCATCATTTTATTATTGTTTTACAATATAATAAAGAAGTCGATTTGAATTTTAATAATATCTAATTTTGACACTAAGAGATAACATTCCTTTAGAAAGTTATTTTGAAAGTATTATGAATTTCAAAAATAGGGGATTTTTTCTTACTAGAAATAATATTGTTACTTTTCAAAGAAAAAATAAAATTGAATCTAGAAACTGAGATTCTCGGTGATTTAATTAGGTTAAAAGATATAAATCTACAGGGAATCTCTATTTTCTCGAAAGGCTATAGTTATCTTTCTTACAAAAGCATGACTATCACGTCGACATTGATATACCACTGTGAGGCTTTCCTTGACTAATACAATTATAGTATTGACTATGCGGTGCACACATCTTAATTAGACATGTGCTATACACATTTATTTTTCATAGTTTTACGCATCATCCAACTGGAATTCAAGTATAACAAACATTTTGAATAGTCGAGGCTGCCACATAACATTTCATGCAGTCACTTAAATAAATTTATCAATGAAGCTTACTAACATGTGGAGATTCTTATACCTTAATGTATCTTAGCCAGAAAGCCCCCTATTTTATGTCCTTAGAATATCTTAAATAGGTTCTTAGATCATGAAGTCATTTTCTTAATCTACCCCCGCCTAGTTCCATTATTTCGCATTTTCAGACATTTCAATTTTTTCATGTTGAAAAGAATAAATTTCAATGACACAACTAGATTAATTAGTTAAATCAAATGCCCACTTTCTCTTGGAAGCGATCGAAAATTGAGGTGTTGTACTTGTTCATCATTTTCACACGTGCCCACTTTACAACTTTGAACTACATTAAGTAAATCTAGTTACCTTTAAATTGTAGGATACTCCCTGTCAACAGTTTTGATAACTAGCTATTTCATCTTCAACTTAACTTTCTATGGAAGAGTTAAGAAGCAATATGGCAACATCTCAAATTGCTGAATTATTTCATTATATAGAATCACAAATAAACTCCAACAAGAAATTTATTCTGAATCTTTTTTTCCCCATATGGAGATAATCAATGTTTTAAGGGAAGAGGGAGGAGGAAAAAAAAAGGAAGGAAGAAATGGAAGGCAAAATTGAAACTTCATAGAAATTGTGGGATTAACCAAAATATACTACATAGTGGAAAATTCCTTTCTCTTTTCAACAAGCACTTAATTTTAGGCTGTGATACCCAGACACCGAAAATTGGCTAGAAAATGCCTCAACCTTTACCTTGTTTTTCACTTTGATAGTTTAAAGTTTATATTTGCCCAAAATATATCCCAAAGTTCAATAAATTTAACATTGGTACTCCCAAACTATAACAAAAATTTCGATTTGATACCCCCAAACTTTAACAAAAATAAACAAAATAATTTAGTTTGGTTATCAAAGTTAAATTTTGTTCACCTTGAGGTATCAATTTTAACTTTTTTGAACTTCGAAGTAGGCAAAAGAAAACTTTAAGAAATCAAAGTTAAATTTTGCTGAAAGTTTAGAGCACTTTTTGGCAAAAAAAAAATAAGGTAAACTTTGGGGATATTGAAGTGCAAATAACCCTTTTTACTACAAACCCATCATTAGTGGGTTTACAACATAATCCGACATTTACAATTTGAATGGAAACAAACAAAAGATTCTTAGAAAACCTATTCTCCATTGCATTATCTCACCAACCAAACGAAGAATGAGAATTTGGGGGAATCTGAGGATATCCTCGGATCTATGAAAAATCCACAAAATCCAAAATTAAAATCCATGAGCCAAACATGCCCTTAAGTACAAAGGTCAGGGATTAACTCATCTATCTGCTACACAATGTAATAGCGAAGAATTGTGTGTTGCTGAGATGTCTTTTTCCAATGATGGGCGTATTTAGTTAGTAGTTTCTTACTAAACTGATAATACTTTTACAAGTAGATCATAATACATACTATTGCACGACAAAGCACGAGGATTTTAATAACACCAGTAAATATCGTAATTAAAAAAAACAACCATGTGTAGTTGACAAATGTTAATAACACTAGTAAATATCGTAATGAAAAAGCATGAGTAAATATTGCATGACAAAGCACGAGGCTTCTAATAACACTAGTAAATATTGTAATGAAAAAAAAAACAACCACGCGTAGTTGACAAATCTTAAGTTGCAAGTACCTTTGCACTCTCTGAACTTGACGGCTTGTTTTTGTTTTGACTGGCGGAAGTCCAAGCATGATTCAATAGCGCTTGGGTTGTGATGCCAGAGTTTTTATCTTCTATGTATGAAATAATGCTGGAAGGAAAGTGGAGCTGCAGTTTTCAACATGAAATATCACATATTAGCTAATATTCCAGCAGTTCATATGGGAAATATAAGATAACATAATAAATAAATTGGAAAGCCTAGATTCTATACCTTGGTTATGCTGACTGCAGGGAAAGAAATACCAATCAAAACGCCGACTACAACTCCAATGATTGTCATTATGATAAGTCTCAAACTTTCATTTGAGTGCCTAAGAAATCCACTGTAAATCGCAGTATAATCGAATCGGAGATGTTAAAAGACCAAAGCAACAGTATAAGGACTATCATTAAATTACGATTTCTGTATAATTAATTAACCTGCGCCCAAGACCCGCAAGTTTTGCCATGATTTGCCAACTCTAGAATCAGAAGGTTGCAAATAAGAGCCGCTATACATTGCTCAAAAAATTCATAGTTGTAAACTCCCTAAAAAAGGCCCTTGGCCTTCATGCCAAGCAGCAGGACCTGAACTGCAAACAAAAAGCAATAGTTAAGAGGAAAAGGCACAGAAAAGTTTGGATTTTGCAGCTCAAAATTCTATTAAAATACTCAGGAAATCCGTATAGCACCAAATTTTCTAATTTTGGTGAGATTAACTTTTAAAGAATAAAATTTTTTTCCCCCCTTGACAACAACGAAATTTCCAGCTAATATAAATCAACACCAATCAGCAAGGCGGGGAAAATTTGCTAAAATTTCAAATCAAAACAGCCGCTGGCAACAATTCAACATAGGATCGCAGATTCAGTTGCAAAGGTATATCAATCATAAACCTCCGATAAAATCGGATTAAGAAAGGGGAAAGTAGAAAGCCCTAAATAAATCCGGGATCAAAAAAAAAAAAAAAAAATTGTTACCGAGGATCGAACCCCAAGAGAAATTGGTAGCTGGGAGAGTCGGATCTTACATTAAAATCCGAGATCTATCACAGAGAGAGAGAGAGAGAGAGAGATGGTCTTACTCGTTGTCGGGGTGAGCGAAAAAAAAAAAAACTGGATCGATCTCTGTTTGTTTCCTCCCTCTTTTTTTTTTTTTCCTGTCCCTTTTTTTTTAATAGTTTTGTTAGGTGCGCTGGAATGGAATAATAATATTAAGAGCGGAATATATTTATATATAGAGAATAGAGAAGGTATAAAAAGATGGGGGGAAAGGGAGCAGTGAGAAGATCGTGAGGTCGTGGGAGAAGGAAGACGAAGATGGAATTTATTTTAGAGAGTAAAATATTTTGCTGTTACGAGCCTCGTAACTGAAAATCATACGGATTATCTTTAATTAAGGGGTTAATTACACACTAATGCCCTGCGTTACCATGTAATTACACACGTGGCCCTTACGCGCACTCGGCGTGAATAGTTCTGAGATCGCTAACAGATCTGGATTTCTTAGACTACGACGTTTCTGAAAATTATATTTTTGTTCGCATAAATTTTATGGAAACCCGGTGATCTAAAACTCCCGAAAGTGGCTCATTTCTTTGACGACCAGATCAGAGGTTTTTGATAGAAAGTGACGTGGGAGTCTAATATTTTGGCAATTAAATGTTATGAAGAGGTTACAATTGTATCTTCTTTTTTTTTTTTTTACGACCTGTCTCTTTCTTTCTCCTTTTCCTAAAAGATTGGTTCCTTTTATTTTTAGGTGTGTGCCAAACTATAGATTTTGAAGGAAATGCATTTCTCCTCTTGCTTTAAGGGTAAAACTAACAAAAAAAAAATCATTTCTAGAATATGCATAGAAATCTAC
Organism: Asparagus officinalis; assembly: GCF_001876935.1. Classification (NCBI taxonomy): domain Eukaryota; kingdom Viridiplantae; phylum Streptophyta; class Magnoliopsida; order Asparagales; family Asparagaceae; genus Asparagus; species Asparagus officinalis. The sequence continues at coordinate 24,196,449 of NC_033794.1, forward strand.
GAAAATAGATATTATGGTAAAAAACCTATATCCATAAAATTATGAAAACGAAACAAATGCACCCTACGTCCGCACACATGTGGTAACTCTATCTGATCAAAACTTGTCACGTGTCAATGCAACTTGAGAACTTTTCTTTTTTATTTTTTCCTCCCCCATCTTCCAACAACTTTTTCTTCTCTTCTTGACTGCGGATCTCGCCGCTTCGCTGAAGACTTTTTTTTTCACTTCTATCATCATATTCATAGACTAAATTTCTTTATTATTTAATTCTTTCAATTGAATTCCTTATTCAAGAGAGTAAACATAAATCATGTGAACAACATGAGATCAAAATGTTGCGAGCAGCGGAAATTTCGGCAGCACTTCGGCAGCACAACAAGAGAGTCAGATCGCAATAAGAATTCTTGTTTCTCAAAGGGAACAAGAATCTGAAGCCTAATATCTCATCAAAGTGGGATATTAGCTCTTCCTCTCGTCAGCTCTAGGACTGCGCGTCGAGGGAACCTAAAAACTATTACAAATCACACAAATAGCGAGACAACCAATTTTACGTGGTTCGGCAAATTGCCTACGTCCACGGGGCAAGGAGGGGGGAGATCTACTAATAGAGGGAGAGAATACAACTAGGGTTTACACAAGAATCTCACAAATAAAACCCTCACACAACACTCTCAAATCCCTCACAAAGCCCTCTCAAAGGGATGCACAAAACCCTAAAAGAGACTACACAAAATCTCCTCAACTGCAGCCACAAAAAGAAGAAAACCAAAACTGCTTTGCACTGTTTGCTCTCTGCCGCAGCCGCCAAAAAAATCTCCACGAAACAAATCCTTGCTCACCTAGAAACCTCGGAAATCCTGTTATATATAGCTGCGGAATTTATGTTTTCATGGGCCGCATCGAACTTAGCCGCATCCGACTTCTTCATGCGCAAAAGAAACAAAGGCAGGCTCACATGGGTGGCCCCCACATTCACACAATTCTTCACCTCGGTGAAGTTTTTTCAAAACTGAGCCGACACTAAAGCATCCAAATGTCCCACTTGTTGTGTCCAGTACGAACTCAATTCACAACAAGTCGAGAACCCGAACGAGAGTCCAAACAATCTCACCCCATCAACTCAACTAATCCATACCGACTGCATCTGAAAGACTGCCTACGTATCCTCTTGCCCAAGGAATCAAGCCGAACGTAGTTCACCCAAATGGCCGCCAACGGTCTCAACAATCACGAATATGCAACAAGTTTCGACAATGATCAAACTTGTTGCTCGGAACCACCTTAGTGAGCATATCTGCCGGATTATCCTTCGTGTGGACTTTAACAATCTCCACATCGCCATCTTCAAGAACATCCCGAATGAAGTGATAACGAATGTCAATGTGCTTCGTTCTCGCATGAAAAACCTGATTCTTCGCCAAATAGATAGTACTCATGCTATCACAATGAATAGTGACGGACCTCTGCGATATACCAAGTTCCTCCAAAAGTCCTCAAAGCCAAATAGCCTCTTTCACAGCCTCCGTAACTGCCATATACTCTGCCTCCGTCGTAGACAAAGCCACCGTCGACTGTAAGGTGCATCTCCAACACACCGACGCACGGGTCAAAGTGAACACATACCCCGTCGTAGACCGGCGCTTATGCAAATCCCCAGCATAATCCGAATCAACATAGCCAATGCATAGCTGCCCACCTGTAGTGTCCCACTCATAAACTAAACCAACATTGAGCGTACCTCGAATGTACCTCAAAATCCATTTCACGGCGTCCCAATGACCCACTCCTGGATCGTGCATGTATCTCGATACCATGCTTACCGCCTGTGACAAATCTGGCCTCGTACATACCATCGCGTACATCAAGCTCCCAACCGCACTCGCATATGGAGTCTTCGACAAAGCTTCGAATGGGCTCCCAATGGTACACTAACTGGCTTCGTATTCATGCTAACATGGAATCGCTGTAGAACCTTCTTCAAATAAGCCATCTGTGTCAAACAAATTCTGCCCTTCTTCTTGTCTCTGCCGATCTCCATCCCTAGAATGCGCTTCGCCTTACTCAAGTCTTTCATCTCAAACTCATTTGAAAGCTGAACTTTCAACTCATCTATAGTCGACCTGGAAGTAGAGGCAACTAACATGTCATCGACATAGAGCAACAAATAGATGTACGTACCTCCTTTTAACTTGCAAAAATATACGCAAGGATCAAACTGGCTCCGAGTGTACGAATGACTAAGCATAAAACCATCAAATCGCCTATACCACTGTCGAGGAGACTGCTTCAAACCGTATAGTGATTTCTTTATTCTGCAAACCAACTTATCTTTTCCTGCAACTCGGAATCCCAATGGCCGAGTCATATATATTTCTTCATCAAGATCACCATGAAGAAATGCCGTCTTCACATCCAATTGATCTAACTCCAAACCATACTGTGCCACCAAAGCTAGCAAAATCCGAATCGAAGAGTGCTTCACCACCGGAGAGAAAACCTCATTATAGTCAATACCTTCCTCCTGTGCATAGCCCTTCGCAACCAACCTAGCCTTGAATCTCAACGGAGTGCCTTCAATGCCCTCCTTCTTCGTGTATACCCACTTGCAACCAATTGTCTTCCATCCCTTTGGAAGCTCAACAAGCTCTCATGTATCGTTCTTATGAAGAGATTCCATCTCCTCCTGCATAGCCACCTGCCACGAATCAGCCTCCGAAGTCTGCTCGGCCTTTCTGAATGTAGTAGGCACCAACTCATCGATACTCTCCACCGGAAGTGCATACGCAACTGTGTCGGCATACAGTGCTGACATCTGTATGTTTCTCCTCTGTCTCCGAACCACAATAGAATCCTGAACCTGAGCCGTCGGTTCCCGATCCTGCACATTTGTACTCGTATCCTCCGTGTCACCGTCGTGCTCGCCTGGCGTCACCTCAGTCGGCACCTGCATGGATACTGTACCATCTGGACAATGTGGAGCTGCATCGATCTCCACCACCTGCGATATCTCCTCCGTCGGGTCGCTCTCCACCTGATGAGAGCTGGGAAGCTTCAAGATAGAAGCTTCATCAAACGTGACGTCCCTACTCAGCACAATCTTTTTATCAACTGGATCCCAAAGCTTGTATCCCTTGACACCACGCTTGAATCCTACAAATATGGCCTTCCTAGCTCGAGGTTCCAATTTATCAGTTCTAACATGATAATATGCAGGGCACCCGAATACCTTGAGCTGGTCATAGTCATGTGCTGGCTTTCCCGACCACATCTCCATAGGGGTTTTCCCCTCAATCGCAGATGAAGGCAGCCTATTAATGAGGTGGCTCGCATATGTAAGTGCCTCAGCCCAAAAGATCTTCTCCAAACCACTCTGCGACAATAAGCATCGGATCTTCTCCAGTAAAGACCGATTCAACCTCTCTGCCACCCCATTTTGCTGCGGTGTATGACTAACTGTGAAGTGTCTCTCTATGCCCTCGTCTCGACATAGCTGCTGAAAGGGGTCAGAAGTATACTCACCACCGTTGTCGGATCGCAACGTCTTGATCTTTCTCCCAGTCTGCAGTTCCAATCTCTTCTTCCACTCCACAAACAAATCTAGGACTTCACTCTTCTTCGTCATGGTGTACACCCAACAACGCCTAGAATAGTCATCTACAAAAGTGACGAACCAATGTCGACCACCAAGTGATGCAGTCTTGGTAGGACCCCAAACGTCTGTGTGCACGTAATCCAGGATGCCCCTCGTCTGATGAATGGCAGTCCCGAACTTCACCTTCGTCTTCTTGCCAAGAACACAGTGCTCACAGAACTTAATCTTCCCATTCTTGGCTCCCTTCAATAGCCACTGCTTGCCCAATGCCTGCAGTGACTTTTTACCTGTGTGCCCCAATCTATAGTGCCAAAGTCTGCTCATGTCCGCTTCTGAAATAGCCGAAGCAACCTGGCTAATCTCGGTGCTTCCCTTCAGATAATACAAATTCCGATTACGGACTCCCCTCATCACTACCAATGATCCCTTAGTAACCTTCGCTACAGCGTTTCGAAAGTCACCTTGAATCCTTTCGCCTCCAAAGCTCCAACTGAGATAAGATTTTTCTTCAGTTGAGGAACAAATCTCACCTCCTTCAACTCACGGACTACTCCATCGTGCATCCTAATCCGTACGGTACCTATCCCACAAACGCCACAGGATTGATCATTTCCCATGACAACAACGCCCCCGTCGACTTTCTCAAAAGATGCAAACCAGTCTCGCCTAGGGGTCACATGAAAAGTAGCGCCGGAATCAAGCATCCAATCTGATGCATCCACATGGTTCACCTCCGGAGTAATAAGTAGAGAAAAGCACGAATCATCAGAATCATCGCCTTTCGCAATATTCACCTCATTGGCATTCGGGCCCTTTTTCTTGCCATTCTCTTTCTCCTTGAGCTTCGGGCAGTCTCTCTTCCAATGTCCCTGCTCCTTGCAGAATGCACATTGGTTCTTTGCTAATTGATGACGGTTTCTTGACTTTGACCTTTCTCTATTACCACCTTTCGGATATGGGCTTCTACCTCTCGTCGACAAGGCCTCTCCTGAAGTGCTAGCACGGGAAGTCTCATTGTCCTTCCTCCTCAATTCGTAATTGGTCAAAGAGTTAGTCACTTCACTATAGCTGATAGAAGATCTCCCGTTCAACACAGTGAGCACGAAGGTATCATACTCCTCATCCGGTAAGGAGCCCAACAAAATAATCGCCTTGTACTCATCTGATATCTTCTCATCAACATTCGCCAAGTCCGACAATAACTTAGTGTAGTTGTTCACATGAGCCGCTAGCGAGGTGCCTCTGGACATCTGAAATCTGAAGAGTCTTCGCAGCAAGTGCAACCTGTTCTCAACACTCTTTGTGAGATACTTATTGTTGAGAATTTCCCACATCTTCATTGCAGACGTCACCCCAATCACATCATATTTTAGTTCATGTTCCAAACATGACCTGATCACCCCACATGCGTTCCTATTCATCTTCTCCCATATCGTCTCATCATATTTAGGTGGCCTCTCGTGGACCATGATGGTCTCTTCCAAATTCTGAGCATTGAGCGCATCCTGTACGTCGCTCATCCACAAACCAAAGTTGATTTTGCCGTCATATTTCACCACACTAATCTTAGTGTTCTGAAAACCAACTTGTATTGTACTCGCCATCGATTTGCTACTTTCACCTTCTTCTCCCATTGCAAACTAACTCCAAAATGTAGAGAAAGAACAAATTTGATAGAATTAGGAACCACCCAACTGAACCCTAGATCGGATTCCAAATAGATCTCCTATCCACACGAGGAAAGTGAAATCTCTAACGGTAACTCCTAATGCTATCTCCACCAAAGCCTAGAACTCCAAGAACCAAGCTTCACACAAAAAATCTTCCTCCACCAAACTCCAAAACACACTAGATCTGAAATCTGGGCTCTGATACCACTTGTTGCGAGCAGCGAAAATTTCGGCAGCACTTCGGCAGCACAACAAGAGAGTCAGATCGCAATAAGAATTCTTGTTTCTCAAAGGGAATAAGAATCTGAAGCCTAATATCTCATCAAAGTGGGATATTAGCTCTTCCTCTCGTCAGCTCTAGGACTGCGCGTCGAGGGAACCTAAAAACTATTACAAATCACACAAATAGCGAGACAACCAATTTTACGTGGTTCGGCAAATTGCCTATGTCCACGGGGCAAGGAGGGGGGAGATCTACTAATAGAGGGAGAGAATACAACTAGGGTTTACACAAGAATCTCACAAATAAAACCCTCACACAACACTCTCAAATCCCTCACAAAGCTCTCTCAAAGGGATGCACAAAACCCTAAAAGAGACTACACAAAATCTCCTCAACTGCAGCCACAAAAAGAAGAAAACCAAAACTGCTTTGCACTGTTTGCTCTCTGCCGCAGCCGCCAAAAAAATCTCCACGAAACAAATCCTTGCTCACCTAGAAACCTAGGAAATCCTGTTATATATAGCTGCGGAATTTATGTTTTCATGGGCCGCATCGAACTTAGCCGCATCCGACTTCTTCACACGCAAAAGAAACAAAGGCAGGCTCACGTGGGTGGCCCCCACATTCACACACAAAAATCTAGTTTGAAATGGGTTCTTTAAATTTGAGCTACCCAACATCACTTTTAGCAAAACAGAACCTTATTTGAAGTGAGTTTCTTTCAATTATTCGATTTTTGATGTTCTAAGTATTGTGTCTATCATTTCCTTGACATCATTTATACGACAAGCTAACCAAATCACAATTTGAGTCATGGACTTGGATCATCTTTTTCCTAATTTATATTGTAAGGAATATCACCCTTTTCGATATTATAATATCATCTTAGTAATAAAAATTAGACATTATGAATTAAAAATATTTTTATTTTGAAAAGTTACTTTATATAAAAATATTGGATTTTTGAAATCTACGAGTCATTCACTTTTTGTTGGTAAGTAAATGTCTCATAAATTTTAAGGATCCAATATTTTTATATAAAGTACTTTCCCTAAGTAATAGTATTTTTAATTTATGCCATCCAAATTTTTATTACTAACATGATATTAATTATCGAGCAAGGTAATATTCTTTACAACATAAAGTCATATAATATTAAAAACTATTGTCATTATTTAATAAATATTATAATAAAATAAGTCTGTAACATAATTATTTAATAATATAAAGGGTTTAATTATATCAATAGTGTTACTTAAACTAATGATTACATTATTATTTAATAATTATACTCCTAAATAAATTGTTTAATAATATAGTAATAAGCTAATTTAAATAACTATTAAATGTATGTTAATAATAGTATAAGTATTAATTATAGTATAACTTAATTTTTTTTAATTATAGTGCAATTAAATAACTTTGTAAAATGTTTATATATAATTTATTAAATAATCTATACTACATATAAAAGAGGATTCAAGTGTTAAAACTTTTGAATTCCTTTTTTGCCTCTCTGATTTAGATATTTTCCAATCTTATCTTTAATTAATTGCACAAAAAGTCTCAATCCTCATTCAATACATATAAATAACATGCTCAATATAATAAATACAAATATTATAGTAAATATAGGACATGGATAATTGATATGATACATATGTCAAATTAATACTACTACATGTTTCATTTGCAAATAATGTGTCAACTTAAAATGCCATTAGTGCATGCATTATGCATACTTGAATCATGAGTTACTAAATTGTAGTCTTTATTTTAGGAGCAGCTAGTGTTATACCCGCGCCATGCTGCAGAAATATTTAAAAAATTAGTCTACTTCCATATTTTTTGAGTTGGATAGACTTTACTTTATTTGCTCTAAATGCTCGAGCAATATGTGAAAAATTAAAGATGCTAAAAAAATGGATAGACTTTACTTTATTTGCTCTAAATGCTCGAGCAATATGTGAAAAATTAAAGATGCTAAAAAAAGAAAAATAATTAAAACATAATTGGACATATCTAAAAAAATCCCACAAAGTTATATCTCCAATTGTCCCTGTAACTATGAAAAATATTACAAAATTTTCTAACCAAACAAATATTTATGTATTCTAATGTTGCATAAGTATTCCATAAATATAAAAAGTAACCAAATACTCAATTGTATTTTAATCATTTGGCTATATTACAACGTAGTCAATCATCAATCATACAGAGGAGTAATATATAATTCATGTTAAGTTCTTCATGCTAGCAATGATGATACAATAAATAACTCAATACAATAATAAACTAAGAAGTTAAAAAAACAAAGGAAGCAATAGGAGATATTTACCTTCTCGTTTAACCCATCCAATATCTACATGAACAATCCTTTACCTAGAGAAGATGATCAATTGAAAGGAGATAAGAATAGTAAAATTATATGCAAAGACAAATTTTTCTCACATTTTGGAAGAGTATTTAATGAAAGGAGATAAGAATAGTAAAATTATATGCAAAGACAAATTTTTCTCACATTTTGGAAGAGTATTTAATCAATGATCTTAATCTATTGCAATTTATATGCAAAGACAAATTTTTCTCACATTTTGGAAGAGTATTTAATCAATGATCTTAATCTATTGCAATTGAAAATTAGATTTTAAGGACATTAAATTTTGGGTTTTCTGTTAATAGAATGTACAGAGGACAGAGATATAAATGGTCATTAGTCAAATCTTAGTTCATGAAAATCAGTCACTTTCTAAGAGTAACAACGGAATTTGAAAAGGATTTCGGTTAACAGCTAACAATAGAATCTTGATAATAATAGTATATTAGTACATTTATGCTCTAACATTAGATATAGATAGGAGAGAATATTGAAGGTCAAATCTCTAAAAGCATGCTACATGCTTTGTAAGAGCTTTGTTTTAGTGTGTGTGTGTGTGTATATATATATATATATATATATATATATATATATAGGCTGTCTAAAAATAACTGCAGATAGCTGATCCCCATCAAACACCGATGATGAAAGTTACAATTTGACGGCTTCCAGAAGGCTATAATTTAAAGACTTTCATGTAGATCGATGAAGGTTATGATCTGACGATCTTCACAACAACTGATGAAAGCTCTAATCAACAGCCTTCATAATCAACAATGAGAGTTACAATCTGACGACTCTCACATATCAAAGAGCTAAAGCAAAGATTACAAAATGACGATCTTTGCAACGCTTTGACAGAAAGAGACTATAAATCGACTATCTCTTCAAATCAAGACGCGGAAGTCCTCCCCGCGTACCAGCATCAAGACGCACCGCGTTCACAGCCCCTGACGCAGTGCAAACATAATTCACATTCAGCTCCAAACGTTGCAAACGCAGCTCAGATCCAGCTACCAACGCAACTCATGTTCGACCACAAACGCACCCTCCGAAAGCTGCCAACACAGCTTCCAAATTGCTACAAACGCAGCTTCCAATTGCTGCAAATGAGCTTCCAGATGCTGCGTCTGAGCTTCCAGACGCTGCGTTCAAGCTTCCAGACGCTGTGTTTGAACGCAGAATTCAGTCCAGAACGCGGATTTTATATTTGACTCGTTCAAACACGAGCTGAACGGTTTCAAAACCGTTTCCCACGATTTAAGGGCTAAAAGTTAAGGAGACAGATCCTTCATGATACAATAACATAATTACACGTAAAAGTCCTTATCATTAATTAATTGGATTTTTATGAAAAAGTGAAAGCCAAATGGCCAAAAACTCCAGAAAGTTGCCAAGCGGCGTAAGTTCTATGAAGTTGTCAAGTGGCAATTAAGGGTTTTACTTTAGTATATAGTATAGATTAAAACAATTGTTATGTAATCCAAAGAGGCTATATTTTGTCATAATTCTTTAGGTTATAGTTAGAAATACTAACAGCTTTACTTGCAACCTATATAAAGATGAGTTTTACTCTTTGATTACTTAATCATTGAAAGTCGTTTCTCTGGTTACAACCCTCTCATTATCAAACAATTGAAAATTAAGGCATGATGAAATAACTTGACTACTTAAATTTGACGTTGTTTTATTAGAATTGTTATTTCAATTTATTGAGGATAAAGACTTATGTTAGGTTTCATGTTCCTCTGAACTGATTATGAAAATCTACTTGCTCTAATTGTACATATCTTGAAGTTTGTATCGATTATTTTTCTCCATAATGTCTAAAATTCTGACCACCAGATTGTATCAATTTTCTTTTCATAATATTAACAATATCTATTATTTTTATATAAATGTAAAAATTTGCAACTATATACGGGGTGTGGCACGCCCAAAATCTACGGATCAAATGGCGATTTTAAAGTTGATGAGGGTCATTTTAAGTTTCATGTCCGAAAAAAGAAACCACGTTGTCTAGCTCATCATTTTATATTATCGGTTTAGTGTATTCATTTTACTCTCAATTAACTCTACAGGCTTCAGATACTTTGATACTCATAGTCACTTGATGTAATGATTTCAGATAAACATATTTTATAGTCTCTACGGGATTCAAACTATCCAATTCTTGAGAATATTGATCTCAAAAACCATATTAAAGTAATGTGGCTTTTCTCAGTGTTCAAGTGAATAAACGATAGTAGAATAAGTGGAGGACATATAACTAGCAGATGCAATGAGGAGGTATATAAGTGCTTATAGTTGTATATAGAGTTGTTTATTTCTACTCTACATAGTTTTAGCTAAAATGTATAATTATTTAGTTATGAGATGACTATTTTACTATTAAAAACAGAACAATTAGGACTCATGTATCGTGCAATGTTTAAAACTTTTGTCATGCTTTTCTTCGAAGTTTTAAATCAAAACTGACGTCCACGTGCAATGCACGTGCATTATACTAGTATAATATTAAATACAACAACATGTCCACGTGCAAAACATGTGCATTATACTAGTTTTAGGAAAGCCTAGAAAAAAGAAAGGGAGAGAGGGTTAATGAAGTGGCAAATTCTGATAGGCCAGAAAACCAAGTGAATGTGATTATGTGATACGCTGTATGTGCTGAATACTCTCTTCGAAGTTAATTTGATTAGAGTCACTTAGTATTATCCGTGTAATCTGAATCAATAATTTCAAAGTTATTCATCTAGATACGTGGATTCTAGATTCACTCATGTAATTACACTAAATCACGGATAGTATGATGTAAATTATCCTTAAATTAATTACGTTTCTAGATATAGCTTTAAAATATCTTTAAATTAATTCTCTTTATTTGAAAGTTGAGTTATGACTATGATCTTTATGAGGCTGTTTGATTCGTGGGATTACATCAATCTTGTCGTAGTTAAAATTTTGTTTACTTGCAGGAGATATTAAAGAGGATTTGTATAAAGTATAAATACAACCAATTTTTAATTATTGTATGTGGATTTTGTTGAGAATGTCTGACTGAAATTACAAATCCAGTTGAATTAGCGAGGTAGATCATATTCGATGCATCTGAGTGAAATTAATTTATACGGCTATTTTTCGATGTAAAGTTGCAAATCCAAATTAAATTCAGGCAAACAACCCCCATGGGGTAGACCAATAGTCGGGGCTATTTTGAATATACATTTTAAAATACCTTGATTTTCTAGGTTATATATGGAAAAAAGAAATCCAAACTGAAATATTAAATCACCACGTTTTAAGGGGACAACCGGAAAAAAAAAACACCTCACTCGTGTGATCCTATGTTATAACGCACTTCTCCGAGCTTGAACCTCTTCCATTTCCGTTTCGTTTACATATTGCCGAGCTCTAAGAGCATCTCCAACAGCTTCCCCATTTTTTATTTTTGAAGAATTTAGTTAGGTTTTTGGCCCAACAGATTCCCCATCTCATTCCCCAAAATAGGGATGGAAGAGAAAAAATGGGGAAGCTTCCCCAAATCTGCAGCATTCTCCAAATTTTTGGAGGAAAAAATAGATTCTTCAAAATGGGGAAGCTGTTGGAGTTGGTGTAAAAATTAGTTGGAGAATATGACTTTTGCTTCCCCATTTTGGAGAAAATTTTGGAAAAACTGTTGGAGATGCTCTAATGAAAAGTTTGTTGCTTTTTTGTCTTGCGAGTTACGATACGTCCAATGACTAGTGTTATACAAAACTTATGTCTACATTTAACCCAAAACTTGTGCGCATAACTTGACTCTCACTAAACTAACACGACATCAAATTATTTAATGTATATGCCTACGTATTTGGCTAAACAAAATTTGAATACTTTATAGTTTACATACTTTGCATTGTAACCTTATCTTTCATTTTTGACATCTAATATACTTTATTTTTTTTTAAAGTTGACGTTATTATATATCTTTTGGTAATCAACCCGTTGGAATGTTTTTTAAAATATTCTTATTGGACATTTACATGTTCAAAATTGGTGAAGATACCCCTAAATCCTGAAGCAACTTAAAAGAAACTCATCGTACTCCTATAAGTAGCACGTTGAATATAGCTATCAACATATTTTCAACACAGTAACATGCATGAGTTTTTAGTTGATTCAGACAACTTTAAAGGGAATAATTGGCCAATTTTTAATATGTAAAAGTTACATTGAAATATTAGAGGAAATATTTCCAGTAGGAGATTAACTTGAGGTTGTAACATGTTACTTTAAAAGGTATTTGATGAAATGTCAAAAATAAAAGATAAGGTATATAAATGCAAAGTCATGTAAACTATATAAGGAATATTTGAAACATGATGACATTAATTCAGCAAGCGTTTACCTCAACGTATCTTTTAGATTACTAAGAAGTTCATGAGGGAAAAGGAATAGCGACGAATAATAATTATATTATGAATCTAGTACCATTTTTGTATTTTAAGATTTTAAAATATGGGATTATTTGGAGAAAACTGCCATCAAAACGTACTCACGTTTAGATTAGTGTTGTAATATTAAAATCTTCCAAGATCCATAATCTTCTACTATATATAAAGGAGGATTGCATTGTAAAAACTTTTGATTTTTATTTTTACCCTTTTAAGTTTGATAATTCTAAAATGTGTTATTAGTAGGGGTGCATTCGGTCCGAATAGATATGATACTTACCGTATTCATATCCGCTTACCCATCTCGGATACGGATACAGATACAGATATACCTCAGTAAAGAAAATTTATATCCATATCCGCTAAAATCGGATACGGCTACGGATATAGATGCGGATATATAAGCGGATATGCATGTGGATACAAAACGGATATAAAAAACTAGATAGTATTGAGAAAAATATAGTTCATGTGATATAAAAGAGTTCGTCAGTATGTTCATTATAACTTAAAAGCTAAGATTAGACATCTTGGTCATCAAAGTTAACCACAAATCCATAATCTAAGAATCAAAACTATCGTAAGAATATGACTAATATGTATTCGGATATTTCGAATACAGATACAGATATTTCACTACAATACCATATCCGTAACCATATCCTATCGGTTATAGATTTGGGTAACCATATCTGTATCCTAACGGATATAGTTACAGATATTTCTTTGGATACGGATACGGTTTAGCACCCTAGTTATTAGTTATAATTAATTATTCACTAATTATATTTAACCTCTCATTAACTATGCATTTCCTCACTTTTTGAAAACTTTTGGTCACACTTGTTGATGGTCTAAATCACACGGGTAAAAATAATATGGGCTGGTCAGGGGCCGCAAACTTCTCCGAATATACGGTTTGGAGTTGGGCTGTTTGTCCCTGCATGTGTAATAACTCATAAGAGGACGGAGACTAGTTCCCCCGTTGTTCCTCCGACGATCAAGTTAGCTATGTACTTAAGTGGGAAAGTGAGAATTGCCCCTGCTCTCAGAATGCAATGGAATGGGGAAATATGCTGAGAAAATTACTTACTTTTGCATTTGGAATAGTTTTCCCTTTTATAGCCATGTAGGAGGGGTATTCTAGTCTTTTTCGGCCAAGTCTGAGCTGGTGGCTAAGTCAGCATCGACTTTACAAGTGTCGATCGTAGAGCGGTCATGGAATGGGCGCAGTCATTTCAGCATTGGTGAGATGGGATAGGCGACGCACAAAGTCGGCGTGGTTTGATGTGTCATAAATAGTGTCAGGGATGAAGAAATGATAGCGTCTGTTAAGCATTTAATGTGATGTCGACGCGCTGTCAACGGGGGGTTCGAGGACAAAGTTGCTTTTTGATCTATGTTAAAGGGCGTCGAGAAGTAATGTCTTTCGAGTCGACCTAGCTGGGTGTCGGATAACTAACCGGTTGAGAGGACTCGCAACAAGTCGTCTTTAACAAGAGGGCCGATAAGTACCGCCATTCGAGTCGACCTAGGAAGATGTCGACTCGGCGAGTCACCTAGGTCGGGACTCTGGCTATCCCGAGCGTCGATTCGACTGAATGGTACGTGACAAAGAATATGTGCCTGTTGTTAGCAAGGTGCCACAATTTGGCGACCGAAAACACCATAACAATACTATTATTTTATTATTTAATTATGTTATTTAATAGAAAATTTGAAATTTATCCCTAATTTATCTTCACATAATATTTACAATTCTAGAAAAATTAAAAATAATAAAAATTCATTAGTCTTATGCCTTACACGTTTGGGTTTCACCTCTTATGGGGGACTACATGTTACCTTGCATCTTATTAGCTTTTTAAAAGTATGATAATAGTATAAAAATAATTTATATTTATTATAATTGTAATAGTATTCATAGTATAATAATTTTAATAATATTATTTAATTAATAAATTTCACTGTAATTTAATAATTATACAATTTAGTAACTTATTTACTAATAGTATAATAAACTAATTACTAAATTAAAATACAGTTACTAATAGTATTATAATTATGCCATGTAAAGTATTATTATATTTAAAAGAGAAGAAACTATTTAATATATTATAATTATTTTAATAAATTATGAATAAATTATAATAATTATTCAAACTATAATAATTAATCATACAATTTTTTATACTCTATTTTTCGTATCATTTATTTATTTAAATAAATTTATAATTGTTTAGAATTTATATTGCTATGAAAATTATTTTATTATTTTGCATCCAAAAAAAATAAAAACATAAAATAAAATAGATACACACATAAAATAAAATAGATACGTTTTCGTGGAAAGCACTTGCACTATACTAGTCGTTCAAAAAGTAAAAGAGTGACAGTTATCTCTCAAAAATTAAGTTGTCACAATCCTATAAATCCTCACCACTCTCTCCTTTCGGAATGATTATAATTTATAATTCCCATTTCAAACTTATTAAAGAAGTCACGTTCGTATCAAAATTAGCAAATAACGATGATAAGAAAATGTACGATCGAGGAAGACCGCAGGCAAGTTCTATGCCTGGCAGTCAATCTGTAAGTGGTTACTTCAAAGTTGACAAAGAGGGTTAAAGATGCAATAAAAAAGGGAAAAAAATTAGGGCATTTAAATTTCATACCCATAACAGTATAATTGTATAAAGATATGTTTTTCTTATGGTGTAATAAAATTAGGGTTAGTTCCACATTAATCCCTCAAATTTTGGGCCACAATTTATTCACATTGAACCTCCCAACAACCCCCCCCCCCCAAAAAAAAAAAAAAAAAAAAAAAAAAGAAAAAAGAAAAGAAAAGAAAACCCACCCACACGACCAAAAAAGAAAAGAAGCTTTGTATAAACTGCAAGGAATGTTCTACTTAAGGAAGTGAATACATAAAGATAATATAGTCTATATAGATGAAGTATAATATAGCTAAATTAAGACGCATGCATGACCACAAAAGTGGAGACTTTTGCCGCGTACGTATATGACAAGTTAGAAGGGGGAAAAAAGAGAGAAAAAACATTTCAAAGCATCCATAAATAAAACGAGTGATTATGAATGCTCCCCCAATCTTGACTTTTTATTTTCTCTTAATTTTCCTCCCGCGGCCACCTGGAATTAATAGGACTTATCTTAATAGTTTTCCTTGCCTTACGTGAGGACTAGAGTTTGGTTGGTCACCAGCCAA
>NC_033794.1:24211988-24232619 GCF_001876935.1 Asparagus officinalis
ATGGTGCTTAAAGCGTCTCTGCTATTTTATTTTACTTTTATTTTTGTACACTTATCATGACTTTCTAATTGAAAAATTCTTTAAGGACCTAAAATATGGGACCAATAAAGGGGACACGTGAGGTGTCCCCCTCCTATTGGATAATGAATTTGTCATCATTAATGATGCCCAACTCATTATCCAATAGGAGGGGGACATCTCACTTGTCCCCTTTATTGGTCCCATATTTTGGGTCCCTGTAGCAAAGCTCATATTCAGTTCTGCTAGACAAACACAAAGACTTACTAGACTGAGACAAGTCTTGGGTTCACAATTGCAATAACGTGTGCAAAAGGAACAAGACGCANGAAAAACATGCACCAAAAAAAAAAGAGAGATACTTCTTCAAGAAACTTAACTTTTTAGAAGCAGATTCATGTAACAAAAAAAGGAATCTGTCCTTGCAAAGCATATACCTGTGTATGTTCAATCATTGTGTAAATTTAGGCACAGTTGGAACCGTTACTTTATGATCCTATGACTAACATGAGATTTCCTAAGAAATATCTTAATACTCCCATAAATATTAGTCTAGCGCATATTTGATCGCAAATCTTCGTATGCTGATTTGATGCAAGATTAACAAACATTTGCAAGTAAGACATCAATGTATACATACTGAATTGATATTCACAGGAATAGAGCTGGAGGAGGAGTTAAAACCACTACAAAATCTCATTGCAATTCCTTTTTCCTATAAGAAGGAAGATAGAGATACCAAACAAACCATCACATGGGAGAATCAACATATAGAAAATTACTTTTGCTAAGAAATCATATCACGTGGCATATGAAAAAATGACAACAATGTGATTTCAACGACATGAGTAATGCTCTAAAGAGGAGCAAAATTACATAAATATCGCTCTTTTTCTAATGGATATTGTGAAAACAGAGGTCATACATCACATAAATATGCTACTTCATTACTCTAGTGCATGCTAATGATGTAGGAAGTGCATAGGAAAGAATCAAATTCTAGTAGCACACTGAATGTCTTGTGCATATTTATTTAACACTAGGTGCTCTGGTTACCTGCACAAATGTGCTATTTCTTTTTAGGGAAAAATGCTTCCAGCCCCCAAATTCGTAACAAATATGCTTTCCCCTCCCAAGACTTTTTCAACGCTCTAAAAACCCCCAAATTCGTAATAACTATGCTCTGAGCCCCCAAAACACAAAGCCCAAGAATTTTACACAGGTAAAGACTATAATACCCATTCTCTCTCTCTAATATTATATTCGTAATAACCATACAATCCCTCCTCTCTCCCTCCTCCTTCCCCCACCATTTTTGCCCTAGCCCCCTCCGTCCCTTCTGCAACCCTCGTGGCGGCCGAAGCTCCTCTCCGGTCTCACGCCTCGACCCCTCGCCTCTGCTCGCCGAGATCCTCCATGTCCACCGCTGATCCCAGCGCGGCGTCCGCTCGACCCCTCGCTCGACCCCTAGGCCTTTGCTCGCCGAGAATATTTCAGGAAGCTCAGAACCTCAACCTTAACCTGTCCCTGCAGCCTGGGCCTCGTCCCGAGCACGCACGAGTTTTCTCGTGTAACTATTGCAGACGGACTTTTTACAGCACCCAAGCTCTTGGAGGACACCAGAATGCATACAAGCTGGAGCGCAACCTAGCGAAGAGGAGCAGAGAGATGGCTAATGATTGAATTGATCTCGTAATGACACGTGCAAACTTGATGTTGCTTTGTAGCTTCTGAAACTAATCCATCTAGATTTACTAGCAACAGAGTTTCTTCCTGTCACATGTTTTCTTTTTGGGATCTTTTTCTTTTTTTTATTTTCCCCCTTCAAAATAAGTTTTCCTGTTCGAAAAAGAATGCCTCTTCTCTCTTGCATCAACAGTATTTTCTTTCTTCACGTTTAATATACATGTACCCAATGATAGTTATCTTTTCTATTTGCAGATAAGGTTACGGTTGTTAAGGTTACAGGTTGTTAAGATTACGGGTTGCTTATTAAGGTTACGTGTTGCTTGTTAAGGTTACGGTTTGCTTGTTAATGTTACGCGTTGATTGTGAAGATTAAGCTTAACAACCAACCCGTAACCTTAACAACCAACCCGTAACCTTAACAATCAACGCGTAACATTCACAACCAACGTGTAACCTTAACAAGCAAACCCGTAACCTTCACAAGCAACTCGTAAAACCTTCATAAAAATTAAAAAAAGAAAGGAAATAGAAAAAAAACTTTAATTTTTTGTACTTCTACTATAATAATTCATAACTTCATAAAAATAAAAAGTAGTAACAATTCTACACTTTCCTTCAGAAAATTCATGCTTACAGCACCACATAAAACTGTGCAATATATGATTACTTTCATTTTACCACTCAATACTCACTGAGGAGGTGGACTGCCATGGTTTTGAGACCGTTGACAGGGTAGAGGAAGAAGACGATGATGCATACATTTGTTTTAGGTAGTGGGAGTGAGCTAGATTTTGTAATAATATTTCACTTTTAATTTTAATGAAATTTTCAAAAGCCAAACGATTTATGTGTTGGTTGTTAAAGTTACAGATTGCTTGTTAAGGTTACACATTGGTTGTTAAGGTTACGTGTTGGTTGTTAAAGTTATACGCGTTGGTTGTTAAGGTTTCGGGTTGCTTGTTAAGGTTACACGTTAGTTGTTAAGGTTACGAATTTTCAAAAGCCAAACGATTTACGTGTTGGTTGTTAAGGTTACAGGTTGCTTGTTAAGGTTATACGTTAGTTGTTAAGGTCACGTGTTGGTTGTTAAAGTTATACGCGTTGGTTGTTAAGGTTTTGGGTTGTTTGTTAAGGTTACACGTTGGTTGTTAAGGTTACGGATTACTTGTTAAGGTTACGGTTAATCTTAACAACCAACGTGTAACTTTAACAAGCAACCTGTAACCTTAACAAGCAACCCGAAACCTTAACAACCAACGCATATAACCTTAACAAGCAACACGTATAACCTTAACAACCAACACGTAACCTTAACAAGCAACGCGTATAACCTTAACAACCAACACGTAACCTAACAAGCAACGCCATATAACCTAACAACGCACGGTAAATTTCCTGCAGAAAAAGATGAATGAAGTATTCTAACACACACGCACAAGTTGTATGAAAAGACATAAAGACAATATTTCCGAAACGACAGCACTATAGATAGGTGGGGGATGATGGACCTGAGGGATGGAGAGGGGGGTTTGATGTGGCGTCTGGGGGAGGAGGGATTGGGTTGGGAACAGAGGCGGGGGTCGAGCGGAGGCCGCGGCTGGATGGCGGTGGACACGGAGGATCTCGGCGAGCGAGGCGAGGGGTCGAGGCGTGAGACCGAGAGAGCTTCGGCCGCCACGAGGGTTGCCAGAAGGACAGAGGGGGCTAGGGCAAAAATGGTGGGGAAGGAGGAGGGAGAGAGGAGATTGTATGGTTATTACGAATATAATATTAGAGAGAGAGAGATAGGTATTGATAGTCTTTACCTGTGTAAAATTCTTGGGCTTTGTGTTTTGGGGGCTCAGAGCATAGTTATTACGAATTTGGGGTTTTTTAGAGCGTTGAAAAAGTCTTGGGAGGGGGAAGCATACTTGTTACGAATTTGGGGGCTGGAAGCATTTTTCCCTAAGATGTAATACATGTCAGTAAGACTGTTTCAAGCGTATGCATGTATTGGTCAATGCGCATCGAGTCATAGTTGGCCAGAGATAGGGATACGCATATTCATGAGTAAGAACAATAAGATAACCACACTAATTTAAGTGTGTGCATCGTCTTTAAATACGCCCTTGAAAAACATAAACCAACATCAGTATTTTGTCCATGCTTTCGAATTCAGGATGTTATTGAACCTTACCTTCGATGAAGAGTTCTTCGTTATAGCTTGGTTCATGTGTGAAACTGTAACATACTAATATGATTTGACAGCGTACAGGCACCTTAATATTGCTCATTATATTAGGTGTGTACTTCTAGTATGATATCTGAAATCCATTTTTTCACAGTAAAGAACTGCTTGTTAACGCAACGTAGACGATAACATTTTCTAACCAAAACGTGGTTCCACATCCTTTTTATTCTAAAACTGTGTTTTCTCCTCTCTTATTTTTCTTTATTTCTTTTGGATTAACGGACAATAACCTAATTATAAGTGTTAGATCTAAATATCTAAGATCTAATCCATAAAACCATGATTAATTCAAAGAAAATAAAAACAACAATAAGTGGAAGCAATACCTGAATCCATTGCACGGATCTGAAATTTGGGTTTTGATGATCTTCTAATCTTAATGGTTCTCTCTTTTGAAATTCTCTTTAGATGGGGGTGGAGAGAATGAGAGTGTAACCCTAAATTAGGGACCATAACCCCTTATTTATAGTTGTACTTTTATAATTTGGCCTCTCTCATCAAATTATAGTTACAACCTGGTATCCGCATATTTAGCGCATGACATATTTAAATACCCATTGACCTAATTACCTGATTGATCACTTTATGCGTGTCAACTGAAAGATAGCAACACATACTGATATAACATATGTGCCCACAAATAGATTTAATTAGATTTAAATCCAATAATTTCCCACCTTTGGCACCTTATGTTTCCTTAAAGTGTGTATAACCTTATGAGCACAAAAATTGCTATCATAGATAAGGGTATTTCCAAAACAATCTCGTCCATTGACTATATCAATATAGGATCAAAACGGCCTTCGTCACATTTATCGTGACTAAACCCATCAATGATCACATATACCAATACAATCAAACGACATAGATTAATCATGGATGTGCAACCTGAAAATTACATGCAATGTGATCAGTACATGTCTATTTCTAACTGGTCCTACCTTAAACTTTAGCGAGGTCAAAACCAAACATAATAAAACAGAGTGTCTTAACTGAATACTTTATTCTGATCAGACAATACAACCAAACACAAAGCACTAGAAAATTACAAACTCCCACTAAATCATGATGTCCTCGAATAACACCATACCCATATGAGCAGTGTACTCATGAAAGACCTTGGGTGACAATCCTTTAGTAAGAGGATCTGCTATCATAGAGTTTGTCACAATATGCTCTTGGATATCTGTCCACTCTGTATTCTTTCTTTCACAACCATGAACTTAATGTCAATATGTTTTGACTTAGTTGAGCTCCTGTTGTTATTGGAATACATAACTACAGATTTATTATCACAAAATAACATTAGTGGTCTTTTAATATTTTCTAAAATTCGCAGTCCAGTGAAAAAATTTCGCAACCATATTCCATGATTTGATACCTCATAGCAAGCTACAAACTCTGCTACCATAGTGGAGAAAGCTACGAGTGTCTGTTTAACACTTTTCCATGATATAACTCCTCCTGCTAATATATAAATGTAGCCTGATGTAGACTTTCTGCTATCTTGGCATCCAACAAAATCAGAATCAGAATACCCAATGACCGTCAACTGTTCTGATTTTCTGTATGTGAGCATATAATCTTTTGTTTTCTGAAGATACCTCATAACCCTTTTGACTGCTATCCAATGATCCATACCAGAGTTGCTTAAGTATCTGCCTAACATCCTAATAATGTACGCAATATTCGGACGCGTGCACACCTGAGCATACATTAGACTTCCTACAGCTTAAGCATAAGGAATCTTCTGCATTTCTTGAATTTCAAGATTACCTTTAGAGCACTGATTGTGATTGAACTTGTCTCCTTTAATAACAGGGGTGTCTCATGGTCTGCAGTCTTACATGCCAAACCTTTTAAGTACTTTATCGATATAGCTCTTTTGTGATAATCCAAGTATACCTCGAGAACGATCTCGATATATCTAGATTCCTAATATAAAAGAGGCGTCCCAGATCTTTCATCTCAAATTCTTTGATAGAAATCTCTTGATTTCGTGCAACATGCTTATATCATTAGTGGCAAGTAATATGTCATCAACATACAGAACCAGAAAAATAAACTTACTCCCACTGAACTTGTGATATACACAGTACAGAACCAGAAAAATAAACTTACTCCCACTGAACTTGTGATATACACAGTCATCAACAATGTTCATCTTAAAACCGAACGAGATAATTATTTGTTGAAACTTGTAATACCATTGACGAGGAGCTTGCTTGAAACCATAGATGGATTTCCTTAATTTATAAACCATATTCTTCGGGTCTCCTGACACAAAGTTTTTTGGTTGTACCATATAAATTATCTCATCAATATCACCATTGAAAAATACAGTCTTAACATCCATCTGATGTAACTCAATATTAAAATGAACAACAAGTGTCATGATTATTCTAAAAGAGTCTTTCGATGAAACCAGAGAGAAAGTCTCTGTATAATCAATGGCTTCCTTTTGAGTAAAGTATTTAGCTACAAGACGTACCTTGTACCTCTTCACATTACCATTTGCATCCCGCTTGGTTTTAAAAATCCATTTACAACCAATTGGTTTTATACCTTCTGGCAATGTGACAAGTTCCCAAACCTTATTGTCTTGCATAGACTTGTACTCTTTATTCATGGCATCAATCCACTGTTGAGAGTTAGAACTTTTTATGGCCTGGAAAAAGTTGATTGGATCATCTTCCAACATTCTATTATTTTCCTCATGTTCTTAGAGAAATACAATATAATCATCCGGAATAGCATTTCTCCTTTCTCTCATGGATCTCCTTAATAGCACTGGTTCTTGAGGTTGTTGAGTTTATTCTTCTAGAACAGGAAGTTATTTAACATTATCATCTTGAGGTTCCGAGTTTACTTCTTGAGTAACAACAGGTATAGGAACCTGAATGTTGTCAAAGGTAATTGTATGGATTAGGTTTGAAGCCAATTCCTCCTCAAAAATAATATCTCTAACTTTATTTCTCCCCCCAAACTTAACATCCTCAAAGAATATTGTTGTCCCCATCTCAAAAATATTCCTTAGTGTGGGATCATAAAACTTATAGCCCCTAGAGCATTCAGAGTACCCAATAAATTAGCTGCTAACTGTTTTGGAGTCCAATTTCTTTTCATTTGGCCTATTAAGGCCTTGACTCAGCTGGACATCCACAAATATGTAGGTGTTTTAAACTGGGCTTTCGACCAGTCCAAATCTCATAAGGTATTTTAGCAACTGTTTTACTTGATACTCTGTTCAGAATGTAAGCTGCCGTCTTAAGTGTTTCTCCCCAGAATGACTCTGGTAAAGAAGAATGAACAATCATACTTCTTACCATATCCTTAAGAGTCCTATTTTATCTTTTAGCTACACCATTCATGCTAGGTGAACCCGGCATGGTATACTGTGAGACGATACCGTATTCCTCTAGGTATCTAGTAAATAGTCCTGAACGTTGTTCACCTAAACCATCATATCTGCCGTAGTACTCACCATCACGATCAGATCTAACCGTTTTAATTCTTTTGTTGAGTTGATTCTCAACTTCAGCTTTAAAAGCTTTGAACATGTCCAGAGACTCAGATTTTTCATGAATAAGATATAGGTACCCATAACGTGAATAATCGATGTCCAGAGACTCAGATTTTTCATGAATAAGATATAGGTACCCATAACGTGAATAATCGTCTATGAATGATATAAAATATTATTGACCATTCTAAGATGTCGTAGGGAGTGACCCATAAATATCTGTATGTATCAATTCTAAGACTTCTGAAGATCTATTAGCACCTAATCTCTTAACTTTGGTCTGTTTTCCATTGATACATTCAACACAAACGTCAAAATCTGAAAAATCAAGAGCCATCAGTTATAAGACGCTCAACTCTACCTTTTGAGATATGACCCAAGCGCTTATGCTATAATATCGCCGAATTATCTTTATTTAATTTACGCTTAGTACTACGTGATTCCACATGCAAAGTTTTATTATAAGAAGCAATTATATCAAGCAAATATAGGTTGTCATAAGTACTCAAGTAACCGGTTGTCATAAGTACTCAAGTAACCAGTTCCCACAACATTTGAATTAAAAGATAAACTGAATTGATTGTTTCCAAATGAACAAGAATAACCTGATTTGTCCAATACAGAAACAGAAATCAAATCCCATCTAAAAGATGGTACTACAAAAGTATCTTTCAAATCCAAATACGCATCAGTTCCTAACAGCAACCTAAAGTGCCCAATTGCTTCCACATCTACCGATTATCCATCGCTCACAAAGATGTGTCTTTCAACATCACTTGGCTTTCGGTAGCTCAGACAACCCTGCATAGAAACACTTATATGAGTAGTAGCATTAGAGTCTAACCACCAAGTATTTCTAGGTACTGAAGCTAAATTAACTTCAGAACAGACCAAAGTAAGGAACATACCCTTCTTAGCACGTCATGCATGATATTTCGTACAATCCTTCTTTATGTGTCCAGCTTTATTGCAAAAGAAACAACATTGGTCATCCTTATGTTGTTTCTTCTGAATTGTACCCTTAGCAACTTCATTATCATTCTTCCCTTTCTTGCCCTTATCCTTAGAGACATAGGCCAAATTAGCACTTTCAGTCTTATCTTGCTTTAACATGTCTTCTTCTTGCACACAGTATGAAATGAGCTCATTTAGAGTCAATTTCTCCTTTTGGCAGTTATAACTGACCTTAAACTGATTGAATTATGCAGGAAGAGACAACAGAATCAGATGCACTAATAACTCATCACAAAGATCGAGTTTAAGTGTCTTAAGCTTTGAAGCAATATGAGATATTTTCATAATGTACTCCCT
Organism: Asparagus officinalis; assembly: GCF_001876935.1. Classification (NCBI taxonomy): domain Eukaryota; kingdom Viridiplantae; phylum Streptophyta; class Magnoliopsida; order Asparagales; family Asparagaceae; genus Asparagus; species Asparagus officinalis. The sequence goes on from NC_033794.1 coordinate 24,220,760, forward strand.
GATATTTTCTTTGTCCTTATACTTTATTGAAATCAAGCGAGCTAAAAACGTGCTTGTTTCTACCTTATCATTTTTCGCAAAATGTTTCTTAATTTAGGTAAGAAAATCTTTAGCCTTAGTAATCCCTTCGGATTCCATGCCCCTGAAGGCTTCCGGAACGACGCGCTTAATGATCATGAGACTCATGCGATTTGAACGCTTCCACTTCTCATACTCTTTCTTAAAATCAGGAGTGCTATCCGCATTGAGATGTTGGGGTTACTCAGTTCTTAATACAAAGTCTAGATCCATGCAGCCAAGAACAATTAATATATTCTCTTTTCAAACCTTGAAATTTATCTCATTGAGCATGGAAATTGAGTTGATGTTAGCAGAAATTATTGCAGCAGATGCATTGGTTAAAATAAACAAAAGATACTCACATTATTAACCAAAATTAGTAATTAATAAAATTCAAATATTGATATCTTATCTCAAGATATCTGGCACAACATTAATATCAAGTCTTTGGACAATAATATTAATTTGTAAGTGATACATTGTTACAATGATCAAACATTGACAATAACTCATGTCAAATAATGAAACTATCTTTGGATCGATTCATTATTCACATGTGAACCTTATAATTATCACACATTTATCATCACAGATGTGTATGCAGTCTAAATAAATATTAACCTTCTTTTGGGCCGATTAAATATTTATACGAAAACATACACACAACCATATAATATCCCTCATGAACAATTTACACAAGAGATGTTACTTTGGTAACTTCTTATTTCAATTAATCATTTGGAATGAGAGACAAATATAATACCTTAGTGTCATATTATTTGAATTAAATAATTGATTAACTACCAATTTTAATTCAAATTAAATAATTTATGAATTAAATAATTGATTAACTACCAATTTTAATTCAAATTAAATAATTTAATTCAAATTAACAAAAAAATTTCCAAAAACGTAATTAGGGCCTTATAGCTTAATTAATCAAATTAAGCATACCAAAAATGGGTCCAAAACTAAATAGAGTTAAGTGGGCTGTGCCCTAACTCAAATTGCCTGCAGCCTTCTTCTTTTTCCCAACGGAAAAGAAGAACAATAGAACGAACGCGAGGTTCGTTTGAGAATGAACGCGGGGTTCATTTGAAGTGAGCACAGGACTTGCCTGAGGATGAATGCGGGGTTCGACTTGAGAACGAACGCGAGGTTCGACTTAAGAACGATCGCAGGGTTCGTTTGGATCGAGCACGAGGCTCACCTGAGAATGAACACAGGGTTCGACTTGAGAACGAACGCGGGGTTCGACTTGAGAATGAACGCGGGGTTCATTTGGATCGAGCACGAGACTCGCCTGAGAATTGAGGTAACTCCCTCCTTTTGCCCTAATTTTTCCGCTGCGTTTTCACGCACGAACCCCTTGAGGTTTTATTCTAAAACCGCCGTCGCCATTGCTCCCGTACCCAAAGGTCGAAACCCTAGGGTTTCCTGACGCCGTCGTCGCCGTCAGAGTCGAGAGCGAGGCCGCCAGCAACACTTCGCTGGCGAGGAGCATGGGGACCGACGACCAAACAAAAAATAGATCCAAAAAAAATTCCTCGATTTTATTTCAAAACCAGATCCAGAATCGAAAAAAAAAAATTCTTGATCCAGATCCCAAAAAAATTTAAAAAGTTTACTGTTCACGGAACTTTATTGTTCATCTGTGAACAGTTCTGAGAAAAACCAGAGATTTAAGATCAAAACCCCAATTTTAAAACTTAAACCTATAAGAATTAATCACGAGTGGCTCTGATACCACTTGTTAGATCTAAATATCTGAGATCTAATCCATAAAACCATGATTAATTCAAAGAGAATAAAAACAACAATGAGGTGAAGCAGTACCTGAATCCATTGCACGGATCTGAAATTTGGGTTTTGATGATCATCTAATCTTAATGATTCTCTCTTTTAAAATTCACTTTAGATGGTGGTGGAGAGAATGAGAGTGTAACCCTAGATTAGGGACCATAACCACTTATTTATAGTTGTTATACTTTTATAATTTGGCCCCTCATCAAATTATAATTACATCCTGGTATCCGCACATTTAGCCCATGACATATTTAAATACCCATTGACCCAATTACCTGATTGATCACTTTATGCGTGTCAACTGAAAGATAGCAACACACACTGATATACCATATGTGCACACAAATAGATTTAATTAGATTTAAATCCAACAATAAGTTGATAAGCAAACTAGGTGATGTCAACAAAGCCTTAACCCAATTTAGGTTGATCTCATCGCCAGCCAAGCTTGGTCACAATAAAGAGGTTTTAGCAAACTTTTAAAGACCTGAAAGATCTTTGTCCTCGGAACTTTTCTATGTAGATGTGTGGTTGGAAAAAATAGAAACTACCTGATCCGTTTCCTCCGTTGGAAGCTCCATATGTATATTTTAGATTTCGAATTTAGACCAGGAAGTTCCTATACCTTGAATCCTTCACAAGCTAGCAAACTCCAGAATCCATATAAACCGAAAAAGAGTCGGGGGAAAAAATGGAAAATTAAGAGGATAAAATGGATGATTGACAAAGTTCAACCGTGCAGACATAGAACCCGTTGAACAAAAGGCATCAAACTACCAGCCACCATAGGACAAACAATAAAACCATGACCAAAATCCATAATTAGTATTAATTAGAAAAAAAAAATTGCATGAATAAAAACTTTGTATTGGTTTTATTTTTTGGTGCGAGGAACATTGGCTTAGTACCAAGTAGAACCCAGGGCCTGGGGCCCCCCTTTTGCAGTCCAGGGCCGAGTGAATAGCACAAGTTCCCAGCAAAGTTCACAAAGTTCTCAGCATGATGTCAATCATGTGAGCAGCATAAAAGTTTATTACAAAAATGAGTTGTGCGGTCTGTAGGTACAGATTTATGCTCCTTGGTGATCAGTAGAAAGAAAATAGTTTTGTACATATATTACATCAAGCACATAGTAATATCAAATTTTCAAGAACACAAGTACAGACACAGGATGATGTCTACACATTACTCAAATATATGGAAATATTAACCTGAAACCGGATACAGGTATTAAGCATAGAGAGTATGAAGAGATTTCGAAGTTTGTTACAATTTCATTAAGCAACAGGGGGCAAGCCTGCAGTTTCACAAAAAAAAAAATTAAATTCATCAGTTCAAAACACGAATTCCGTAGCCACCAATTAATGAGTGATTAATGAGTATTACAGGATAAGCATGTCATGAAAGTAACCCAGCATAACGAGATAAGCTCAACAAATTAGTTCTGTGACAAAGTTTTGAAAAATTACATTTTTTTGTTGGGGGTATCATCTATTAAGACCAAAGAAAAAAAATGTTAGAAAACCATTTATTAGATATTTAGTTTTACCATGGAGGTTATAATTGGAACAAATATCTAAAGTTATTAGTATATTTAGTGTTTATTTTTTGTAATTACTTTTTCTATAAGACGAACCAGTAGTTTCTGTGGCTACTAGAATAATGAAAGTCCATCGAAGGAAAAGATCGAATATATATTTTCACCTTAACTGAGTCCTCCATTCCAACAGAAACATGTTTCCTCCTCCACTAATACTAGAATTAGGTAGCTTTGAACCAGCAACATTAGCTTACTTCTACAACGACGACGGCACTAATATGTGGGTGTAGATTCTTGGGTTTGCAATTTCAAATTGGATTAGCATTTTTATCCATGAGTTGTGACGAGTTTTTATTTTCTAATTTTCTTTTTTAAGCCTGCATCTTTCCCAAATATCAAATTGGTTAATTGTAAGTTCACTTACCTTTTCTAATTATCATGTTGCACTATTTGTTAGAAATAAACTTGATTATGGTTATTAGTGATTTTCATGATTAGGAGAGTTACAAATGTAAAGAGTCATATGAGTTACGAATGTCGAATATAGTTATGAAGGGGGTTATGAAGAATAAATCGGCATTATGTGAACGAGAGTCATGCAAATGAGAGGTTATGGTCCTGAATGAATTGTAGCCGCAATAGAAGTTGAAGGGTCGTTCCAGTGCTCTATAAAGACATATCATGTACTCATTTGTGATGTGGCCAAAAACCATCAATGAAACTTTATATTATTCCTCCTAGATAGCTTTCCAATTTTTTTTTCTTGCTACCAATCAATGCCTGCTTCATAATTTTGATTTGGTGGACCCATCATGGTATTTCTGTCATCATTTTTTATTCGATAAAGTTTTAGCCAATGCTACAAGAAAGTGCTAAAGCCTTCTATCTTTTAGTTTTTAATTATAATAATCGATAATAAATGTCTACATTATAGAAAGCTACATAGTTCATTTTTTGTTATGTGGTGGTGGTGGAGGTTTTATTGAAAGGTCAAAGGAGGTGTCCGCACACAGCTCAAGACGGAGAGAAGATGACGAACGTCATTATCCGAGTCTAGGAGAATTATCTGATGCCGACAAGTACATGAACCGGAATGGTGAACCAACTGTGTCTCATGCGCTCACAAGCCACCTCCAATTGGCCGTCACACCTGTCGGTCAGCTCACGCGCGTCGGTCAGCTCCAAGTGCCATAAATAACCTAACGAGCGCATGAAACAAGTTAACAAAGCATGCAAGTCAACGGAATGACGAAATACGCAATACAAGTCCGAAGAAGTCAGAAAGTGTCGAACACCTCAAAGTAGCCCGCAAAAAGAAGAGGTATTTAGACCATGCTATAATTTGAATCTGAGGAAACTCAAAAGATAAAAGTTGTAAGTATTTTCGTCAGCTTTCCAACGCATCTTGAACCAGCTCAATCCGAGTCAGACGAAAGAGTTAAGACCAAAATACCGAAGATGTCTCAAACTGACCCGCGCGACGGCGGGTTGGTCTCAAACTGACCCGCGTTGCGCGGCGGCGGGTCGGATCAATCCGACCCGCGCCCACACGGGTCACATCAATCCGTCTCGCGCCCAGAACTGCCCGTAACCTCCAAAAAACATTTTTAGGCTGTTTCGATCGGTTTCTTCTGTTCCAGAGGTTTCTAAGTGCCTAGATATCATCTACAAACGTGGTTAAACCGTTATTAACTGAAGATAAGGTCAAATCACTCATTCTTACCCGAAAACCCCCCAATGAAGCCTATAAATACAGACCTAGGGGCTCAATTCACAGGGGCGGAATTATTATCAAGAGGGCGAGATGATGCCGGATCAAGGAGTCAAAGGAGCACGAATTTCAGAGGAGGCTAACTGATCTTGGCGAAGTTCTTCAGCATAAAGAGAGAGAGTTCGAGAGATCCGAAGCCTCGTCTGTCCATTCCTCGAGATTAGGCTTTGTCTTAATCTCTAGAAGAGCTACTGATTTCGCTTGGTCGATCTCAGAGCTTCAAGCGAATACTTCCTTGGTGAAGTAGGACCTCTGTTAATTTTCTATCAACCGGATCCGATCCGTAGGTGGTCCATGGATATCAACGTCCACGACACAGGCAAAGACCCCACGCAAAGCAATAGGCGATAAACACCTGTTGCGTGTTGTTTGAAAGAGAGTTGTAATCTATTTTCATTGTATTGAAAGTCTTATAAAAAAGCTATCTTTGTTTTGAATTTATTATAACGCCTAAAGTTGTAATAAATTCAGCAATGAAAATAATTTTCTACCCAAACACGCTGACGATCACAGTGGGAGCCGACAGCCTTTCTGCGAAGGCTGACGTATCACAACCTCGGATCCATATCCCAGTTTAAGAAAAGGTCGAGTACGAGTTCGACCAACAGAAGTACGAGGAGTATCTGTCATCCTCCTCCTCCAGATCCTCCTCCACTTGCAAGCGCAGAAAGATCAACACCCTCATTGATACGGTAGCTGCACCTTGCAACGCCCCTTCGGCCTCCAACAAGGCCGGATCTGTAGATCTGAACTCCTCCTCAATTAGGGAGTTGAGTACTGAAGGCGCGTCAATTCTATCAAAGAGGGCACGCCAAAGGCAATGCCAACGACTCGCACGTCAACTTGCTAAAGCTTTGGAGCCGGTTGACGGGATTCGCTACGAAGCGGATCTAAAGTCTAGAAAGCATCAACCGCCACAACAGCGAGCGAACAACCCCTCCTCCTTCAAATCATCAACATGTGAATGGATCCAAGTCAAAAGGACCCATTCAACTCTTGAGGAGCGGATCCAAAAGCACCGCGTACTGCTTGTGCACGGGCGAATTCTTGTGCAAAAAGTACAAAAGATGCAGAAGAAGGACATAGCCAAGAAACAACTGAGGCTGCATCAAATTTGGAGGCCAAAGTCCGAAACAGCGACCAAAAAGATCAAAAACTGTGGGTCAATTTAATCCGATCCTCCAAACCGCGGGTCACCCAAATCCGACCCTCCAAGCCACGGGTCACCTAAATCCGTCCCTCCAAGCCACGGGTCACCCAAATTCGTCCCTCCAAGTCACGGGTTACCCAAATCCGACCCTCCAAGCCGTGGGTCACCCAAATCCGACCCTCCAAGCTGCGGGTTGTTAGCCCTTATATTTTGATGATGTTTTACAACTATCATTATCGGTACTAATGACTTGTTGAGTGAAAATGTAGTGAATATATATATCAAGCATGTTAGTACCATGTATGGAGGATTGGATGGAATATGTGCTACAACGATGATATCCAAAGGAGGAGGAGGCATAGTGATGAAGCAACGTTCATTCAAGAACACCAAATGCAATAAGAAGCTTTATCAAACTCAAGCTATATCAATACTCAAAGAATTGTATTCTACGTGAGGATATTAGCTAGTTTTTATTTTCTCTCTAGTGCTAAAATGTAGGCAAGTAGTTTAGATTTCATCTGAAGCTATTGGGATATCATACAAACGTTTTCATACTTATAGTTTTGAGCGTTTTCACAAAATACTATTTTTTCACAAGTATGAGGACCTATTAGCAAAATTCTTTTTCCAAACAATTTGTTTTTAGTGTTAAAAACATTTTACAAAGTTTCACAATTTTTAGAAGTCAAATGAATATTTTACAGATTTTTTAAGAGAGTCAAAAACAGTGATTTTGTATGTATCAGTTCGCGGTCGACCGTCACGGTCGATCGCGCCTGAGTTCATTCGTCAGTGGGCAGCAGAAACTTTCACGGTCGACCGCCGTGGTCGATCGTGAGCTCGAGATTTCCCACGGTCGACCGCCACGGTCGACCGCAGAAGTCTCTGGACATTTTCTTAGTTTCTGAGCTGTCACGCGGTCGACCGCGAAAATAGCACGGTTGACCGCCGCTTAATTCAAATGATCTTTTGGTACAAGATCTCAGCGCCGATTTTTCCTGGATTTGGGTATGGGTTTTAGCTGCTATGTTTTCTCTTATTTAAACCCTCTATACCCCCTTCTTCTTCCTTGTCCAAGCTTTTAAAAAACCAGAGATTTTGTTTATTGAGAGCCAAAATTTTCAAAACATGTTTTCTATGTTTTCTCAAGTTCACATCCCAGCTTTAGTTTAATCTTTCTCTTTGCCATAGGGACTTGTAAAGAGAGAGCTTTTACACCTTTGCTACTGTTTGAGAGCTTGATCTTGTGAAGATCAATTGTGTGGGAGTATGATCTAGTGGAGATCAACTGTGTAGTTGTGAGATCGTGAGGAGATCGTTGTGTAGAAGAAGTTCCGGCTTCCAAACCGAGTTGTGTAGTGGATTTCTCCTCGACAGTGGGGAACGGGGACGTAGGTCAGCGGACCGAACCTCGTTAACACATCGTGCGTCACAAGGATAACGATTCCTAACTCTATCTCTATTTCTAATGTTGTTCATTTTGTGGTTTGTTGCTTGTCTCAATTTTTTACACTATTTTAGCCTTGAGATCCTAATCACCCCCCTCTAGGGTCCAACACGGGTCACTCAAATTTGATCCTCCAGTCCGCGGGTCACCCAAATCCAACCCTCTCTAAGCCGCGGGTCACTCAAATCTGACCCTCCTAACCGTGGGTCTGACCCGTGCCAGGGTCAAGATAGGAGACATTCTGCACCTGTTCCATCGAGTTCCGCCCCTGCTCTGATTGATCCAATACTCCCAGTGAAGCCCCGCGGTAGCGTGGACTTGTCCCGTTTTAAGATGAGGATAGTGGATCGCCTAGGTCCTTTGCACAAGGATCGAGGCAAAGTTCCGATAAAAGAACATTTGGTTCTGGTGACTGAACCCCGAGCAACTACTCGAGCTGGGGGTCGCACACGAAAAACTCCTATAACTGACCACCTCATATCGCGAGTCATAGTCCAAGAGCTCGTCAAGAGTTTACGCTTACAAATGTGTGGCTCTAAACGCATGACTCTTGAGAATGCCAACAAGGCGACAAATCCCCTGAAAGAAACGTATTCATCTGACGATGACAACGTTATACCTGGGAAATCATGCTAACACACGATAGGTTGCTCCGGTCATCTGACCGACGAGTTGTACTATCGGGCTGGGGGTACGAACAAGTCTCGGAAAAGAAGTACCCGGGAGATGGATTGTCACTGTCCGTGTGCCAAACTTATCAGGGCAGTATTATTAGAATGTAGCTGCCCCAAGACCACTCCGCAGAGGATGTCGGTATTCGAGAGGATCTCCAACGGAATGGCTAAGTCCAAACCAAAGCGTCTCCGTAAGAAGCGATCGGCTGTTCATGGTGACGAACTTCCAGAAGTCACAATTAACATGGCTGATAAGGGAAAGTTAATTTGACCTTCTAGTTCTAACCCCCTCGTATCGCATCGTCTGACTCGGCTACGCGCAGGGACCACTAGACGCAGGGACTATCAGAGAATGCAGAGAGGATTATCCTCGGATGATGAAGCATCAGATGCTAACTCTGTAATCACTTCTGACAATACAGTATCTAGCCCAGGATAATCATGTGCGGTGTTTATGATCAATACAGAGCAAGTAGCCAAAATCATCGAAGATGCCTTGGCCAAACAAAAAGAGAACTTCAAGTTCAAAATGAAAATGGATATGCTACGGATGAGGGAAGAGCATGACCAACAATCCGAGCCTTACCGAATCAGATAGGTGAATCCAGTCATCACAATAATGTTAGCCAAGCAGCTGGCTATTTAGATGAGGATGAATACCTTAATGATGATAACCCTCCCATTGACCAGAACACCGGGGGTGGTCCTACTAAAAACAACGACGCTGGGGGTTATCCCACTAAAAATGATAACACTGGAGGTGGCCCCGTTATTCCTCTTAAGAATCGTCCAAGACCCGATATGAGCGAGGATGAGAAAATAAAAGATCTCGAGAGCAAAATCAATGCTCTAATGTCTGCTCGAGAGGTGAAAAGGACCGGTATTCTATGTCTCTATCCAAGAGAATGTGATTCGATAGCATACCCAGCGAAGTTTAACCTGATTAACTTCACGCCGTTTGACGGGAAGGGTTCGCCCACTCAACATCTGATCTACTTCTACTTGGGTATGATCTATGGCAATGAAGCATTGATGGTTTGGTCATTCGTTGGCATCCTTTGTGGGCCCGCCTTCGATTGGTACCACTGTTTCAAGTCTAGAAGCATCAACAGCTGGGACGACCTGGAGAACCTGTTCCTCACACACTTCTTTGATGATGATGCCGAGGTGTCAATCAGGACACTCTTCGATGAGAAGCAAGAAGACAATGAGATGGTCGACGACTTCATCAAGTGCTTCCGAAATAAGGCGATGAACTACCAAGATCCGATCACAGAGGACTTCATCCTTCAAACCTATCATAATAACCTCTCTTTGGACATGTTGGAAGTTATGGAAGTAGCACCGTCCAACACCTGGAAAGAGTTGAATGTGCGCGGAGAGCAGGCCGAATGCTTTCTCAGAAGGAAGAAGGCCGAGAGGAGCCAACCGACGGCTAATCATCCGAACTCGAACTTCGCCTCCCGTGGTAAGGGCAAGGCACCTATAACAGTTGTTGATGTTAATCAGACGTCGCAATAATAATCCCGGAGACAGCAAAAGACTTCGGATCCGAGACTCTAAAAAGAGTACTCCTTCAAGGACGAAGACGTTCTAGTCATTTTTGAGTCCCTCCTTGAAAACAACAAGATCAAGCTACCACCTATCACGAATTAGGAGGAATATGACAACACTTCGGATCCAAAGTACTGTGCGTACTACTGTAGACGGTAAAAAATACCTCTATAGGCTTACAGGAAATTCATCTGCGAGAAGAGCTCGCACGCTCGGTTCTCTGGCACGGGCCTAAATCGCATAGACGTCAGATATGCTCGATTCTAGGTTTGCCTTACGGTCGGCTCGCCAGCACGAGTTAAGATCGATCAGGATGGCGGAAGTTCGCCTTTCACTCAACTCGCCTGCCCGAGTCCAGAGTCGAATCCGCCAGCAAACCCCAAGACCGTCAGTACAGCTGGGTATCCGCTACCCCACGTGCTGAGATGGACCTTCCCATCTCTCTCGACCCGAAGGGAGAGAGAGCACAGTACCCCAGGACCGTCAAACGGCCGCTCGCAGTACGCACAGCACGAAGGCCTGGACAGGTGTCGAGTCAACCTGAGCATTCATAAATGCGACTCACCTCGGATGTCTGAGCCAAGAGCTGGATCCGCCGGCACTCGGCAAGCTGGCTAGACCCACTCGAGTACTGTACACCTACTTCACCGCCTCTCCTGACCGGAAAGGAGAAAGCATCGTGCTCAAAGCACGCCGGGCGGTCACGCACAGTACGAGTGATCGGACAGACACCTCATCGATCTGCGAACTCATAAATGCGGTTTATTAATGCTGGTCAAATCCACTCGGATAGTAGTCGTTTGTTGCCTCACATACAAGAATGGGCCTTCCCATCGTAGGTGACAGGACATAGAACACAATCCCTGGAATGACCGTTCATGGTATCGAGGAACGGCGAGACGTCTCTGAAGAGGATGTGGTCACATCCCACAATTCAAGGAGAAGTCAAGCTGTCCTTCTTTCATTTAAAAACCCCTTCCAGCACGATGGAAGAGAGGTCGCAAAACTTGGAGAAAAAAGAGTTGAGACCAAGCTGTTAGCAAATCCTTGCATTACAGCACTGCTGCCTAGTTCCGAGCTCCGATCGCCGACGAACTAAGCAGACCCGAACTCCATTGCCCCGAGCTTCTACTGCGAACTGAAGCTCTCCAGCAACCTCATTCAAACGGTCCAAGGGAAGCAGACTCGACCCGAGCATCGAGCGAAGCGTCCTATAGCCACCTAAAGTCCCCACACAAAACAAAGAGGGCCTTCCCTCTGCTTCTGTTGTAAACATTTGATTTGTTAGTTTGTAATAAGCTTTCTTATAAATACAAACGAAACTCCTTTCTTCGGAAGAATCAAATTTTCACCCTACAGAAGATGGCGACCACAGTGGGAGCAGCTGTTTCATCGAGTGCCCAAAGACTAATTTCGCCTGGACGATTCACTCGCCACTAAAGGTAAAATTACAAACGAAGCCAATAGAATGACCTCGCTTAAACGGTTAAAACCCACGCCTCAGACGGCTAAGGGTTAGAGCAGAAATCTTAGCATTAAGCCTAAGAGAAACTGTTCAACAACTCATCATACTGAGAGGAATTCGACAACTCATCATACTGAGAGGAATAGTATGGCTAGCCCGATTCAAACGGTAATTGGTAAAGGCACATCAAACCCGTTGATAGCTGATGCTAAAAATCCTAAAAGAAATCAAGTGCGCTTACTTCGCCGAAAATTTCTTCATTCAAAGTATTCCAGACCACACGCGAGCCGGTTTAGGTCTGAAAACTTTGAAGGGGGTCTTGTAGACGGTAAAAAATACCTCTATAGGCTTACAGGAAATTCGCCTGCGAGAGGAGCTCACACGCTCAGT
>NC_033794.1:24232639-24236070 GCF_001876935.1 Asparagus officinalis
ACGGTCGGCTCGCCAGCACGAGTTAAGATCGATCAGGATGGCGGAAGTTCGCCTTTCACTCAACTCGCCTGCCCGAGTCCAAAGACGAATCCGCCTGCAAACCTCAAGGCCACTAGTACAGCTGGGTATCCGCTACCCCACGTGCTGAGATGAACTTTCCCATCCCTCTCGACCCGAAGGGAGAGAGCACAGTACCCCAAGACCGTCAAACGGCCGCTCGCAGTACGCACAGCGCGAAGGACTGGACGGGTGTCAAGTCAACCTGAGCATTCATAAATGCGACTCACCTCGGCTGTCTGAGTCAAGAGCTGGATCCGCCGGCACTCGGCAAGTTGGCTAGACCCACTCGAGTACTGTGCACCTACTTTGCCGCCTCTCCTGACCGGAAAGGAGAAAGCACCGTGCTCAAAGCACGCCGGGCGGTCACGCACAGTACGAGTGATCGGACAGACACCTCATCGATCTGCGAACTCATAAATGCGGTTTATTAATGCTGGTCAAGTCCACTCGGATAGCAGACGGTCGTTGCCTCATATACAAGAATGGGCCTTCCCATCGTAGGGGACAGGACATAAAGCACAATCCCTGGAACCCCACACAAAACAAAGAGGGCTTTCCCTCTGCTTCTGTTGTAAACATTTGATTTGTTAGTTTGTAATAAACCTTCTTATTAATACAAGCGAACATTCCCTATTTTCGGGAAATCAAATATTCACCCTACAGAAGATGGCGACCACAGTGGGAGAAGCTGTTTCATCGAGTGAAATGGTGGTGGCTCAGTTTGATGAGGTCGCAAACGCCACAGAGCTGTGCGCCGAGGCCGACCTCAGACGGTCAAAGCCTCCGCACCCGAGGGTTCCAACCGAGTCTCATCGGAGGAGCCCACTCCCTCGCGATCGATCAAGGCCAAGCCAGAGATCGAGCGCAAGAGGCAAGGGTCTGCCAGATGGATCGCCAAGCGGTCCACACAGACACCTACCTCGGAGGAAGCGCCGGTTCACTCCGGCACAAACCGCAATGCCACAACCCACGGTGACGTTCTCCCCGCTGGGAGAACTAACCAACAGCGACGGCAAACACCCGTCAGACAGGAGGTCCAAACCTCCGTTTCTCACGACGGCCTGAACCATCATACAGGCCCGAGAAACACTAGACGGGAAGGCAAGCTGCCCGACCTCGGAAGGCCCTCCAAATCAGGAGCGTCAACCGAGGACAGCAGAGCCATCCGCTCAGGAGGACTTCGCTTCTCAGGTCATATCCCTGATGCGAATAAACCATACCGAGCGTACGAGCCTACCCGAGTAGGCGAATCCTCGAAGGCTGGCGAGCCTCGCCATAATCATTTGGCGGATAAACGTAAAGGTAGAGAAGTAGGCGAATCCTCGCGAACCCACTCTTCCAAACGTAGGGTTGAAACCCGCCCACGTACTGGAGTTCGCTCAAACGCGAAGACTCGCCAGTCAAGGCGAGATCGCCCGACTCCAGCACCACAGCATTCCACCCAACGCGCGCCAGAGAGAGCGCCCAAAAATCTCTCGTCAGCTCACCAGAGCGACTCTTCTGAGGCCGGGGGTTGTCACCAACCACCCGTAGAAGACCTCAGAGAATTCTTGACTCGCAAACGCACTATTCACGAGGCGAATCCTCAGTGTCATTGCGAGAGACTCATCCACACGGTCCTCGCCGACTGCCAATGCGTTGGAACGGCGAAACCTTCGGTATTTGAGAGGCTTTCTCAACAGGCCTCTCGACCGAGGCCCTCCCGTCGAAGGCGCCGTCACCAGAAAAGACGCGCTGCTGACGACCTGGAGCTCTCATCCGCCACAGTCAACATGACGGATAAGGGGAAGGCGGTACTCTCCGACTCGCCAGACTCGGACTCCGTCTTAAGACCTAACACCCGGTTCGCTCGACGCCGGCAGGAAGGCATATTCCAGCGAACCCGTAGTCGCAGGGGGGTAAGTATTGGGTTTGACTATTCCACCCTAGTACCTCCCTCCTGCGGCGAAGACGAGGTTCATTCGGCAGTGGCCACATCTCAGACCTCGCACTCAAGTTAAGACGCGCAGGCGAGAGTGCACATGACCGGACTCGATACCGAGCAGACAATGGCCCAAAAGCTGGAGGCGCGCAGGCGAGAGTGCACATGACCGGACTCGATACCGAGCAGACAATGGCCCAAAAGCTGGAGGAACAACAGGCGACCATCGACTCCCTAAGAGAAATGATGGAACAACTGCTAAACAAGAAAAAGAAGAAGAAGAGGACCCAACGTCCCTTACCCCGGCAAACCAGGGACAAGGAGTGGGTACCTCCTCACCGTCCAGCGGCTGAGACGGAGGATGATCGACAGTCCGATTACTCCTCCAAAACATCGATAGGAACGTCGCACACCGCAGATAGCACCCGTGACTTCAGCAAAATATGAACAAGCTGGGGGTGGTACGTCCCTACCCCATCGAATGGGACACAGTCCCATACCCAGCGAAATTCAAGCCAATCAGCTTGGTACAATTTGATGGCAAGGGGTCACCCTCGCAGCACATCTACTACTTCATGGCGCAGACCGGATTCCTTACTGGGAACGACGCCATTCTCACTCGACTGTTCATTGGTACCCTCAAGGGGGTGGCCTTCGAATGGTTCCGCAAACTGGAGCCCGGCTCTATCAAGGCATGGGCCGACGTTGAAAAGCTCTTCCTCGCCCGCTTCTTTGACGATGACACTGAAGTGTCAATGGCCACTCTCCTCGCTGAGAAGCAACGGAAGTCGGAGTCGGTCAACGACTTCGTAAAAGGATTTCGGAATCGGTCAGTTCACTGTCGGGACCAAGTTTCCGAGGCGACGCTGATTGAGATGTGCCGCAACAATCTGTTGATCCATATCCTGTCCAAAATAGGGGCAGTAGAGACCCGGACTTGGAAAGAGCTTGTTCGCCAGGGCGAGCAAGTCGAAAATATGATCAAGAGGCTGGAGGCTGAAGAGCCGCAGTCCAAAAAGGGAGCAGCGGAGCCAGCTGCGCCGAAGAATCCTCCTCGGTCGAGGGGAAAAGAAATCATGGCAGTCGACACCGCCCCAGCGCCGAAGGCCGCTCAAAAGCCTAAACCCAGGCAATTTGAACCACGCCCCCAGCGGCAATATGATTTTAAAGAGGATCAGGTGGTGGCGACATTCGACACTCTGCTCAAGAGTGGGCGGATTAAGTTGCCAGAAGCCGCCAAGCCTGAGGAGGCTGACAAAACCGGTGACCCAAGTTACTGTGCATATCACAGATTCCTTGGCCATCACACAACCAAATGCTACGTCCTCAAGGACAAGCTCCAAGCCCTCTACGACACGGGGGTTTTGAAGAAAGAGAAAGTCTAGAAGCAAGTGACTACGAACATGATCACTTTAAGCTTCGGGACAGATCTCCCAGAGGTTCAAGCCCC
>NC_033794.1:24236551-24247476 GCF_001876935.1 Asparagus officinalis
CGGATCCAGGTTGACCCGGGGTCCGCGCTGAGCATCGTGCCCCTGAAGCTAATCAAGCATTTGGGGATACCGTCGAAGCGCCTAGCCTCGACCTCGACTACCATCTTCGGCTTTAACACCACGGGTACTCGGTCGCTCGGCAAAATATGCCTGAAGTGTCGGATAGGCGACATGAAGACGGAGGTGACGTGTTACGTTATCGATGCCGAACCCTCCTACAACATACTCCTGGGGCGTCCGTGGATTCATGGCAACCGGATCGTTCCGTCCACACTACACCAGTGCTTGAAGTACGTGGACGACTACGAGCGGGTAAGGACAGTAGTGGCCGACAGGCAGCCCTTTAAAGGCGTCGAGAACTACTTTGCGGATTCTCTGCTATACCAGGACCCCGACGAGCCACTAGCAGAAGAACTGGAGAGTGGCAACGAGGCGGACAGCGAGCCGGAGTACGGTGACAGTTTAATTCTGAATGACTTCGAGTCGATTGTAATTGGTTACGAGAGTCACCATGTAACCAACGCCGTTCCGGCGGAAAAACTTATCATGAATGAGAAACCCGACTTTGCTTATTTGTCGTCTTGCTCCTCGTCCGAGGATGATGCATCCAATAACTTATGGTCGGCACTCTACAGTGAGTCTGCCCTACACTTGCCAGTATGCTCGTCATACGTCTCCAAAACGCGGCCGATCGAGTCATCGCAAGCTGTGTTCGTCGTGCCAGCACGGAATAGGTATCGAAAAGACTGTAGGCATCGAAAATTGCCTATAGGTCTCCACGAACGGTTCAGTGTTAAAGAGCGACGATGAACGTCACTATCCGATCCACAGGAGTTCAATTGACGTTGATAAACGATTAAAGTGAATCGACGAACTACGTGAGCTGATAGGATTTCGGAACAACGAAGACCCGGGCCAATCGGGAACCCGGCAATGTTCACAAAAAGGACAACACCCTTCGAGTCTCGTTCATTCTATAGATAATCCAACCATTGGAGCAGATAGAACTCTTCATCAAGCTTCCAACGCACTTGGAATCACTCAAATCTGAGTTCGGACGAAGAAGTTACGGCGAAAACAATCGAACATACGCAACGGAGCGTCTCAGGCTGAGTTGGGACACCCGGGGTGTCTCGGGAAAGTCAAAACACCCCAGGGGTGTCTCGGCCAAGCCTAGACACCCCAGGGGTGTGTCTCGACCAAGCCGAGACACCCAGGGGTGTCTAGGCTTTTCCTAGACACCCCAGGGGTGTCTAGGCTTTTCCTAGACACCCCAGGGGTGTCTAGGCACCCAAGGTGCTCCCATTGCCTATAAATAACCCCCTAAGGCCTCATTTTTGGAGATCTGGATTTTTAGAGAAGTTGGCGAAGCCCTGCTGCAGTAAAGAGTGGTCGAGCGCTTCAACAGAGGAGAGGAGAGGTCTTCATCAGATTCTTCATCACCCGTGCCCCTTCCCTTAGTATTACCCTTCGCCGATAATCCTAAGAAGAGCAGATATCTCGTTTTAGCCGAGATAGACGCTTCAGGCTTCTAGATCTCTCGCGGATCGACGAAGCTCTGTCCGATTTTTCAGGAATAGATCTGAGTGTCAGGTAGTCTACGGATATCAACGTCCCCATCACAGGCCAAAGACCCACGCAAGCAAGAGCCGATAAACGGATCTTGCGTTTATTTTCAAGAAAGTTGTTAATTTTCATTTCTTTGTTATTTGAATTCATTTGTAACGACTAAAGTTTAATGAAATCAATGATGAAGGCAACTTTTGACGAAAACAAAGACATCATCTTCGGTCGAATCGATCATCCCCTACGCACGCTATGGGACGAATCTGAGGACGAAGACCCAGCGCCCCAGTTCTCGCAATACAGTCGAGTGGCGAAACGCATAATGAGCGACATGGGGTACGACCTCACTCGCTTGGATGGCCTGAATTACGGCCGAGGACGTAAGACGGTCATCAAACCTGCCTACGTCCCCAAAGGAAAGCCCTCGAATTTCTTCAACAGGACTAGGAGAGGCTTAGGCTCCTCCTCCTCCTCATCGGAGTTGTGTTTTTACGTCGACGAGGATTCCGATTACGCATGTTCGGGGGACCAATCATCGACAACCTCAGCTTGGGACTCAGACGTCAGCGTAAGGGATTTGTTCGATGGCCTTACAGTCAACATGGCCACGGTAGACCCCGCCGGAATGGCGGAGGACGAACAACTTCCACTTTATGACGAGACATGGGATCGCCATGTTAACGCCCAGTGGAACAGTCGCTTCGAACAGCGCGAACCACCAACTGAAGACGAAGTCCTCCAGGTGAACATGGGTACTGACGCGAATCCCAAACCCATATTCATCAGCGGCAGTCTGCCTCCTCAAGAAAAAGAGGATCTCATTGCCCTCATACAGGAATACATTGACGTCTTCGCCTAGAATTACGAGGATATGCCTGGCCTGGATTCACGGGTTGCCACGCATCGCCTCAACATCAGCCCTGACGCCAAGCCAATCAAACAATAGCAGAGGCGGTTTCTCCCCCAAATCATGGAGGCGATCGAATTTGAAGTAAAGAAGCTGATCGAATCCGGCTTCATCAGAGAGGAGCAACACCCCGACTGGGTGGCGAATATTGTTCCAGTCTTGAAGAAGAACGGCAAGATCCGCATCTGCATCGACTTTAGGAACCTCAACGCCGCATGCCCTAAAGACGAATTCCCTCTGCCCATCACGGATGTCATCATTGACAATACGTGCGGATTCGAGAGGATGTCCTTCATGGACGGCTTCTCGGGGTACAACCAAATCAAAATGCACCCCGAAGACGAGAAACACACTGCATTCAGAACTCCCATGGGGGTGTATTGCTATACCGTCATGCCTTTCGGGCTCAAGAACGCCGGCGCAACCTACCAACGCGCCATGAGCATGATCTTTCGAGATCATCTGCGAAAGACGGTCGAATGCTATGTGGACGACTTGGTCGTGAAGAGTCGCCATAAGGAGGATCCACAAAGCGAGTGACCGCAAAACAGGAGCTCGCGATTCGTTCGACAAACAAGGAAACAAAGTTGTAATTTTCATTTCTTTTCAATTTGATTTTCGGTGTAACCGGATCTTATAAAAAGACCGGATCTTTGTAATCGATAGGCTATTACAAGAGTGTACAATGGAATCATTAATGAAGAAAGCAACAATTTTTCCCGCGAACAGCGCCGAACAACGGTACCCAATGGTCGAGAAGGAATGCTTAGCCTTGGTGTTCGCTATTCAAAAGATGCGGCACTACTTGGTGGGCCAAACCGTTCATGTCATCTCCCGGATGAATCCCATCCGGGTCTTCATGACACAACCTGCAGCGTTAAACTGGCGCCTGGCCAGGTGGGCGCTTCTGCTCTCCCAATACGACATCCATTTCATGCCGCAGAAATCAGTCAAGGGACAAGCCATCTGCGATCTCATGGCTAGTCACCCACTGGGGGTGAAGACCGATCTTCCCGAAGCCAATATGACTTCGTCGCCAGAGGTGTGGCAGATGTTCTTCGACGGCGCGTCTCGCGCAGGCGCGAGCGGCTCTATTTCTGCAGGAGTGGGGGTGGTCCTCACCTCTCCGCATGGTCACGTGTTACCCCGGGCCTTTTTCTTGACGGAACCATGTACCAACAACGTAGCTGAGTACAACGCGTTGCTCATTAGGCTCGAGTTGACCAAAGAGCTCGGGATCAAGCATCTGGAGGCTTATGGCGATTCACAACTCATTGTTAAACAAATGACTGGCGAATATGAAGTCAGGAATGAAGATCTTATCCCACTCCATAGAGCGGCCGTCAGACTAGTGGAGTTATTCGAGAGTTTCCGCATTGAACACGTGCTCCGTTCAAGGAACACCCATGCGGATGCTCTCGCATCCTTGGCAGCTAACCTAGCCCAGCCTCTTGGAACGACCCAACGGGTCGCTGGCGCCAGCCAAAACTCTTTCGTCCCAGAGGCGAACGCCACTCATCAAGCCTCGGATCAGCCAGATCAGGAAGATTGGCGTCTCCCGATCATCGATTATGTCCTATACGGCATATTGCCCGAGGAATCGAAGGAACGAGAGTCTATCCGACGACGTGCCTCGCGGTTCTACTACGATTCAACCACTAAAACGTTGTATCGGAGGTCATACGACGGCTTGCTGCTTCGCTGTCTTTCAAAAGCGGAAGCGCAAGAAGCCGTACGCGAAGCACATGACGGCGTGTGCGGAGCTCATCAGCCCGGACCCAAACTTTGGGATCGCCTACGGAGGATGGGCTACTTCTGGCCTGGGATGGTTACTGACGCAGTCGCTTATGCAAAGCGATGTTACGAATGCCAAATCCACGCCAACTACATACACCAGCCTCCGGAAGACCTGCACCCAACGAGGGCGTCTTGGCCCTTCGAGGCATGGGGGATGGACATAGTTGGGCCAATTTCTCCACCATCGGCGAAAGGCCATCGTTTCATCCTCGCGATCACCGATTATTTCTCTAAATGGGCAGAAGCCATCCCCTTAAGAGAATTCAAGACTAGCGACGTGATCAAATTCATCAAGCACCATGTCATCTACCGATACGGCGTACCCCGGCGTATCATTCATGACAATGGCACGCAATTCATTAGCCATGCCTTTACCAGGTTCTGCGACAAGTTCCGAATACAGAACCTCTCTTCCATGGCCTACAACCCTTCAGCGAACGGTTTGACCAAGCTGACTTCCACTAGCAAGCGCGACTGGAATGAAAAGCTAGGCGAGAGCCTGTGGGCATATCGTACGACGGTTCGCACACCGACCGGCACCACGCCCTACTCGTTGGTATACGGCTGTGAAGCTGTATTGCCATTAGAGATTCAGATTCCATCCCTCCGCGTCGCCTTAGCAACAGGGATGACGACTGAGGAAAATCACCAACTACGACTCGCAGAGCTCGAGGCGCTGGACGACAAACGGCTAGAAGCCCAGCAGCACATTGAGTTCTATCAAGCTCAAATGGCCAAGAACTTTGATAAGAAAGTTAAGCGTCGAGCCTTCAAAGAGGGAGAGCTCGTGCTCTCCGTCCGTCGACCAATGATCCTCACTTCCAAGAAGAAGGGGAAATTCCAGTCCAAATGGGAAGGACCGTTCGTGATAGAGACAGTCTACTCGAACGGCGCCTATCGCCTCGTCAAACCGAATGGCGATAAGATCATGATGCCCATCAACGGAAAGTATCTGAAGAAGTACTACCCCTAGTTCTCCTTCACCAACTCCCACGAGTGCACGAGTCTAAACTGGCCCTCACACCCTCCAACTGGTACACGAGGCTAAACTGTTCCTACTTTACCCGCTCTGGCGAAAGCCTCTTGCGGAACTTAATCCGCCTATCTTCTCCAATGAGATGGCGGATCCACCAAAGTCGTTCATATCACGACAAACACATTTAATTCGCCTATCTTCTCCAATGAGATGGCGAATCCACCAAAGTCGTTCATATCACGACAAACACATTCAATTCGCCTATCTTCTCCAATGAGATGGCGGATCCACAAAAGTCGTTCATATCACGACAAACACATTTAATTCGCATATCTTCTCCAATGAGATGGCGAATCCACCAAAGTCGTTCCAATCACAACATTCACTGTCAAGTTAACATTAAACCTCTGACAAAATCCACTCACTAATCCTCTTTCAAAGGATGGTGGGTCCTCAAAGTCGTTCTAATCACGACATCCCCTGTCACGTTAACATTAAACCTCTGACACAATCTACTTACCAATCCTCTTCCGAAGAATGGTAGGTCCCCATAGTTGCTCCAATCACGACAACACCTCATCAAGTTAATGATCACCTCTGATGATTGGCGCCGTTATCCTTATGAATAGCACAGCCTAAGTAATGGCCAACCATGCGACGTGCTATTACTTCTGTCAATAGTCACACTCCTACGTCCCTGAACTATTTGACCTATGCCAGATGTCCCAACATTGCTTTAGGATAACTGATGGGTAGAGTCTACCAGGCGATGACTCCTACCACAATCAATTGTCACATTTAACGACAGTTGTCGAAGGCGGTTCGACAGACAACCTGTCTGTCGGTTCCCCAGACAACAATTCGCCGAAAGGCGAGTCGAAGTCGAGTTCTTCAGTTGGCCGCAAAGGCAAACATTTGTCCTTTGCTGCAAGCCAAGGATTACTCTCTCGATCCCATTGAAGCTACAACGCGAAGATCGGAGTTAATCCGATCCCGCGCTATGAGCAGCAGAAGGTAAAACAAGAGCCTAAAGTGACTGAGTCCTAAACGGGATAGTCAGAGGCTCATCAAGTTCAATACAGAAGCCAAAAGCATCCACTGCAAAAAAAAAATGAAATAGTACATGCAAGGCGGAAAATGATCAAAACATGAAGCCATTACAGGCCAAAGTTGCGCATACAGAGTTCAAGGTTGCCGTACAACCGGCATCAAATTACAAAATTACAAAAAAAAAGGGGGGTTTCAAGAGGACAGAAGGAAAGACTCGAACAAGGCATTACAAAAATTTCAGCAGGCTGAATGAGCCGATCTTAGCTTTGATCTTCGCGCGCTCCGCCGCACGTTGGTTCCTCGCCTCCTCCTTCCCCCTCTGTTGCCGTTTGGCCAAATCCGCCTTACTGGACTCCTCCTCCTGGTGAAGAAGCTGAAGTGCCTTCTCCACCTCCCTGGCAACCTCGCCGAGTCTCCTAGCCTCGTGCTCGCGCTCCAGCAGCTTCGCCTCGCCACGAAGAGAACCAGCGTCCTCAAAGAACGCTTTGTCCAGATAGGCGTCCATCCGGTCCAAGACAGCCCGGTGCCGCTTCCGCAGACGTCGGAGCTCGGCCTCCTTCGCCTGGATCTGCTTCGCTCGCTCTTCGCGCTCTAGCAGATAACACAGAGAAGGGGGTGGGGGCATGTCGGAGGAGTCCTCGTGGGCCAGTTCCTCGAGGCGGTACATCCACCCCTCCACGCGCTCAAGCTCCCGCTCACATCGCCGTGTGAGCGAGGCATCACCTGCACGGCAAACCGCCTCCAAGCCCGCTTCCACAGCAGGAAGCGCGTCGTAGTATCGCTCGTCGCCAACACTGACCGAGATGGCGATCCCGTGCACCAAACCCACCAACTCCTGGAGGGGCACGAAAGCGGGGTGAGCCACGGGGTCCGGAATCGCAGGGACGGCAGCCGGAGCGCCAACGTCGACGACGGTGGCGGAAGAGCCGACACCCTCCGAGTCACTGTGATCGGAAGCAGAGGCCATGGAACAGAAGAAGTCGCTGCAGCGGTTTTCTTAGCAGATTTTTTCTCGAAGCAGGAAGAACTCTGCTAAGGAGGGGCGCGTGCGGATATATATGCCGAGAAATTCAACGGCTGGGATTCATCACCCCAAGCGATCGAGCGGTCCGAACGCCCTGCGACGCTTCGAACTCGACGCCATTAAAGGCTACTCTCGAGACCCCAAACCGACAGATCGGATTGGGCACGAGAGGCGAAGCGACCGGTCGCTTCACCATAAATAAGCATTAATGCGCCTGCAGAGTCTTGGCTGGCAAGCACTTGGGCCCGCCGACCGACACGTGGCGTGATTTTCACCCGCGGTTGGATCTCCGACTGTTGGACAAACTCGCTGACTGCTCAAGTTTCGCCTACAGTTCAAACTCGCCAGGCATACGGGTTTCGCCCGCAGCATAAACTCGCCAGCCATTGAGTTCCGTTGCCAAGCGAAACTCGCCAGCAGATGAGCTTTGTCATCTACTTGAAATCGCCAACAGTTAAGATTAGCTTCCAAGCGAACCTCGCCACGATCAAGTCTCGCCTGGAAACAAGTTCGTCAATCAATTGAGTTTCACCAGCAATTCGAATTCGTCAGGAACCGAGTTTCACCATTTTAGCGAACTCGCCGTCGCCTTGATTTCGTCGATTGCATAAACTCATCGGAGCAGAGTTTGGCTTCGAAAGTAGACTCGTCGTCGCACAAAGGACTTCGCCCGCGATACGGGATCGTCTGCGATAACAGAGTAAAATACTGGAAAGCGACGTATCCAAAGGGTATACGCACAACGAGCGGGCACAAACCTCATTGAGACTTTAAGACAGTACATTTGAACAAAGTTATGGTTTTTGCAATTACGAAAGTCATAATGTTACGTTCAAAGAAACAAAACATGCACCCAGTGTTTTAAGACAATACATTTGAACAAATTTATGACTTCATAAACAAACAAGTCATAAGCAAAATGTCTTAACACAAATCATAAAACAAAGGTCTCAGTCGAATACGCTAAAAGTGGAGATCTGTTCTTTGACTGCCTCCACCCGGCTCGCGTGGTCTTCTCGAGCTTTACCTTCGTCAGTCTTCCGAATCCGGTCTTCGCGGCTCGACCTGGCGGCAGCATCCGTCTGGCGCAAGGCTTGCAGGCGTCGAGTTTCCGCCTCTTATAACGTCGGACTGGAGCCCCTTCCACTTCGCCTCCGCCTGTCCCAATTCGGCCCTCAGGCGAGCCATAGTGCGATTGAGGTCAATGATTTGCTCCTCTAGCAAATGTTGTTGACCCACCCAAAAGTTGGCGACAGACTCCAAATCCGCTATTTCTTTGGAACGGGTCTCCTGCTCCAGGGCTTCCTGATGCCTAACATGAGCCAGGCAAGACTCCATGTTGGCTTCCGGACCTTCCCGTAGCAAGGTCTCTAACTCTACCATGTGTGGCTCCAAGAGACGGAGTTCACGCACGCAACGGGTAGCAAGCTGATTTTCACCCGATCGCCGTAAATCGGCCACGCGATCATAGAGGGACTGCCTGAAGCTGGCGAAACTGCCCATGCCGAGTTCGACAAGGGAAATCACCTGGCTCACAGCGCTCTCGAACTCTTCGATGCGAGCCTTCCAGGACAAGGACTCGGAGGGAACAGGCTTTTGGCCTGGAGCGAGCGCCGTGATGGGCGGAATTTCGAGGCAAGGTTCGGCTCCCGGTTGGGGAGCAGGATCTGAAGCAGCGGAAGTCGCAGGACCCTCAGATTCATCGTCCGAGATCAGGATAGGCTCGGCCGCATGCTCCTCGGCAGCCGACGCCCCCGTTTGACCTGTAAAACACGACAACAATACGGGGAAGAATCAGAGGAAGAATACCTACCAAGATCACGCGAAAGTCGAAGCAGGAAGATACCTTCAGCCGCGGCGGCCTCAGCAGCGCCTGAAGAAGACGGCTCCTTCCTTTTCTTGGAAACGACCCTCTTCACCTTCGGTGCCATCAGGAGAAGGAGAAAAGGGAAAATTTGGGAAGATGATGAAGAGGCTGTAGATCCTCTTAATAGAGAGTAGGGGCGTTAAATACCCTACGAGTCCTAGACGGTTACTCAATATTCGATTAGACCGTTCGGGGCTAAAACAGTTGAAGGGTAAGGACGAACAAGATCTGACGGTTCACGACCACGATCTGCAACAACGGCCCGAATCGGGCGCGAGAGACGAAGAGGCCCACTAACTCGCATTTAATGCGAAACGGCTAGCCCACGTCTCCTTAACCGGCGTACACGTGGATTAACACATGGCCCACCAAAAAGCGGAACCCGATCAGAGCCAGGTTCGCCGTTAACTCCTGCAAATCCGCCTGCGAACAAAATTCGCCTGCAGAGGAAGTAAACTTGCAGCAGAAACTCACCGGCAAGAATTCCTCTACAGTTGAGGTTCTCTTACGGTTGAATTCGGACTAATGCATGATTGCAAAAATGGAGCACATCCACAAATGACAATAGGCCAAAAACAAAAGGGGTAATTTCATTCATGAAGAAAAAAAAGAAGTCCCATTACAAGCGGAAAGTTAAAGGCGAATTACAGGGATTTCAATCTCAGTTCCGCCTCACGAATTTCTTCAGCATGGCGGAGCTCAAGCCTCCTTAGGACCTCTCGACGAATATCTTCCTCTGTGCATGAAATCAAATCCTGAATAGCCTCTCTGACATCCTTGAAAGCTCGATCCTTCTCCGCAACAGAGCCAGTGGTCAATCGCCGGCGAGACTTAACGCCCTCCAACTCTTTTGCCACATGATCACGAGCCTTCTCTTGAACGGCCAGGGCAGCCTGTGCTTCGGCTACAACCTGTTTCAGCCTCTCTACTTCGAAGGAGAGTCGGGAGAACTGGCTATCGACCGTTTCTTCATCGCGGGCCACCCGTGCATCCTCGGCTTTGACCTGCTCCGACTCTGCTGACAACTTCAACTCTAGCGTCATGTTCTCGTTCAGGCGGCGATCACGATCTACCATAGCTACTCGAACTTCGCGGGAGGCGAGATCAACAAGAGTGGAACTCTCCGCACGAAGAGCGAGCAGCTGCCGAACAGCCCCCTCCACTTCGTTCAGACGCTGAAAATAGGGCCTCGCCGCGGTAGCACCGAGCCTCTTACGCAAGAAGGACGCATCGTGTTCAAGAACTTCCTTGAATTCTTCGAAGGGGCAATTCTCCTCCAAGACCAGTCGGGTGCAGTGGGCCAAAGTATCTTCGAAATTCGCCAGAGCTCGCTCTACCTGCGTTTTTCGCCAGCGTTCCAAGGGAGAGAGGGCGACCTCCTCCGCCGTAGACGAAATCACGGTCGAGGTGCCTATAGCCATAACCGTAGAAGTGAACCGTAGGGGTGGTAACGGGCCCCACCGGAGCCGGTGCGACCGATGACGCCCTCGGTGCAGTGGTCACAACGTCAACGGCCGCCGCCAACGAAGAAATGGTCACCTGCAGAGTAGGAGCCTCCCGTTGAAGCGGAGACTCTCGCGCCGATGAACGACCCCCAGCCGACGCTTCCGCAGGAGCAGGAGATCCCCCTATTTGGCCAGGCGCGTCCTCAAGAGCCAAATCCTCTTCCTCGCTGGACAATGCCTCGTGAACCGAGACATTGTCATCCTCCTCAGATGAGCGATTCGCCCAAGAGTGA
>NC_033794.1:24247816-24257749 GCF_001876935.1 Asparagus officinalis
AAAAGAGGTTAACAGAGACCCCTCGAAAGGGACCCTACTAACAGTCGGGTACGGGAAGAAAAGTAATGCTAAAACACACGCTTACCCGAGCTGGTGGGCCCCTCCTCATCTCCAGCCTCCCCTTCCTCGTCAGAAGGAATGGAAATCACCTTCTCAATCGCACCTGCATAGGTCCAATACCAATGGCAAAAGGTATGAGATCATCGTTGCGATCAAAGACGCTATTGCAAAAGAAAAATTACCTCCTGATGCGGACGCAGAAGCCGCTGGAACTCCCGTCGGTGGCCTCACACCAGATTGCGGAGGAGTGTCTTTCGAAGCCGCCGGGACCGCCCCCACTGCAGCAGAAGAGGTAGGCAGTACAGCTCCAGATCCAGACGTCGCTGCTCCAGGAATGCTTACCTGGGGAACATTATCCCGACCTTCTATCGCTCGGACAGTTCCTGCTGTCTCATCACCGCGGGCCTTCTTAGCCGCCCCCGCTCGGGAACTCTCAGCCGCTGCCTCCCGCTGACGCTTCGAGAGAAGGGAGCTACTCGGAGATAGAAGCGGCGCCCCCATTTGTCCAATGGTCGGACTCTGGACCGGACTTGAGCGCCCGGATTCTCTTGGTTCACCAGGGGCATCCGGCGAAGGACCGGGGGAAGGAACTCGAACCTCGGGAATCTCGGAATCGTGTAAGCCAGCGTCAAAACCCTCGGTATCCTCAACTGGATCCTCCGAGAACAACTCCCTAGCAGTTTGATGGCCCCTTCGCCTCGAAGAACGGAGAGAGCCCCTGACAGGACGATCGCGTTCCACCAGACATGAGTTCTGGAACCAGAAATTGGCAGGATTAGCACTAGCACCCCGATACCAGCGGCAGTATAAGAGCGTGTGGTGTAAATCGCGGTCCTTCGCGGTCAACTCAAAGCGAGCCTGGGTACCTCCAGCATGGGTCCAGAACCATCCCCGAGCTCCGTCAACCAGTCCTCCTTCGAAGTTTAGGCAGGGGTTGGCGTTGCCTACATACAATTGATCATACCCAAACTGGCGGGCGAACCTGCAGGGGATGTATGGCTCGAGATAGCATGTAGGGCCCGTTCTCAGAATGTGATACCCCGGTCGGATATTCACCAACCAGCGAAAGGCACCACGAGTAAGGACCGTGTAGTGATCCGCCGTCGGCGCATCCCTGAGAGATTCTCCATATCCGCCCCCGCTGAAATAAGGGAAGAAGCGGCGGAAATTATAATGCCCGAAGTGGGAGAGCGTCTTCCTGGCATCAGGGATGTCCTTGCATTTCCAAGAGCACCTCTCCAAGCGCTGGACGAAGGGGACGAACTTATCGCCCTGAAGCATCGCCGGGGCGCTCATCAAACATTCGCAGTGGTACACGAACCACGCCATCAAATAGGTGTACGGTAACCCCACCCTAGGATTGGGAGTTTTGATAACTACTCCTTCCCCCTCATCAAGGCCCGACACACGGCAGAATTGGGCCGTCAGAGTGCGGAGCCCTCGGTGAATGCACGCTATCGTCGCCGATACCAGGGAATAAGACTTCCCGTGAGCTAGGCAAACCGCCGGATACACGACCTCCACAGGAAGAGCCTCAAAGGAGTGAGTGGGGATTACGCACCTCTTCAGCCATAACATGAGGTACCCCGCGAGCAGCGCCTTCCCCGAGATGAGAAACTTCTCCTGATGATGGAATGAGTGAAAGACCGTACCAGACTTAAACCCGCCCTCGTCGCGGTCAAGAGTCAGAGTGCTTCCTTCTTTAGCTGCCCTCGCCTCCACTTCAGACTGGTCGCACGCGCCTAACGGGAGAGCGGGAATCCCCTTGACATCGTTCCCCGGGAACAGGTAATCAGCCCAATTCTTGTGGCTGATCCCCGGGGTCTTCTTCTTCTTCCCCTTATGATCCGAGGCCCCTAAGGTACTGAGGCATATGTAGTAGTGGCAGAGTAGCTCCCACAGAGTTTCAACCGCCAAAGGGGAATGGCTCGACAGCTGATCAATTTCATCTTGATCGGGGACGTACTCCTCGTAAGGAAAGTCTCCAAGAGGCAGCCCTGACACGTCGTACATCTCGTGAGGGGTGATACCAAGCTCACCATTGGGGGTGAAAAACGTGCCGCTTTCCGCGCAATACAGTTCCAAGATACTATGGAACTGAGAAGCGTTGATCCGCAAGCCGTGTCGAGTGGCTTCAATGGCCACATACAGCTCTGTGCCTTTGAGATCAGCATTTTCGGCCAGAATGTAGTCGGTGATCTTGGACCACCACGTGTCGCTGCCGGGTGCAGAATAGACCCACCCCGGGGCTCTAAAGTCCTTCGGGGGAAAGCTCCCACCGACTCGAAAGAAACGGTGACGGAAGGTCTCCGCCACCGCTGTCGACTCCCCCATGGGCGGTTCAGCGGACATTAAGCCAGGGCGCAGGCCCGTCACACGCTTGCACGAACTCTCCACTCCGTACCCAGCCGTAGAGCCCGTAAAGACGCCACAAGTGACCCCGTCCTGAGAGGGGGTCAAATCCCAGTTCATTGTCCGAGGGATGGCGAAGGACCGCAGCTCGACGATCGAAAACCCTCTCGACATACTGGGGAGATAATAATGAACCCCCTCTACCGTGCGGAACCACCGACTCTCTTTGAGCAACAGGACGGAAGGGTCGGCCATAGCGTCGCCGAACAAAAATTGAGGCTTCGGCAGCTCTGCCCTGTCCTCATCTGTCAGCGCCGCGTTGGTCGTCAACTCGCGTAATGTCAAGTGATGACCATCCGTGACTCTCTGTATCAGACCATGCGGCTTATCAGCGGTGAATACGGGCACTGAAGCCAAAGAAGGAAATCGAGAAGGTGCCGTGTAACTCGTAGCCCCGGCGTGGCCAACGGCCACACCCTCCGGGAAAGGCTCATCGGAAAAGGTCGCTGCAACAAGAAATGAAAAGTCAATCGAGACAAAATCCGCTGTAGGGGCAAAATCGCCCATTGAACAGAGGAGGGCGAAATCGCCTATCGAAAGGGGGAACCCATTTCGAACGAGGTCTATCCGTACAGACTATACTCCCCTCTAATGGGAAAGGGCCGAATTCGCCTTGCGAAAAGGGAATTCGCCTCCTTCCCACTGAAGGATTCGCCTGCAGGGACAGTAATCATCCTCCAAGGGCAAATAGGGCAAACTTTGCCCCAAATCGGGGAAGTTACCAAGCATAATGAGCAACGCTCATCCCCCTAAAATCCGACGCCTAAGATCTACAAGAGATCGTCCAACGAACCCATCAACATACCTAGGCGCGACTCCAGAGCACCGGCAGGCATGCCGGCGGAGAGACGGTCGGAGTAACGTCCGGGGCCTGCACCCCTCACTTTGCACCTCTTAGATTTCGGAGCCATTGTAGGATGAAGCGGGAATTCTTTCCTTAGAGGTTCCTTTCGAGATTTGAGAGCACGGTAGCTCCCAATGGAGGAAAACGGCCGATTTAGAAGGGTGAAGTTGTCCACGTGGCCACGACTACCCTCGAAAAGCGAAAACCCTAACGGACAGAAGACGTGGCCACGATCAAATTCGACGGCCCAGATCACCCTCGGTATATCGAAAGAACCGAGGTTGGCGGTTGCATCCGACGGTTGAGTTCGAAAACCACGGCCACGATGCGTCGCGGAGCGAAACACACAGAAATCGTGTTGTCAAGTCACGATCGCCACGACCCGACGAGACCGCGCCGCCTTAGCTGGGAAGCACAAAGCCCTATCAGCAGACACGTGGCTCATCTCCCGTCAGATTTGGGCCCGCCTCAAAAAGGAAGGGTTTTTGCCTACAAATACTTGGCATGACCCCGCGAGTTGCACGAAACTTGGCTCCCCAAAGACTAACTCCGCCTGGACGATTCACTCGCCACTAAAGGTAAAATTACAAACGAAGCCAATAGAATGACCTCGCTTAAACGGTTAAAACCCACGCCTCAGACGGCTAAGGGTTAGAGCAGAAATCTTAGCATTAAGCCTAAGAGAAACTGTTCAACAACTTATCATACTGAGGGGAATAGTATGGCTAGCCCGATTCAAACGGTGATCGGTAAAGGCACATCAAACCCGTTGATAGCTGAGGATTTGCTAAAAATCCTAAGAGAAATCGAAGGCACTTGCTTCGCCAACAATTTCTTCATTCAAAGTATTCCAGACCACACGCGAGCCGGTTTAGGTCTGAAAACTTTGAAGGGGGTCTTGTAGACGGTAAAAAATACCTCTATAGACTTACGGGAAATTCGCCTACGAGAAGAGCTCACACGCTCATTTCTCTGGCGCGGGCTCCGCCGGCACTCGGCAAGTTGGCTAGGCCCACTCGAGTACTGTGCACCTACTTTGCCGCCTCTCCTGACCGGAAAGGAGAAAGCACCGTGCTCAAAGCACGCCGAACGGTCACGCACAGTACGAGTGATCGGGCAGACACTTCATCGATCTGCGAACTCATAAATGCGGTTCATTAATGCTGGTCAAATCCACTCGGATAGCAGTCGTTTTTTGCCTCACATACAAGAATGGGCCTTCCCATCGTAGGGGACAGGACATAAAGCACAATCCCTGGAATGACCATTCATGGTATCGAGGAGCAGCTAGACGTCTCTGAAGAAGATGTGGTCACATCCCACAATTCAAGGAGGAGTCAAGCTGTCATTCTTCCATTTAAAAGCCCCTTCCAGCACACTGGAGGAGAGGTCGCAAACTTAGAGAAAAGAGTTGAGACCAAGCTCTCTGCATAATCTTTGCATTGCAGCATCACTGTTTAGTTCCGAGCTCCGATCGCCGGCGAACTAAGCAGACCCGAACTCCCTCGAGTTGAGCTTCTACTGTGAACTGAAGCTCTCCAGCAACCTCGATCGAACGGTCCAAGGGAAGCAGACTCGACACGAGCATCGAGCGAAGCGTCCTATAGCCACCTAAAGTCCCCACACAAAACAAAGAGGGCTTTCCCTCTGCTTCTGTTGTAAACATTTGATTTGTTAGTTTGTAATAAGCCTTCTTATTAATACAAGCGAACATTCCTTGTTTTCAGGAAATCAAATATTCACCCTACAACTACAGAAGGATCCTTCATCCTACAAAGGCTTGCTACACTCTCAAGAATAGCATCCAAACGTTGGTCAAAGCCGGTGTCATAACGCTCAATTAAGTCGAATGAAGACTCTGAAGAGTATACGAGTATAAACTGCTTCTCAATACTATAACATGTATATGAGTCTAAACTGTGTCCTTTCTTTCACGAGAAGTTCCTGGAGAGTGTCGTGCCTGGTATTCTTAAGGATAACCCGGTCATCTAACTAAGTACAATGTTAGACCCGGTTTCACAAAGGAAGCTGAGGATGAATGATTCATATAACGGGAAGTTTCCGAAAGAATTATGTATAGTGTATTTTAATCTGCTAGAGTCTGAGCATAGTACTCAACATTTTAATCTGCTAATTATTGACAATTGTCAAACCCCTCTGTGTTAAGTATTTGTCACTTAATATTAGGAATCCCCTTTGAGTGGTTTGTACGAATCAACACTCCCACTGTAATTTGTACTCCCACTCTCACTGTTCACTTGGTCAAACATTCCTATAGTTAGGACCATAACTAAAATTCCCTCTCGATTCCTTCAATGAACGAAAGGTCCATAAATTGAGCGATCAAACCTATAAAAGTTAGGATTGTCTCAAAACTCCTCACTCGGTCAAACCTTCCTACAGTTAGGACCATAACTAAAATCTCCTCTCGATTCCTTCCATGAACGAGAGGTCTACTCTCAAATAGAGCGATCAAACATTCCTACAGTTAGTGTCGTCTCAAACCTCCCACTTGGTCAAACCTTCCTACAGTTAGGGTCAGAACCACACTTTACTCTCGATAAACGAGAAACCCACCTTTAGTTCGGTAATCAAACCTTCCAACAGTTAGGATTATCCGAATCATTTCGATTCTCGGAGTGGAGATCCCACTCTTAGTTTCACCTTCCGGATTCTCAAAGTGGATATCCTACTTTGAGTTTTCTTTGCAACCAGAGATAGAATATAAAATTCTTCCTCTTCAGCTTTGGGAGATAGAATATAAAATTCTTCCTCTCTCACATCGGGTTTGTCTTTGCCCCAAGAGAAGACACCATATTTTAACACCATCTTTCAAATCCAAAATCCATGCCTTACACGGGCGAGGAATTTTATCCCGAAGCTTAAGTAGGGAAAAGCCTACGCCTAACACGCGTTATCGGTTAGTCATTGACTTTAAAAAGGACAAAAGCCCATATATTCGACATTGTGATAGGTTATTAATAATGCCAAAATACGTGCCTCACACGCGCGGGGAATTTTATCCCGAATCCTAATTAGGGATAAGTCAGTGCCTAACACGCGTTGCCGATTTAGTCTTTTACCGATTGAAGAAGACACCGGAATTCAAGTCTGGGGACTTTTATCCCGAAGTCTAAGTAGGGATAAGTCAGCATCTAACATGCATTACCGGTTAGTCCTTAACCGTAAAAAGGACAAAAGCCCATATATTCAATATTGTGGCAGGTTGTTATTAATGACACCAAAATCCATACCTCACACGCGCGAGGAGTTTTATCCTGAATCCTAAGTAAGGATAAGTCAACCCCTAACACGTGTTGTCGGTTTAGTCTTTCACCGATTAAAGAAGACACCAGAATACCAATCTGAGGAATTTTATCCCGAATCCTAAGCAGGGATAAGTCAGCGCCTAACACACGTTGCCGGTTTAGTCTTTCACCAATTGAAAAAGACACCAGAATTCAAGTCTGGGGACTTTTATCCCGAATCCTAAGAAGGGATAAGTTAGTGCCTAACACACGTTGTCGGGTAGTCTATTCCCATAAGAAAGACGGAGTCTACGTATTCAATATCGTAGCACTAAGAGAGTTAACTCTCTTAGCACAACGTCACATGCGGAACAGACTTAAATAATCCGTATGTAAGTCCGATTCAAACGGTAATCGGTAAAGGTATGTCAAATCCGTTGAAGGCTGAGGATTTGCCAAAAATACTAAGTCTATGTCTGATACACGTCGTTGTTTAGTCTTTTCACAGAAGAAAGACGAAGTTTATGTATTCAATATCGTAGCACTAAAAGAGTTGACTCTTTTAGCACAACGTTACGTGCAGAACGGATTTTAACAATCTGCATGCTAGCCTGACTCAAACGGTAGTCGATAAAGGTTAATCAAACTCGTTGATGACTAAGAATTTGCTAAAAAATTCTATAAATACGAGTCATTGACGCATCAACTCCATTAGTTGGTCTCGTGACTTGAGCATCTAACAACATCAGGATAAGATCCATACATACAGATAAATCAGCTTTAACAAGTTGGTCGTGCAGCCCCAGCATTTGGGACCGTCACGCTCTAATCCCTTAAGAGCTTAAACTGTGTAGACTCCAGCAAATGTATGAGTATAAACTGTGTTAACGCCGGTCAACGCGTTACAACAAAAGTCAACGCCGGACAACGCGTTGCAGTAAAGGTCGATGCCGGTCAACACATCGATAATTTCATCAAAATAAGGAAAATGATGATTCCAGGGAGTTCAATCCCATTCAGATATAAATTTCTGATGAAGATGATCAGTTCAAAGTCAACTCAATGACACGAGCTAGATTCAGAAACTTACGCATCAACTTCAGTTCAAGACTTCGACAACGGTCAGACGATAAACGTAGCGTCGGAAGAACTTCACCTATTCGACAAAACATTAAATAGACTAAAGGCTGAATAAGTCAAGAATTGAAGAAGTTCACAGGTCCCTCTACGAGATTGAGGAAAGGGCCTATCTTATCCAAAGCCTTCCCGACTCTTCTATAAAAGAATGAGTCCGAAATACTTTAGAGGGGGTATATGTAGGCGTCTAAAAATACCTATAGGTGTTCGTACATAGCTCGAGATGGAGAGAAGATGATGAACATCGTTATTCGAGTCTAGAAGGATTATCTGATGCCGACAAGTACATGAACCGGAATAGCGAACCAACTGTGTCTCGTGTGCTCACCGGCCACCTCCAATTGGCCGTCACACCTATCGGTCAGCTCGCACGCGTTGGTCAGCTTAAAGTACCATAAATAACCTAACGAGCGCATGAAATAAGTTAACAAAGCATGCAAGTTAACGGAATGACGAAATACGCAATACAAGTCTGGAGAAGTCAGAAAGTGTCGAACACCTCAAAGTGGCCCGCAAAAAAAAGAGGTATTTAAACTATGATACAATTTGAATCTGAGGAAACTCAAAAGATAAAAGTTGTAGGTATATTTGTTATCTTTCCAACGCATCTTGAACCAGCTTAATCTGAGGTCGGACGAAAGAGGTAAGACCAAAATACCAAAGGTATCTCAAACTGACCCGTGCGACGACGGGTCGGATCCATCCGACCCGCGCGGCGACGGGTTGGATCAATCCGACCCGCGCGACGGCGGGTCCGATCCGCGCCCACGTTGGTCACATCAGTTTGTTTCGTGCCCAGAACTGCCTGTAACCTCTCAAACATATTTTTAGGCTGTTTCGATCGGGTTCTTCTGTTCCAGAGGTTTCTAACTACCTAGATATCATCTACAAACATGGTTAGACCGTTATTAACTGAAGATAAGGTCAAATCATTTATTCTTACTCGAAAAACCCCCTATGAAGCCTATAAATACAGTCATAGGGGCTCAATTCACAGGGGCAGAATTATTATCAAGAGGGCGAGGTGCTGCCAGATCAAGGAGTCAAAGGAGCACGAATTTCAGAGGAGGCTAACTGATCTTGGCGAAGTTCTTTAGCATAAAGAGGGAGAGTTCGAGAGATCCGAAGCCCCGTCCGTCTGTTCCTCGAGATTAGGTTTTGTCTTAATCTCGAGAAGAGCTACTGATTTTGCTTGGTCGATCTCAGAGCTTCAAGCGAATACTTCTTTGGTGAAGTAGGAGCTCTGTTAATTTTCTGTCAACCGGATCCGATCCGTAGGTGGTCCACGGATATCGACGTCCCCGGCACAGGCAAAGATCCCACGCAAAGCAATAGGCGATAAACACATGTTGCGTGTTGTTTGAAAGAGAGTTGTAATCTATTTTTATTGTATTGAAAGTCTTATAAAAAAAGCTATCTTTGTTTCGGATTTATTATAACGCCCAAAGTTGTAATGAATTCAGCAATAAAAACAATTTTCTACCCAAACAGACGGGTTGTTCATAGTTAGTCGAGGAGGTTGGAGGATGTGAAGGTTGCAACAGAGAAAATCACGACCAAGGCATAAATAGTGTAGACCTCATAAGCAGCCTACACTCCCCTAGGCACTCCCAAGAACTAGACGTATGGACTAGGTACCGCCTAAGCCTGGCAAGCGCCTAGGCTAGCTAGTCAATCACTTTTTAAAAACATTGGTTTTAGCCCTTCAAACTTTAGGTGACCAGATCTAAGTTGCCACTAAATTTTGCCACCTTCAATCTTTACTTGAAAGCATTTAGCATCAATTTTCAAATTTAGTGAAAACATTCTATTTTTCGAAATTAGCATATATGCAGTGAAGGTATGATTACCATCATGAATAGAAAGGTCTAATTCTTTCACGTGAATATCATATATTTTTGAAGTAACTAGACTTAAGCTTAAAATATTATTTTCCATATACTAGAAAGATATTTTTGAACTTTATTTCTCAATTTTTTTTCAACACATGACATAATTCGTTACAGCGAGAAAAACAAGCATCTGATTAGAGGATAAATCAAGATAGAAGTGAATAAGGAAAGGAGCGCAGGGCAAAAATATTATTTTCCATATACTAGAAAGATATTTTTGAACTTTATTTCTCAATTTTTTTTCAACACATGACATAATTCGTTACAGCGAGAAAAACAAGCATCTGATTAGAGGATAAATCAAGATAGAAGTGAATAAGGAAAGGAGCGCAGGGCAAAA
>NC_033794.1:24258783-24283665 GCF_001876935.1 Asparagus officinalis
CAGGGCAAAAATGAAAATTTGGGCCGGGGTTTTTGGGGCCGAATAATTTCGGAGTTAGACGTACAGCATGTTACCAGACTTTAGATAATTCAATCTCGTTATGTATATGTCTATGTAGTCTCTTTTTAGGGGCTGTTTGGTTGCACACTTTTTGAGAAAACTTTTCTCAAAATATCTGACAATGGTAATTTTGTAATTAAAAGTTTTTTATAGATTTCTGTAAATTTTCATAGATTTCTGTAAATTGTGTTTGGTTCAACAAAAAATTTATAGAAATATTTTCTATAAAATATCAAAAAATACCAAATTTTACAAAAAGCAATTTCCTCTCAAAATGAGAGGAAATCAACAGGAAATCTGACACATTCCTTATTTAATCAACAAAACTCGTCTCATACCCATTTTCTACAAAGTTATGAGTCATTTTCTTGTTTTGAACCAAACAAGCAAAATACAAAAAATAAGAAAATTGATACTTTTTAACTTCTCAAAACTTTTCCTATAATTTTTTTTTTAAGAAATACAAGGAAATCATATTTTAGGTAGAAAACATTTCCTATAATTTCTAGAAATTGAACCAAACACCCCCTTAGAGGTCAACTTCTCCAGTCTGTATACAAGCTATTCCAGTCTTTAGTCAAGTATGCTTTGGTGCGATACAACAAAAGCTTTTATCCGAAAACATTATATCTAATATGCCATAAAGACAAAAAAACAATCTCATAATTATATATTTAATTTATATATAGAAATTAAAGGGAAGAACTCATGTGAAGATCCGTCCTGTATAAAATCATGGATTAATTTTAGAAAACTCTCCTCATATTTTAATTTGAGAAAAACCTACTCAAGTTTAAGAATATTGTAGATTACCCCCCTCAACTTTGAAAATTTTGAGATAACACTTTGAACTGTCCTCACCGAAGTCCCCTCAAATATAGAGTTGCCTCAGAAACCTCCCCTCCCTTCCCCTCTCCTACCCCTTCCCCTCAACTATTTAAATTTGAGAAGCTCCCTCATATTTGAGCTTATTGTAGATAACCCTCCTCAAGTTTGAAAATTTGAGAAATCTCCATAAACTCTTCTCAATTTTCCCTGTGAAAGCTAATATTGTTAATTCAAAGTTGAGGAGGATTATTTCTAATATGCCCAAACTTTAGGGTGACTTTCTCAAATCAAAATAGTTGAGAGGGGTTTTCTAAGATACATCCATCAAAGTCTTAGGGGTTCCTCTAAAATTAACCCTAAAATTATAAATGCAAAATTATACTTGTGTCATTGATGAATTAGTCTTCCTCTTAAAAAAATATTGATAAATTTTTTATTTTTTTGTTATTTATTGATTTGATATCATGTCATTATTGATTCCTATAAAGAGGGATTTTTTGGTTCACCCGTGTTTCTCTTTAAAATATAAATAGACCATAGTACACCATAAAAAATGTATAATATGTAAATATTTATGAAATTAGAAGTTTTCTATTATAAAAATATTCCTTGCGATCCAAAATAAATAAATAAATTATTTACACATGTTACCCAAAATATTATCTCAAATTCTCCCTACTTTATCTGGTATTCTCTAATAATTGTATTGAATTTTTTCCCCCTTCTAACTGCAAGATTGAGCTTTATGTGTGAGGTTATTTTAGATTAAATTAATATTTGAATTTCTTATATCTTATCTAACTACAGTGTTTTATTTGATTACTTCATATTGTATGGTTTAACTTAATATACTCTTTAGATCATACCAAATCTAATACACTCTTTAGTTCATACCAAATCTAATACACTCTTTAGTTCATACCAAATCTCAAAAAGTTTTATATTAAGTGGTTGTTTAGTTCGTTTTTTAACTCGGTGGAAAAGTTTTACACCGCCTTCACATCAGCTTTTTTGCGGCCACATAGGATATAAGCTTTCCGTCGGTTTTTTTCCCATCTTTGGTTCGCTAGGGTTGAAGAAGGAAAACTCGGTAAAAATCGCCGCCACATCAGATTTTTTTCTCTCCCCCAATTCCTTCCTCAACCTCGTGAAATCGACGAAAACTGCGTCAGCTTTTTGCCATATAAACAAAAGTTTTCCTTTTTTCATACGAACCAAACACAAGAAAAATAAATACATTGGTTTCCCACCATTTTTTTTGTGCGAACCAAAGCGAAACAATCTATTTCTTGGAAAAGTTTGGAAAACTCAAAACTTGTGTTTTTGTACATGAAAATGTATTTCCCTATATCTAGGAAACGAACCAAACAGCCCCTAAAACATCAATGTAAGATGACCCTGCTAGCTAGCCAAATCTCAGTAGTTCCTACATCAAAGAGATATTTCAGTGTTGTGATCACATGGAGTGCTGACCTTTTTTATTTCCTTTTATTTATTTTAAATATTATAAAAAAAGGAGAGATATTACAAATGAGCGTTAGATGGTCAAACTATCTAATTTTATATTTGAAAATTTTTAAATAAAGAATATCCACACCCTCATTTAGCAAGCCTACTTCTTTTTCTCTTTTCATCTTAGAATATTATTAGTAAATAGGGATATTGTAATGAAGGAGCTGATGGTTTAAAACTCTGAGTATTAAAATTTGACATAAAATACATATTCACCCAATTATTTTGAATTTTTTAAGTTTTAAACTATTTGAAGAAAAAGTTGCAACTCAGATTATCTAATTTTCAATAATCTATATGCTATAAGTCATTGATATAAGCCATTTATATGTTATTATCTATAAAGAAAAAAGAAAAGAAAATCAATAGTTCAAAAAACCTTTTATTAAATTGAGTTTAGAATCACATACATATCACTAAAGAAGAAACTTCTAGAGGCTAAACATCAGATATAAAATAATAGACTTTCACCCATCCAAGCTAATGATGTGGGTTCAGTTTTCACTATGCGATCCTTATCACTTATTCTACATATAAGATTCACCCATGCAGACACAAGCAAAATACTTTTTTATTTGAAAATATTAATTTTGGATACATCTCTTTGTTGGATCTGAGATGCAAGCCTAGAGCGGTTGAATAGGATTGCCTGTGATCTTTTAAAAGATCAAAGAATATGCAGCAAAATAAAAATAATAATAAGAAAAAATAGCAAACAATGCAAAACACAAAAAATAATCACAATTAGAACACACAAGAATTTTATAGTGGTTCAAATAAAACAATCTTACATTTACTCTTCCTTCTTGCGAATGAGCTTGCTCACAACGTGAAAGTTCTTTAAATCAGATACTCAATTCTGTAGGCTTACAATTCAAAAACCCTAGTTTCTCCCAAATTAGTTGTCTAACTTAAGCTCTTCACACATGGGTATCTCTAGCCCTAACTAGTAACATATTCCTCAATTGACGCCCGCTTGAGTGTGTCGTAAACCTCAGTTCACCCTGGTTTGAGTGTCCCATAAAAATAAGTTTAATACAAAATATCAATTATCAAATAAATAAAACTTACAGCTCTTTAATTATTCAAACCATTCTCCTTAATGATAATAGCGAAGCTTTGAGAAGAACAGTGATGATGATAAAGTCCAAGGGCAACATCCTCAAAGGATGATGATCGAAAAATAAAGAATAACGTGGAGGATGCTTTTTCAGAAGACTAAACAAAAAATGTGAGGAAAGAGCCTATATACCCCTAGCAATGAGTGGCATTATCATTAATTATTAAGAAGTTTAGAATGGAAGTGTTAGACAATAAATAAAAGAGAGATTTCCCTTCTAAAAACTCTTTCTCAGTCTTAGGAATGCCTCCACAAAGTGAGAGTGGGTTTGAGAGAGAAAAAGGATGAGTTTTGATGGGGAAGACCCTTGATGAGGGAGACTAATAGAAAGGGAAGAAAAAGAATCCATCATCTATCTAAGACACCAAGCTAAGATAAGCTCCTTTTTCATGCTCAATCTCCTTGTTTGAGTTTTAGATCCAAGTTCTCATCTAGAATCATCTATGTTAGGTAAAGATGGGAGTTTTGCTCAATCGACGGAAAAAACTCAGATTTTGCAACTGATATCTCTCGAGACAAGAATCTTCTCGTCTTGTTGTTAAATCCATAACCCAAGGCATCTATCTTGATCATGTTTGTTTGTCAATTGATTGTTTTGATTCATGGGTTTTCTCAGAGCTAACTAGTTTTTATATAAAAATGTATATTTTTGGATAATACTAAAATGTTAAGATTTCTCTTTGTATTCTTGATGAAATATGCTCAAACTACTTGTAAATGATTTCTGCTATGAATCTAAATAATAGGTAATTCATGATAAGTGGATTGATTGAAGTTTGAGATAGTGAATTCGATAGATTGCGATACTGCAATCTGCCAGTTCGAATGAACGCGCTCACCCTGACTAGCGCACGCACCCGATTAGGAAGAGACTTAGTTCAAGAAGAGGATGTGTCATTTATGTAAATGACGTGTCACCGAGTGCATGCACTCAAACATCAAGGACGTGCACTCAACCTTTAATTTGGCGAATTCTAATCAATGCGCATATTTTGAGATTTCGACTTCCAAATTCAGTTCCGTTTTCTTTATTAACTTCCTTGAAGTGAAAGATTACCCATGACAAAGGGTGTTTGCACATAATTTAGCATCTAGTGAACTGTTGAGATTATTCCAAAATCCTAAAAAAAAAACTAGCTCTCCGAAAAACAAGCATATTTGCTATCCATATGTCCAGATCATGTTTTGTGAGCT
Source organism: Asparagus officinalis (assembly GCF_001876935.1). Lineage (NCBI taxonomy): Eukaryota > Viridiplantae > Streptophyta > Magnoliopsida > Asparagales > Asparagaceae > Asparagus > Asparagus officinalis. The sequence continues at coordinate 24,263,498 of NC_033794.1, forward strand.
TTGGCATGTTTGTTGTGGTACTAGAATGTGTTGACATAAATTCTATCATGGACTTAGATAATTTTAGGTGGTTGTCTCTGGTCTTATTGTACGTGAAGGATGAAACCCTTATATTATGGATTTTGAACATATTATATTGGACCATGACTTTTGCTCACTCGTGCAAGAGTCGAGTCCCAGTTTTTTTAATCATGTTACCTGGATGGATTATTATCAGTTAGTATACTCATTTAGAGAATTTTTTGTTTAATCTTGTTTGTATGTTGAATTTGTTTGCCTTTGTGGTGAATCTGTGGTATCTCTTAGCGAGTATCAGATTTCATTCGGAATTCCCCGTTTACATGAGTTATAAGAAGAGAATGTATTTGGATTCATGATTCAAGATTTCTCTTCTTTGAGCTCCCAGACACGGAGGGTACTTTGATTGAACACCTATTTGGTACCATCTAGACGGGTGTAGGTGTCATGATAGTAAGTTTTCTATCAGGTAAGATTCTCAAGCCTAGTGCATAACATCTCATGTACAACAAACTAAGAAAAAATATAAGATGTTAATTTTGTGAATTTTGATTCAATTAATGAAGTGGTACGTGAGATCAGATATAGATCCAGTTGAGATTCTGATGAGTTATTTTGTATGGATAGCTTTAGATAGTAAGGACTAGTAGGTGTGCGTGTTTGATTGCTTATTTTCTATTTGTTATGGTTTCAGTTTGTGTTGCTTTTCCAGTGTAGTTCAGAAATTTTAGCATCTTAAACACATGCATACCTTTTCATTATTTGGTATATCATCCCTTATCTATTCTTAATGTTGGATCTTCATGAGTGTATCCTTCAGGATATTCTCTACCTTACGTTATGCTTTCGTTTCTTTTCTTGCTTGATGCTTGTTGTGAGTCGTTTGCCTAATGACCCTCTAGTTTTCTCCCTTCTTCCTTCAGGTGGCGGGAGTAACTAGTTTTTTATTAGATTGTGCGATTGGATAGTTTTACCCTCCTAGGAGTTGATAAGCAGTTGTTTTTACAGTTTTTCCTTTATGCGTGATTTGTTAATTCAGAGTCCTACCATGCTATGTAGTTTATAGTTAGTTTACCTTGTTTTGCCTAGTTTAACCAGAAGTTCACTTTAGTCAATCTTGCTTGTTTCAGCTAGATAATTACTATTTCACCCTTATTCTATAGCTGTTTAGACATATGAGGCTTAAGTATGTGTGAGGACCCACCTGACGCGGTTCTCATGTACATAGCTGCCTACTGAATAGTGTGCCCATATCTATACCTGGAACACATATAGTGACAAATTTAATACAAAGTATCAAATATCAAATAAGCATAACTAGAATGATGTTATAGCCTCTTGATTATGCAAATTTCCCTTCTTATAATAATAGGGACTCTGAAAAGAAAAATGACTATGGCGAATTGTAAGGTCAACACTCCTTGAAGGATGATGATCTGATAATGAAGAACGATATCAAGCATACTTTCTGAGAAACCTGAATAAGACTCTTTCTCCTAGGTTGAAACACTAGCCTCCCCCCACCCACCTCCTCCCTCTTTCTTTTTCTTTTTGAACTAGGCCGGGAACTTCTGATGAAAAACATGAAGAAAGAGCCTATATACCCTTAGCAATGAATGGCTCAAAATAAATCTAAAATCAGATCAAAATTCTAAAACCAATTGAACAACCGTCAATAGTCGACCTTCACCATCGATGGTTAAGGGTGATCATCGATGATTAATATCTCACTATCGATGATCTGAACCTCTATGGACTTTTTGCACCATTGATGGTCTCTTCAATCATTTATGATCAGTAGATCAGGTCAAGAGCATTCTAAAAATCTATTATAATAACGATTCCGATAAATGGGTTACAAGTTATGGCCCGTGCAAGATTCAACCCCTGTATATGTTTCCAGCATGTTGCTGATTGTTTCCACCTTTTCTCGCTAAAACGTTCATATCTCAAGCTATACATATCCAAATCGAGTTCCATTTATTTCTGTAAATTCATGATAACGAAACGGGCATTCCCATATGCTCAAGATTGATTTAGCTTCTGATATATTTCTCTAATATATTTAATAATAAAATCAACTTCAAACCCAATCTATATGTTCTTTCATTCAAAGATTTAACATCATAAAATATAAATGAAAAAAGTTGTACAAACATATAAAATAATATAAGAAAGAGAAGTGAAAAAGGTAAGTGTTGGTTATTTTATTCAATCTAATACTTATTGGTCGCTTTATCCAATCTAATTCCAAACTTTTGAGGGACTTATGGTTATTTTATCCTATCTAATAGTTATTGGTAAAGAAAATTCCCAAACTTTTGAGGTGTCTATTGTTATGTTATCCAATCTAATACTTATTGATAGTGTAAATACTAAAAAAAGTTGCCGGGGTGGGGTGGGGTGGGGCGTGGGGGTGCGGGGGTGGTGGCTCTTACCACTGTATTAGATCAATATAAAAGTTTGTTATTCATCAAATTAATTCGATTGCATGCACTGATGCACACCAATGACACCATCCTAACACTCTGGCACTACACGTGGGCTTTATTGGCCTTAGCTCATTTTATTGGCACGCGAGTGATTATAACTAAAATACAAGAATCATACGACTTCCGTATTATAAAATACAAAAATGTGTAGTCTCTTCTTGATAACCGCGATGAGAAGTTCTGAGTTTCTATAGACCCCACATTGTATTGCTGTGTAACAGTATTACAACTCTTATTAGTCTAGTTAAGTACTTTACATAGCAAATAAAGATGTTTAGTTAGTTGGAAAAGTAAGCGCATTTACGACAAAGTATATAGTTCCAACTCCTGTTGTGAGAACTAAAGGTTAGCAACGACCGATTTAAGCCGATTAAGCTGACCAAACCAACGAAATCTTGTCAGTTCTTCGGTATTAGAATATGTTTTGGTCGGTGAAGTTTGAGGAAAAGCTCAGACCAAACTGACATCTATCTCAATTGTGTAACACGTACTCTTTCTTTATTTTCATTAGTCCAGAAATTTATTTCTCTTTTTTCATAAAATTGTTTATCATTTCAATTAATTAATTTGCGTCGTTCTTTTACAAATGACCTTCTAATCTAGTCCAAGCAAAAAAGTAGTTGAAATGTGAAGTAATTGTGAAGTAGCTGAAGTAAAAGAAGTAGAGGCTACTTTTGCTACTTCCAAGCAAAAAAGTGTGTTTGGTTCTCTGAAAAACTTACTTCCAATACTTTCCTAAATGCTTATGTGGCGCCTACGTGTCATCCTTACTTTCAAAATATTTTTTCAATCCTCAATACTCAGAAGTAGCTTTGAAATGCATATTAATTATGACATAAATAAATTTTTTATTAATATTTCCTTTATTAGTTACTTCTAACAACTTTTCATTGATAAAATTACTTCCTAATAATATTTTCAAATGTTATCCAAACAAAAAAAGTAAATGAAGAGGAAGAAGTTTTACTTCCATTACTTCTAAAAATATATGAAACAAACAAAAAAAATGTTATTTCCACTGCTTCTTACTTCATAGCTTTGAAAGTTACTTCTATAACCTACTTCTTACTTCTAATACTTCCATTATACAAACGGGCCCTAAATAAGACTGAAATCAACAAAACTAACTTCCCTCGGTTTGATTCGATTTCAAGTATAAAGTAGTTAAATTCAGTTCAGTTTTGGCAAGTTAGGTAAAAAACCAACCAAACCGATCCTTTGCTCACCCCTAGTGAGAATTCTCTTGAAATTGAAAAGAATATACTCCTCTATTATTTAGCCTTATTTTGTTTTTTAACAATCTTTGCCATTGCACCAACACCAGGGTAATTGAATCGTTGGTTGTACTTATGGTTCAATTACTTGTAACTCTTTATTGCTCCCATAATAATACAATACAACATATGCTACATCAAAAACATTCGAATACCAAATCCAAGAGCAAAGTATAGCTTACCAAAATCTGATCCCAAAAAACCTTGTGTGCGCGTAGTAGCTTAAGCCACCAGAATTCTCAAGCGTACAAAATCAAACAAAACCCTTCAGTTATACTTTCTAGCCAAAAGATGGAACTAGGCCACCTGTTCCAATAATCAATTATAAGTATAAACTAAAGAATCATGAAAATTTTAGAAGCGCTATTTGTATCAGTCATCTAAATAACTAGCCAATGTTTTTAAATACAAAAGGCCAAAAGCTCAAAAAACAGGTGATTGAACTCTTAAGCCATTGTGTTGTTCGGGGGAGCAACCCCCTTCGACCTATAGTACGCCTTCTCTGCTTCTGACATTCGATCCTGAAACATAGTCCATTCTTTGCGGCACCTGTCCCTTACCTGCACAATGATTCACTTGTGATATTATTTAGCTCGAGGAGGACGAAAACTAACATCCAAAAGGTGTAAATTACGCATCAGAAGTTCTTGCTTGCTTACCCCTTCCCATGGCGCTTTTCCTTTTTCAGCCTTGCCCTGCTCAAAGATAAATGAAAAGGGTAAATTAAATATGATTATCATCTCCCGTTGCAGTGTCATTCGTCAGAAATCAAAGCTATAGTATGTCAAGGTCCTTCTCACCTGACTCCCGAGTGAAGGAACCACCTGATGAACGATCCACTGCGAATCAACAACTCCAATTTTCTCATGAGCCGGCTATTATTAATGAGCGCCAACAAAGTTAGACAGCAGGGCAAAACGAAAGATAAAAAGGAGAGAGAAAAAGAAGCATTCCTTATTAATTGACTAAAGGAAAACTCCGATGGTTATTGGCAACAAGAGTTGGTCGTAGATACATACCTCTACACATTTTCTAAGTGCAAAATCAAGACCCCATCCATGAACCAAATCATTCTGTCATGACAAGATGAAGCATTCAGTTAGACATTAATTACCACCACAGAAAAAAAGAAACTATCAACTTCACCTGAATCATATGCCATACGCATCGCCAAGCATCTCGTGAGAAAACAGGAGCCATTATCTCCACAAAGCTGCATATTGAAGAATTATTAACAAATAATATAAACAAAAAACAAAGGTAATCCAAAAGTTGCAATAATCCAATTATAACACGAAGTGGAATCCTACGCGGCACATGGTGGGAGATGGGGGTCAGTGCACCAGCCTGGCCTCTCTTCTGTTTCTCTGTGATAAAAAAAACAGAGAGTTTAAGCGCAGGGAACAATTTTTTTTGAAAAGATTCACTTTAATGCAAATAAAATAATGCTCAATTGAGCTGATGCAGACTTACTTATGCACTTCACGATCACCTCTTCTCTTAGTCATTTGCCACGTTAATCCTTTGTTTGGTTCCAAACCAGGCTGCGAAATCTCTAATCCATGTTTCTTAACCAACGCGATGTACCTAAAACAATGAGAAACAACTCATTTCCCCAAACAGGGATATCTTTACGTTACATGGAATACTAATACCTAAAAAATGAGAAACAACTCATTTCCTCAAACAGGGCGATCATTACATCACATGGAATGTTAGCAAGTAAGACAAGAACTTACTTTTCAGCATCAAAGTGCTCAACTCCTAGATCTTCATCCCAGATAAATATGTACTCATATGAAGCCACAATGTCTGGGTGCAAAAACCTTTTAGCGTACCACCTTAAATATCATCAGAGAGCAAGGAATTAGCTGTGTTTATGAATAGTAACTATGTCGCAATCTTTTCATAAGTGCTAAACAACAAATTTAAGTGAAAACCCATCTTCTCACCATTTAGTCTGCTTCCTGATGCTTACGTGAATAGCTTGCTTTGACCACTCCAAATCATCCCATTCACTAGTATGCCCATCATAATGGAACAATAAGATAGTAAAATTTCCAGAAAACTGCAAGATACAATATAACAATCAAGAAATTTGTAAAGAAAGGGAGACTCCAAAGAATCCAAATATGTTCATCGTCCTACAGTGAGACAGGATTGGCAGATCAGCAGGTCTCTATTAACTACTTATCACAGGCTGTATACAAATAAAAATGACTAAACAGATAAAAGCCGGTCTAAACCAAAGATGTCAGCAAGTCCCATGTGTACTTTGCAAAAGAATATGGATTAGTCCACATACTTTGGCTGGAAATTTCAACATCGAAAACACAAGACAAAGCAGCAACCACCATTTCATGCAATATGAGTAAAAACAACTAAGAAACTTATTTATGCTTTTTATTCAGAAAAATACTTCTAAATATCCTCTTCTATTTCTATATGATTGGATTCACCCAAAACTAGGGAGTACAGTCAAAGGAAATCCAGACAAGGAAGTGAACATTCCAATGTAGCTCTTATTTCTCTGTACAAAACTACAGAAATGGCTTGTTGAACCAATGATTGTACAATAACTTTCTCACACGCAGCAGAGTTGGGGAAAACAGACATAGCATGCTCTAGCTATGCTGAGAACAAATACTACGCAAAAAACAAAAAGATTCAAAAGCACCAAAGGTGTCTGTTGCTTAAATAGACTAAAAGAGTTTTTGACATGACCAGATGCATTTAAATAGATTCAGAAAAAACCGTCCTGGTAATTTACGACAGAAATTACAGCTTGTATTAGATGAAGCGCTTTATAGAACTTTCAAATTCAGTTTTGTTTGACTTATATGACTTGATTAGGAGCTATGACTTTAGATAATTAATATAAATCAATATAAGGAATAAAATGAGTAACAAGTAATTCTTCCAGTCTAAAATTTAAGAAGTCAATAGAATAAACCCTATGAAGATCAAAGGTAATCAAATAGTATGCCAGGTTGTTAGAGATGTCAAATGAAAAGCAAGAGATGACATCTATATGATAGCAAATTAATATAAACAAGATATAGAAAATCATGCTTTTCAGTTTCAAGATAAGAACCTTTTTGACTGCAGCATCAATATTAGGTTTCTGGCCAAGTCCAACTGTGAATGTGACGAGGTATTTCTGTTTGATAGGCAGGTCCTGCACATGTCATTCCGAAAGCAAGTGTAAAGTATTTAGAGAACAAGCATTGATGCTAAACACCATACGATGTAACTTTTTTATAATGCATACCAAATAAAGTCTAGTAAATCATCCAGAAATAGCCTACACCCTGAGTAGTCTGTGTGGTTCTTATGTCCAAAATGAAGTGCAGGATATATTAGCTTGTCAGAAGTCAATACTTTTCAGAATGTAAAGACTTCTTCTTACTCCAGCAAGGTCACAAAATTAAGAACCGCCAATTACATTGCAATCACTTAGTACCTATTGGTTAGATGGCAATATTGTTCAAATGAATTTAGGTTCCGGTGTACACTCAGAATCTAATTCTAATGAATGGCTATATAAAATTCAATAGTTAATAAACATTACGACAAATGCAAGAATATCAAGTGGCCTAGGGTTTGACTGAGCAATAACCAGCCATGCATTTGACCATTATTCAAGTTCATCTGTTTGCTTTCCTAGGAATTCAATCTAGAAAAAATTCCTTTAGGTTAGCCAGCACCCATGATATAAATTTCCCAGCATTTCCATGTCATTCTACCAACTTAGCATTTTCGTGTCCCATATCTTTTACACATGAGAGCCTCAGCCCACTCTATCCCTCTGACAGTATGCAGAACGCGAGAGCAGGAGAGGAGTAAAGCATGATTATCTTCAGATACTATACTAGAAAAAAGAAAGTGAGCTCTCTTTTTTCTTTAATGAAAACTAGAAATTCTCTGACGTTACACAAACCTCACTTGGATTGCCCCACAACCTGCGAAGATAAAGATCTGATTCTGGAACAACAATGCCTGGTGCTAATCTTTCTGCGCCTCGAGGATTTGTAGAAACAAAAATCTGCACCAGCGATATAGTTTAATGCCAATGAATAACAAGAATGTGCAAGTCAACCTAAATAAAAAATTCAATAAACTCAACCGAGTTGCAGAATAAAATAAGAAACTGAAGAGAAGCAATCTTCACCAAACTTGTAAATGTAACACAAATGCACATAGTGAGATGAACCAGTTACATATCACTTTTTAATTGAATCAAGTTATGATAAAAATGTAACATCGAAGAGGGGTACTTAAAATGGGTTGCTGATCATACATACTGTTCTTAAGGGCTAGAGTTTTAAGATTAACAAACACATACAATGTTGAAAGATAACACAAGTAGCGACCATTGTTCAGGCATCATGGCATTTACAATAAAATATTGAAGAAATTGTTACAGGCATTTATCCCTTGGTACTGCAAGGAATGGTTGTCATACTAATACACATAAATTCCAAAAGAAACCACACTCCCTAATCATAATATTGGCCTTTTTTACCGTCAAAATTTGGGAATGCCCTTGGATTCAACCTTGTTCTAATTTGCTGACACGTTTTTACCACATATTAGTAAGCTGTATGAAAATATTGGATTTTAGCAGGCTTAGAACCAACAACTAATTATCCTAGTTACTTACTAACTGTAATTCCATATCTTATGTCAAAATAGGTTGTCTTTCGTGCATATACAGAGAATAATGACTTATTTCTACCGACATCTTAATGCTGGAGCAGTTCCAAATTTACATGACCTTTTTTCTGAATTCCAAATATCGCTGAATAACTTGTGACTATGTACGCTCCAAATAGGTATGATGAATCCATAAGATACACTTACAGTAACAAGCAGAGCGTGATTAGGGAAACACACGCTCCAAAAATTGATGTTACAAATAAACCCTCAGGTCAACTTTTTTAACTGTAAAATTTCATACATATATAAATTAGTTTATATAGTGAAGATTAACCATAGCATAAATATCAAGTAACATCAAGTATATACAATAAGTGAAAACATGAACTCTTATGCTAACTGCTCCGGTGGCATATGGATTCTTTTTCATGAACCAATCATTAAGGAAAACATATTGTTATCCTAGATAAATTCCTTCATCGTAAACTTCATCATGGTAATTACATTTCCTCTCTTTTTTTGAACCCTTCACGAGATGCAGACACTTTGATGCCGAAAAAATCTTGTCAAATCTGATCATTGAAGAAGAAAGATCGCACCTTGGTGGGCTTCACTGTGCTCAAACAGAGAACAAAGAAGGGGGAAGATGAGGATGATGAACACTAGCTTTTATGGATGCTATTTGGTATTTTGTGGATAATCTGGTGTTTGGTGTTTTGGGCACTTTTGTTTGGAGAGAGGTGTTCAGGCCCTTTAAATGAGGAATTTTGCTATTGAAGGGACTTTGATGAGGTTAAGATGATGTCATCAACGCACTAATGGAACTGCAGCTGCTTGCTTCGATTAAGATGGGAATTTGTACTTTCCCTTTCTTCTTTTTTTCCGTCTTTTTTGTGGATTAAAAGCAGTGGCTTCTATAGAGTAGGGATGGATTTGACTATTGGCTCGCTAGGTTTAATTTAAGTAAAATTGATACGAGTCCCCAAGCGAGCACCTATGATCGCGGAATTATCAAAGGTGTAGATGAGAATAAAAACAACAAGAACACACAAGACAATTCAATTGGCGAAGGAAAATACCTCTCTAGATTACGAAGAATAAAAGATTACAAAATCTTTCATCACAATCTCTCTAGAATAAAGAACAATCTCCCCATTCTCTTTAAAATCCTATCTAATGTATAGAAACCCTAAACAATCCCTATTTATATGTCTAACAACGTGGATGACAAAATCGTAAATAACCAAATCAAAACCCAATCAGGATTCGTCTCAAAACAGAGTCCAACTCGGCCCAAGAAACTGATCCCGTCGACCGATGTACCAATACCGGTCGCCCGGTCTCCTAATATCAGTCGACCGACAAGTGTGTCTCGGTCAACCAACCAGAGAACACATTTCTCGTCTAGTAGTGTGCACTAATCCGGTCGATCGGTGCTGAGTGTTCGGTCGATCGGTGCTGAGTGTTCGGTCGACCGGCTAGAGACTTATCGCCAGATTCCTGATTTCGAAGTTTTCCTGTTTTTGACCACTTTCGCCACCACCAACAGCTTCACCCACACCTTTATTCTCAATCTCCCATGAGAATCATCTATCCTCAAGCTCCCATGAGGATCGCTAAGCTCCCGAAACAAAGAGAAGATACACTCGTATCATGGCTCCCCCTTTAGGAACTAAGTTAGAACTTCAACTGAGGGAACTCACGAGCCCCTCCTTCCCTATTGAACCACCTGACCTTGCTAGGAACCTGACCTTAACGTCCGATCATAAACGACTCCTTCATCCCGCGTCTCGTCGTAGTCACCTTCCGCTCCAAAATAAAATCCTCTTTCAGCGGCTCTTCTCTATCAAACCACAAGTCTTCAACGTGCGGTAAGATCACTTTGTCGTCACCCTCGTCGTCCAACAATGGAGGTTCAAACAACTTCAAGTACCCGACATTAATCACCGAATACATACCTAAGTAAGGTGACAAATCTAGCTTGAAGGCGTTGTCACCAATCTGATCAAGAATTCGAAACGGACCATATCGTATAGGCTTCAACTTCTTCCATTCTTTTTTTGGCCGCTCCTTACTTAACTTCAGTCATACAATGTCACATTTACCAAAATTACAATGAACTCGATGTTGATCATGTTTTGCCTTATACTTTGTTTGTGACTTACTCAACTGAGCTTCAACCGTGGCATGAATCTGTGTAATCTTCTCTAGAAAATGTTGAGCCCATTGTCTTTCGTCCCTTCTTTGCCATCGGCCGTAACTTCACCAGAGAATACTAAGTCGAACGGACTTAAGAGGTAAGAACTCATTACACGTCTCAAACGGTGACTTTCCCGAAGATACATGAATAGCTCGATTAAAAGCAAACTGAATGTATGGTAAGCTCTCATCCTAAGTGTTGGGATGCCTGGAATTATATCCATGTAACATGTGAACCATAATCCGGTTGACTATTTCTGTTTGCCCGTCTGTTTGTGGATGAAAGACCGTGCTCTTCTTTAATTTAGTGTCCATCAAACTCCACAAAGAATCCCAAAAATACTCGAGAAACCGGCTATCCCGATCTGAAATAATTGAACTCGACAACCCAAAGTGCTTTCACACATGTTCAAAGAATAATTGCGCTGCACCCGCTCCCGTCACGGTCTTCTTATAAGGAATCAAGATCACCATCTTGCTAAACCGGTCCACCATAACAAACAAATAATCATGCTCGCACTTCTACAACGAACAAGTAATCATGCCAGCGCTTGGTCGTCGGCAAACCTCCTAAGAAATCCATAGAAATACTCTCCCACGGTCTTGAAAGTACCGGCAATAGTAGATGCAATCCCCGTTTCTTGTTAGAAGGTTTTGATATGTAACATAGTTTACACCCTCCAACATACTTGGTAACATCCTCCAACATCTTTGGCCAAAAGACATGACCTCGTAGATTGAGAAACGTCTTCTGAATCTCAAAATGACCTTGCACACGTGATGTATATGCCTCTCGAATCCACTGCAATCGATCGATATCCTCCGGAATGCAAAGTGATGTCCCACGATACAACAAATCATCTGCTCCAATCTCATACTCCCCCTTTCGATCAGCCTTTGCCTGCTCAAACACACTGTCGAAATCTCTGTTGAATGTGTACATCTGTACATACTAAAGGAACCAATGACTGATTACGCGCCACCACCAATAAAGCTCTAACTGACAGTCGAGATAACATATCGACCAACTTGTTCGTCGCCCCTTTCTTATACCTAATGATGATGTTGAACGTCATCAAATAGGACATCCACTTCATGTGTCGTGCATGCTGCAGCTTTGTCTGGACATGTAAAAATTCCAATGGCTTGTGATCCGAGCGCACAGCCACCTCCTTACCTAACAAATACACCATCCAATGCTTGATCGCCTGATATAGTGCATAAAACTCCTTATCGTAAGTAGGAAAGTTCAGAATAACACTCGTAAACATCTCAGAATGGTATTACACCGGCTTCTCATCCTGTATCAGCACAGCGCCCATAGCATAACTAGAAGCATCGGTCTCTACTTCGAATGTCCTCTGTAAATTAGGCAACGCTAACACTGGTGCCTCCGAGCTCTTCCTCTTCAGTAACTAAAAAGTCTTCTCATGCGTCCGTCCCCACTCAAACTGAACTTTCGCCTTCGTAAGACCATGTAAAGATGCCGCATAAGTAGAAAAATATCGAATGAACTTGCGCAAATATTGACAAGCCCCCATGAAACTTCTCACGTTCGTTACTATCCTAGACGTCGACCACTTTGTGATCACCTCCATCTTGCTTGGATCTATCCTCCGCTCGCCCTTCCTCAAAATGAAGCCGAGATACACTAGCTCGTCCTTCCTAAATTCGCACTTCTTCCCGTTGAGCTTTAGCTGTCCGTTCTGCGGCACTTTAAAAATCTTCTCTACATGAACAAGATGCTCCTCCCAGGTCCTGCTGTACACTAAGATATCATCAAGGTAAACTATCACAAAATCCTCTATAAAAGATCACAATAAATCATTCATGAGCCTCATAAAGGTCGCTGGAGCGTTACACAACCCGAACGACATCACCAACCACTCGAACAGGTCCTGCTTGGTCTTGAACGCAGTCTTCTAAATGTTATCCTCTCGAATCCTCACCTGATGGTAGACAGACTTAAGATCTAGCTTCGTAAAAAACCCCATCCCCTCTAACTGGTCCATAAGATCATCTATCTGTGGTAGTGGGTAACGGTTTTTGACTATTATCTTATTGAGCGTCCGGTAATCCACGCACATGCGCCAGCCTCCATCCCTCTTGGGCATCAACAAAACTGGTGACCCGCAAGACGAACAACTCAGCACTCACTCCCGCCTCCAGAAGCTCCTAAACTTGTTTCTTGATCTCCTTGAATTCCTGTACGGATGTGCGATAGACTTATATTCGGTAATGAACTCTCTCCCGTCAACATAATCTCGTGCTCCATACTCCGTCTTGGTGATAGTCCCGTGATCTCTGAAAACAAGTCCGCATACTTGGTATTCAACCTGTCAAGATCTCCTTCCTGAAGCTTACTCAAGGTAGTCAAACACACCCTACTCAGCTGATCCTCATAAGGTCTAATAAATAATAAAATAAACTTTTTGCTCGTATTCACTAGCCTATTCGCCTGAGTCACCGTCACCAAACTCGTCTCTTACGGAAGAGATGCCGAACAAATTATGAACTGCTCGTCATCCTTGGTGAACGTATACTTCTGGACCCGCCTGTTATAGACTGCATACTTGTCCCACAAATAAGGATTGCCCAGTATAACTTAGCAATCATCTAATGAAACGTCGCACGTGACCTCGTCAATATACGACTCGTGGAGTGTAAATCTGAAAGTACATTGATTGATCACACTTAGCCCCGCCTCCTTCTGAATCCACCCTGAAGGATAGGATTTCGGATGTTTGACCGTTTTCAGATCCAACTTCTAAACCAGAGCCCTCGGATATCAGATTCTTCTGACTCCCTGAATCAACTATAACATCAACCAAACTAGTCTTCACCTGCAACTTAAGAACAAAGAATTACTCCCTAAGGTCTTCGTCTTCCTTCGCGACCTGCTTTCCTGTCATAAAGTTCAGACTGCTGTTGGGTTCTGTCATCCCGGGGACTTCTTTCGAACCATGTGTCACCACGTATGCCTTTTTCTTCTCCTTCAACCCTTTCGGTTTCAGATAAGGATATTTCTCCCAGCATCGATCATCTACGTGTCTTGTCTGCTTACAGTGATTACAAGTCAATCTTGTCTTCCCTAGGTCGCCCTTCTTCTCCTCCTTAGGTTGGGAGCCACTAGACTTATCCCCCGTTTGTTTGACACCCCCTTTGTCTTGTTGCCTTTCTTCTGCTTGCCCTCAATGATAATAGCCTTCACGCTCGCCTCTGTAATCGACTCAACTGTGAATAGCTTCATCTCCTTCCGAATGTATTCGTTCAAACCCATCATATACTTCATAAAGACCGAATACTCCTCCGATATAATGTTGAGGATCATCGCTTGTTGAAACTCAGTCGTGTATTCTTGAACGGTTTAATTGAATCTTTGATACAAATCGTACCACTTGTACCAACGCTCTTTAAGGAATCCCACCAGGTAAAACTGCTTTCTTAGCAACTACTTGAACTTATTCCACGATACCGCTTTCTTCTCATGTTTGCAATAGAATTTTCACCACGTCAACGCGTGCCCTGAAAGCTTCAATGTCGCAAAAACGATCTTCTCTTTTGACGAATAGTCATAAAGAGTAAAATAAGTCTTCATATGCTTGATCCAATCATCAAACCTTTCAACGTTAACACTCCTATCATAAACAGGAATCTCTACTCTGAAATCAATCTTCAGATTTTGGTAAGGACCATTACCCTCTTGATGTGAAACAGCCTTGACAACCTCAACCTCCTCATCGAAATCTGAATTTTCACTCTCCCAACTGGACTCTACAGGTTTCTTCTTAGACTTCGAAGAAGATTCCCCCGTTTTGTTCCCTCCGTGAATGAGATCGACGAGTTGTGTGAGTGTCGACCCGATTGTTTCGATCTATTTCTCAAATGCATCAAGCATCGCTGAGTTGTCATTATCTGTTATCTTCTTCTTCCTTGATTTCTGGACCTCTTCCAAAAAAATAAGGATCTCGTCTAGTTTCTTGTATTGCGAACGAATAAGGATCATGCACAAGACACCCCCTTCACAGGATCTGAGGTCTCTGATACCAACTTGATACGAATCGTCGAGCGAGCACCTTTGATCGCGAAATTATCAAAGGTATAGATGAGAAAAAACAAGAACACACAAGACAATTCACTTGACGAAGGAAAATACCTTCTCTAGATTATGAAGAATAAAAAATTATGAAATCTCTCCTCATAATCTCTCTAGAATAAAAAAAAAATTTCCCTATTCTCTTTAAAATTTCATCTGATGTTTAGAAACCCTAAATAATCCATATTTATATGTCTAACAACGTGAATTGCAAAATCGTAAATAACCAAGTCAAAACCCAATCAGGATTTGTCCCAAAACAGAGTCCAACTCGGCCCAGGAAATTGATCCAGTCGACCGATGTACCACTACCGATCGACCAGTCTCCCACTATCGGTCGACCGATAAGTGTGTCTCGATCGACCGACCAGAGAACACGTTTCTCATCCTGTAGTGTGCACTAATTCGGTCGACCGATGCTGAGTGTTTGGTCGGTCGGCTAGAGACTTGTCGTCAGATTCCTGATTTCGTCGTTTTTCTGCTTTTGACTGCTTTCACCATCACCAACGGCTCCACCCACATCTCTATTCTCAAACTCCCATGAGAATCATCTATCCTTAAGCTCCCATGAGGATCGCTAAGCTCCAAATGCAGAGAGAAGATACACCTGTATCAAAAATAATCTAAAGACTATCGGACAATAAGATTGAACAAAAGAAATAATGACAGATAAATTGGGCTAGATTGGATTCACTCACAACATCAAACCTGAAAATGATGTCTTCACGCCTTGGCAAATCGTGTGCCCACCATAGCAACTCACATGCTAAAACTCTGAGATTTATTCATAAACTTCGTCACAGTCTCTAAACACAAAGAAAACCTATAACCCTTTAGATAGGTTTAAAATCCTATATCTAATAGAATTCCAAATACAAATAAATTTTAATCCTGCTACTATTTAAAACATAAAATACCTCCATCCTAAAATTGAAATTCAAATCAAACTCCAAAAATTTAAATTCAAACTAAACTCTAAAATCCTAATAGGAGAAAATTCAAATATAAAAGTTGATATTCTAACAACGTTGTCTACTATGGTCTACATTCGAAAAAAACTTTGAATCTGTCATGCATCAAACTTCCTTTACCAGATGTATTTAGCTATTTGTATACATCCATGTACCAAGTACCATCTTAATCAATTATGCATCAAATCGTCCTCCAGCAGTGACTTCATTACCTCAAGAGAAGGGTAGCTCAGTGCACGAGGCTCGCATTATTATGGCCTCTGGGGAGAGTCAGATGTACACAGCTTTATCATTGCTTTAAATATCCCCGACATGGCCAGATATATCGCTCGATGTATCCTTTTACAGGACTTGCCGCAACTGATATGGTCACTAAATATCCTTTACCGCTTTTTGGCTATTTTGGGCGATATATCATTGATATGGCCGATATATCAAGCGATATGTTGACCAATATATCCTTTTATATGGCTTGTTGCAAAACAATATACCACGTTTGGTAATTTTTGGGCGAGATATCATGATTTTTTCATTATATCAAATGACATTTTGCCCTAAAAAAATCAGACGAAATGTTGTAATATTAATTTTTACTTTTATTTGTTTCACAAGGTTGATTAGCGAGCCTAAATATATATTGTTTACATTTTGTATGCTTAGAGCCTAAATATATATTGTTTGCATTTTGTATGCTTAGTTTTCATTAAGTATGTTGAGATTACATTTTAGTGCATTATGTTATATATGCAAATATTTGCTACGGCATTCTAATATTTATCACATATCCCTGATATTTTCCCGATATCTGCAATTCGATATGAATTTTAGTCATCCGATATTTTCCCGATATCCGACATTTAAAATGTTGAGCTTTACCCCCACATGCGAAGAGATTGTTTCTAGGATTTGAGCCCATGACCTCCAGGTCACAAGGCAACAACCTTATTGTTACGTCAAGGCTCACTCTCGGTAACTTGATTAACTCAACATACTACTTCCACAACTTACGCACCAGTTTTACAACCATCCTTTCTTTTCATATATTAAGTTGTTTCTTAGACCTCTTTCTTAAACACCAGTTTGAACCTCAATGTTTTAAGTCCTCTAACTAGACGGAAAAAAAACCTGTCACCATTCATGGATCACGTATCATTGCATAACATCGCAGTATTTCCCTCTCCATGAGGCTTAAATTGCACAGGACTTGATAGAACTGCCTGACCACGAGTGACATAATAGTGGTGACCCCCAAGTAAACATGAGGTGAAATGTTGATCACAGGATGATCTGAGTTCAATGCACTGAACTGATTTAGAAGTGTAACACCATCTCATGGTGCATACAATATATGAAATGGGGGCAAGGCATTCATACATCTAGTTTACTTCCATCATACACATCAATTACCTTACAGAGTCTTCAAATTATGCTTTTCCACCGGATTGCCATCAAGTTATCTCTATTAGTGATTTATCAATGAAGTTATAGCAACATGAAAAATTCTTTGACCATCCTCTTATACATTCTTATAGCATCTCAGCCAGAAAAGCCTCAAGGCTATGTCCTTGTGATATCTCAAATAGGTTTTCAGATTATGAAGTCATTTTTTTAATCTATCTTTCACCACCTAGTTCCATGATTTCATGAATCAGGAAATTTCAGTTTCTCCTATGCTGAAAAGTAGACCTTTCAATGGTTCAACCAGAAATTTTTCTCCATGCTGAAAATAAGACTTTTCAATGGTCCCATTAGATTAATGAACCATCCACTTCCTCTTAGAAGTGCCCTAAACATTGAGAGATTTAGAGCTTTACTTGTTCATCTTTTTCTCACACATCCACTTTACAACTTTGAACTGCATGAAGTAATGTTATTGACTTTTAAATTGTAGGATACTCCTTATTCAACAGTTTTGATAACTAGAGACTCCATCTTAACTTTCTATGGAAAAGTTAAGTAGCAATTTGGAAAGGGTTAATTTTATAGAAACCCTCCCCCACCCCCCACCCACCCACCCCACCCCCCCCACCCCAAAAAAAAGAGAACTTTGTAGAGTTGCCAATAAACCCCACATCAACTTTTTTTACACTAAAACCTCTTGAACTTAGGACTTATTGCAACATAACCCTCATGAACTGTTTTATTTCACTAATTTCACAAGAAAATATTTCATTTAATTACAAATTAGCATCATTGATTCTCACATCTCATGTTGGGCCAAAAAAAGCATGTGCCAAAAAAAATGAAAATATTCCTTAACCAAAATTAGCTATTTTTACTTTTCAATGAATTTTTTTTTCTTTGGGGGGGGGGGGGGGGTAAGCAAGGAATTTTTCATCTTTTTTTGTCATGTGCTTACTCAATGTTTTAAAAAGCCTTCGCCTATGCATATGCCTAGGCGTAGGCAGTACCTAGGTCGCCTGCCTAGTGCCTAGGCGATACATATGCTGCCCATCTAGGTTATGGGAGCACCTAGGGCACCGTGATCTGTCTATGTGGACTGCATCCTTTAGGCCTTAATCGTGATTTTCTCCATTGCAATCTTCATGTTCCCCAACCTCCTCCAAATTCCCCATACCTCCAACTATGAACACCTTTTCTACCTCCTCCCTTCAGCAAAAGCTCCACCACTAAATAAAGAAAGAAAGAAATCTACCTAGGCATCAATCTGACGCCTAAGCTTTCTGGAAAATTGACATTTACTATCAATTATTGTAACTAACAATTAAACAAAGAAAACCCGCCTAGGCCCACCTAGGCTCTAGGTCTCGGGCCCAACACCTAGACCACCTAGCGCTTTCTGTAACCTTGTACTTACTAGTGACATGTTAGAATTGATGATGCTAATATGTGGACTAAAGGATAAAATTTTCAGGTAAAAATTAATGAAAGAAAATGGTTCATGGGGGCTTGTGCAATGACTCCTAAAGTTAAGGGGGTTTAGTCTAATAAAAAAGTTGATGGGATTTTACTGCAGCTCCCCAAAACTTCATAGGGTTTTCCGTAATTAATTCATTCGGAAACATCTAAATTGCTGAATAATTCCATTCTACAGAAAATTGTAACAATAAAAATTATTCTAAATCTTATTTTGATACCTAAGTGTTACAGTCTTTTACACAAAGAGAGAAGAAGAAAAGGTGAAAAGGGAAGGGGGCAAAAAGGAAATGGCAGGAAAATCGTTGAAAGAGCTGCTCCACTACCCATGGGGACTTTGTTGCTGCCTGGAACAAAGAGAGGACAGAAGACAAAAGGGTAGGCTCAACCTAGACGCTTCTCTTATTGGTAAGCAGGTTAACTCTACTAATTCAGATTTGATGAAAGTTGATAATGATATTTATGATACTCAGTTTTCCATTACATCTGCTAAATCTCACCAGGTAGCTTTGTCACACAGACAAATAAAGGTCTCAAAATGTCACTTTTAGCTAAGATATTAGTTGCCAAAAAATACTACATACTGCCATATTCATTTTCGTTTCTTTTCAACAAGCACTTTACTTTAAGGGGTTGTTTGGTTCACCAATTTTGTGAAAAAGAAATGGAAAAGCTCTAATAGTGGCACTTCTGTAATTAAAAGTTTTCTTTGGGTTTCCTAAAACGATGTTTAGTTCACCAAATTTTTATAGAAAGGTGTTTCTATAAAGTAGGGAAAAGGGGGTGTTTTACAGAAATTGATATTCTCTAGTTTTGGGTGGAAATTTACTGGAAATCTGACATCAACAATATAAAAACATTAGCCCGGCCCAAAAAAAATTGTTTTCTTTAAAGTATGCATGTTTCCATTTTTTTCAGTGAGAGATCCCTAGCGAACCAAACCGAAAAAAGGAAAGTTAAAAAAACAGAAATCTCCACTTTTGACACTTACCAAAAACCTGTCCCTAAAAACTTTGTACAAACGCATGGAAATCAATTTTTTCCCCTTTTCCTTTTCCTTTTATTTATGGAAAACGAACCAAACAGGCCTTAAATACAATGGTCAGGGATTAACTCACCTATCTGCAACACAATTTAATAGCTAAAAATTGTGCGTTACTAGGATGTCTTTTCAAATGATGGGCCTACTCAGTTAGGATTTTATCACTAAACCGATAGCAGTTTTATGAATATATCATACTGTTGCATGACAAAACACAAGCCTTTTAATAGAAATAGTAAGTATTACAGGGGGACAAAACAACCAGAGTAGCTGTGTACTAGACAAAGGTTGAGTTACATGTACCTTGGTGATATCTGAACTTAACGACTTGTTTTTATTTTGATTTGTAGAAGTCCAAGCATGATTCAATAGAGCTTGGGTTGTAAGGCTAGAGTTATTATCTTCTATGTACGAAATAAAGCTGGAAGGAAAGTGGAGCTGCAATTCTCAACATGAAATATCACATATTAGCTAGTATTCCAGAAGCTCATATGGAAATTGTAAGATAAAACTATGCACTGGAAAGCTAAGAAGCTATAC
>NC_033794.1:24283675-24304223 GCF_001876935.1 Asparagus officinalis
ATGAAGAAGCCAACCACGACGCCAATGGTCGTCGTTATAATAAGTCTCAAACTTCCATTTGAGTGCCTAAGAAATCCACTGCGAATCATAATATAATCGAACCAGAAATGTTAAAACCAAAGCAAAAGTATAGGGACCATCATGAAATTACAATTTATATATAATTAATTAACCTGCGCCCAAGAGTCGCAAGTTTTGCCATGTCGTTCCAACTCTGGAATCAGGAAGACAGAGAAATGCTTGCAAATAAGAGCTGCTCCGCATTGTTAAAAAAATTCATAATTGTAAATTCCCTAAAAAAGACCGTTGGCCACCATGACAAGCACCAAAACTTAAAATCAGCAGGACCTGAAATGCAAATGAAAACCAATATTTACAGGGTACTGTGGAAAATGATTCCAAGATGAAATCCAGCGACGCATGCTCCAGTTGCTAAAAAAAAGTTGCTTTTTTCTTCAAAGGGGGAATCAGACACAAAAAAAATTGGAATTTAATAGCTCAAAATTCAATAAAATATGCATAGCACCAGATTTCCTAATTTTATACGAGACACACTTTTAAAAAAAAGAATTTTTTTTGTTCACAAAAACCACAACAATGAAATTTCCAGCTAAGAAAGATTAAAAAAAAATTGCTAAAATTTTCAAATTAAAAAAAACTGCTGGCAACAATTCAACACAAATAGCACAGATATAATTGCAACGATATCATAGCGTGAAACAGACGCTACATCATAAACCTCGGACAAAATCGCATTAAAAAAAAGAAAAAAGGGGAAAGTAGAAAACCCTAAAAAAAGGTGTTATGAATTATCGAAACCCTAGATAAAATGGATCTTAGAGAAAAATCCGAGATCTATTTAGAGGATGATGAAGCTTACTCGTTGGCTGAGTGAGACAAATAGAGAAGGGATCGATCTCCGTTTGCTTTGGAGGAATGAAATAATATTTGGAGTGGAATAAAGAGAGAATGTAAGCAAATGCAATAAAGGTATAAAGGAGGGAAAGGGGCGGTGAGAAGATCGTGATGTCGTGGGAGATGGAAGAGGAAGAGGGAATTTAAAAAGTTAATGTTTTTGTTGTTGAAGAAATTTTCTATTTAAACTCATTCTATAATTTATTCTTCAAAATCAACCCTATTTAAAGTTATTTACAAAAATCAACCCAATTTCGCGTCACGTCAGCATCGTGATGAGAAAGTGGGTCGATTTTTTTTAATCACGTTTCTAAATAGTCGGGGTTGGTAACCCCGACTATTTAGGAGGTCGCTTGTTATTTAGAAGCCAATTTAGTCGGGGTCCGAAACCCTGACTAATTTAGTCAATGCAAAAATGGTCGGAGTTGGGAACCCCGACCATTTTAGCATTGTATATTCCAAAATGATCAGGGTTCCCAACCCCAACCATTTAGTAGAGACTCGTGCAAATAGGGAAGTCGGGAATTGGCTAAGTCTCAAAGTAGTCAGAGTTGCCAACCCCGACTACTTATTCTGGGTATCGCCCCCTATATAAGTCATCCAAAACCTTTCTCCCCCAAACCCATCTCTCCTAGCCGCCTCCCTCTTCTCCTCTTCCATCGTTCTCTTGCACTACAAGATCAGATCTCAATTTTCACCCCATTTTTGCTGCCGAAATTCGAATCAAAAGTTTATTCAAGATCTCTAGGTCATTTCTCTTCCTTCTCTCCTCTTTTAACATGAAGAAATCTAGGGTTTTCTCTCAAAAACAAATTTCTAGGGTTTTCTCTCTAGGTGGTTCGAATGTTTGGTATGATGATTGTTATTGCTGAAATTAAAGTTTTAGGACATAGAATACTCAATTCTAGGGTTTACGATTTTCAATCTAGGGATTAGGTTTTTGGTCAAAATTATATAAGATTATTTGCATATATGGTTTTCCTCTCTTATTCGATCCCTGATAATATCATTTAAATTTTTTACATATAAATGATATAATCTTCTTTTGAATAAGTTGAGCAATATGATTTTTATTGCTTGCTCTTATGATGAGAAAATTAATTATGTAATGAATAATATGTCAATGTACGTCGGAGGGGTAACGACACCGTTAATGATCTCATAATCATATAGTTACTGTGACTTGGTTAATGAATTACACCGAGTTACGGCAATTGACCCACGAGAGTACCAACTAAGAATAATATGCAATTGGCCCATAACTTTTGATAGAACGTCCACAGTTGAGATCTCAAACGATCATCATATGAGTATTATGTTTAATTTAAACAAGTCGCAACAAACGATAGAATTGTTTATTGAAAAGTTTCCATATAGTTCGTGCTAGATATTCAACCTTCCAAGAGAATTGTCACGCATGTTAGATTTGGGAGTTGAGTCTGATGGTTTTTTTTCTTCTTCGAGTGAAATGGAGCAGACTTAATTTTAATATCACAGTGGTGCACCTTCATTCGGTGGAATATCAAATGTCATGAACAATGAAGTCCTTTATGAAAATATGAGGCCGTTAAGAGGGGCAACAGTTGAAGAGGATGAAAGAAGCAACGCCTCTGAAGGTGAAGATCAGGATAGTGCACCAATTGATAGCATGTAATTTGTGAGTGAAGATATTAAAGAGAATCTGGATTGGCCCGATGAGGCTTATGTTAATAATGAATATGTTGAGTACGAAGAACCGCACCCCCCCCTGACGAGGTTGAAGATGATGAATAAATTCGTTCTTCCACAGTACAAGATATGCACATTGGTCAAAGTTTAACTCATAGAGGAGATGATGACGTCCCTTTCAGAGTTGGTGATTTATTCGAGACTAAGTAAGGACCAATTGGTTGATGCTATTCGTGATTACTCAATCAAAAAGTTGGTCAAATTCAAGCAAGTTAAAAGCAATCGCATAAGTTATGAAGCAATTTATTTTATGAATACACAAAGGAAAGGTCGGGCCGAGGGAAATGAAGCTGATTACGCATGTCCTTGGAAGTTATATGCATGTGCCGGAAAGAAATATAATGGGTATTTTAGGATCACAGAATACTGTAGTGTTCACACATGTAACAATCCAATGTTAGAGCAAGATCATAGTGGTGCTTCTGCCTCTTACATAGCGCAATTGATTATGCCAAAATTAAAGATACAGCTTGAACTAAGGCCCGATAATATAACTAATAGAGTGCTACATACGAAGTTCATTGAAATATCGTATAGGAAAGCGTGGAATGCAAGGAGAATTACGATCACAAAAATATTTAGAGATTAGGAGAAGTCTTACGCGACACTGCATCAATATCTTGATGCGATCAAAATAAGTAATCATGGATCTGAATACAAACTCATAACCAAAGATATCAATCTAGGAGTTCATAAATTCACCTCTATATTTTGGGTATTTGGTCCTTCGATCGAGTGATTTAGATTTTGTCGGCCGATTCTTAGCATTGATGACACACACTTATATGATAAATATAATGGTGTATTGCTTGTTGTTACAGGAGTAGATATAGATGGTGGCTTATTTCCTTTAGCCTTCGCAGTTGTGGAGGTCGAGAACAGTAAAAATTGGGAGTGGTTTTTTCTTGCATTCAATTATATATTTTTAATGTGTTGTCTCCTAAGAAAATTACTTTTATATCTGATAGGATGAAAGGTATTCCAAAAGTATTGTACAGAAGATTTGGCTCTCATCACAATCACCGTTATTGCTTACGACACATTAGAGCTAATTTTAAAAAGAGCTTTGGTCAGATACATTTACCTTCTTTGGCAAGCGGGTTGTGCACCCGAAACATGTGTGTATGATCGGATACAGGATCAAATCAAGGAACTATCTCCAACTACACATGACTGGATTGAAAGTAGTTTGGGGAGTGATTACGTCGACCGATGGGCACTAAGTAAAGATGGAGGGAATCGGTTTTGCATGATGATAACTAATTGTTCTGAAAGCTTCAAATGGGTACTTAAGAGGGCTCGATCAATGTCCATACAGGCGTTGGTTTCGAGGACATTTTATAGACTCAATCACTATTTTGTCAAGCGACGAGAGGATGGGGCACAGTGGGACTCATTGTTGGCACCAAAAAATGAAGAGATTGTAGGAGCTTGTGTCAAGCAAGCGAGATCAACGAAGATTGTTAGATTTGCTGTAGATGAATGGCAGGTTACAAACAATCACAGTCATAATTACACCGTCAATTTACGAGGGACACAATGCTCATGCACTTGTAATATACCAAAATTGTAAAAATTACCATGTTCACATGTTATAGCGGTTACGTCTAAGCAATTTAGCCGGGGGGGGGCAAATACTTCATATTACACATACGCTTCTGAATGGTATCAATCAAGCTACTATAGAGATTCATACAAGTAGTGTTTTCATCACATTATAGATAGTCGTTACTGTCTACCCTATAACGGGCCGCATGTGTTACCTCCTGAATATAAGACTGAATATAAGAAATAAGCCAGACGTCCGTGATCAGTACGCATAAAAGGTACAATGGATGAAGGGCGGGAGGGAGCTCTAAAAAAAGGTGTGGATATTACAGACAACCGGGCATAATAGATCTCATTGTCCCACCAATCCAAATAGATAGCAATTAATTGGTATATTTTATTTTATTTTTAAACTTATTCTACTTCATTTATTATTCAATGCTTATTTATGAAATCTATAATTTTATTCTACTTTTAATTTAGCATACGTCATAATACAAACACTCTTATTATCATATGTGCAGATATTTACAGTATGGAGGCGAGTCCATTGACGTATGAGGTCCTTTATGACCAAGATCGACATCGATCCGCGAAGATAGACTCCGGGGAGATAAATCGTAAATACAAATAAACACATATCTTATCCAACAGAAATAAACGCATACCAATCCATAATCAATTGCACCATTTCGGAATAGGCAATGCCATAATAATAAGGGTACCCATATATATGAACCATATATTAAAAACTAGGGAAAAATGCTTCCAGCTCCCAAAACCCAAGAAAACGTGCTCCCCCCCCCCCCAAAGACTTTGTCAACGGGTGCTTTGCCCCCAAAAATAAAGATTTTGTTCTCTGAGCCCCCAAAATATAAAACCCAAGAGATTAAAATATATAAAAACCATAATATCATTCTCTCTCTCTCTCTCTCTCTCTCTCTCTCTCTCTCTCTCTCTCTATCATGATGTACTGAGATGATAGTTGAAATGATTGATGTGGATTATTTTATTATTTTTGTTTTTTATTATTTTCATTGTTGATGAGGGGAACTAACTGTTTGTATTTGGAGATTGTTAAAGTTACGGGTTAATTGTTAAGGTTACGAGTTAATTGTTAAGGTTACGAGTTAATTGTTAATGTTACAGGTCAATTGTTAAGGTTATGGATCCCTTCTCTCTCTCTCTCTCTCTCTCTCTCTCTCTCTCTCTCTCTCTTTATCATGATGTTACTATGATGATGTTGAAATGATTGAAGGTGATTATTATTTTATTGTTTTTATTTTTTATTATTTTCGTTGTTGATGATGAAACTAATTGTTTTTATTTGTATTGGGAGATTGTTAAGGTTACGGGTTAATTGTTAAGGTTACGGGTTAATTGCTAATGTTACAGGTCAGTTGTTAAGGTTATGGATCAGTTGTTAAGGTTACGAGTCAGTTGTTAAGGTTATGGGTCGGTTGTTAAGGTTACGGGTTGATTGTGAAGGTTACACGTTGGGATATATATGTATATATTTTTTGAGTGGAATGAATACTTTGGGTCACTTGGCCTAGTGGTAAAGTTTGGGAGTTTGGACAAGAGATTAGGGGTTCAAACCCCTACAACCACAATATTTTTAGAATATTCGTTGTTAAGGATAATGGTTGATTGTAAAGGTTACGGGTTGGTTGTTAAGGTTAATTACATGTTTGTTGTTAAGGTCACGGGTTTGTTGTTAAGGATATACGTTGGTTGTGAATGCTACTCTTTGGTTGTGAAGTTAACCTACACAACAAACCCATAACTTGTAACATTCACAACCAACTCATAACCTTTACAACCAACCATTATCCTTAACAACGAATATTCTAAAAACCCGTAACGGGTTGGTTGTGAAGGTTATGGGTTTGTTGTTAAGGTTACGGGTTTATTTTGTAGGTTAACTTCACAACCAAAACCTGTAACGGGTTGGTTTTGAATGTTACAGGTTGGTTATTAAGGTTACAGGTTTATTGTTAAGGTTACGGGTTTGTTGTGTAAGTTAACTTCACAACCAAACTGTAACATTCACAACCAACGCATATCCTTAACAACAAACTCGTAACCTTAACAATAAACTCGTAACCTTAACAACCAACCCGTAACCTTCACAATCAACCATTATCCTTAACAACGAATATTCTAAAAATATTATGATTGTAGGGGTTTGAACCCCTAACGGGTTGGTTGTTAAGGTTATGGGTTTGTTTTTAAGGTTACGGGTTTGTTGTGTAAGTTAACTTCACAACCAAATTGTAACATTCACAACCAACGCATATCTTTAACAACAAACTCGTAACATTAACAATAAACTCGTAACCTTAACAACCAACCCGTAACCTTCACAATCAACCATTATCCTTAACAACGAATATTCTAAAAATATTATGGTTGTAGGGGTTTGAACCCCTAACGGGTTGGTTGTTAAGGTTATGGGTTTGTTGTTAAGGTTACGGGTTTGTTGTGTAAGTTAACTTCATAACCAAACTGTAACATTCACAACCAACGCATATCCTTAACAACAAACTCGTAACCTTAACAATAAACTCGTAACCTTCACAATCAACCTTTATCCTTAACAACGAATATTCTAAAAATATTGTGGTTGTAGGGGTTTGAACCCCTAACCTCTTGTCCAAACTCCTAAACTTTACCACTAGACCAAGTGACCCAAAGTATTCATTCCACTCAAAATATATATACATATATATCCCAACGTGTAACCTTCATAACTAACCTGTAACCTTAACAACCGACCTATAACCTTAATAACTGACCCGTAACCTTAACAACTGATCCATAACATTAACAACTGACCTGTAACATTAGCAATTAACCCGTAACATTAATAATTAACCTGTAACATTAACAATCTCTCAATACAAACAAAAACAATTAGTTTCCTCATCAACAACAAAAATAATAAAAAACAAAAATAATAAAATAATAATCCCCTTCAATCATTTTAACATCATCACAGTAACATCATGATAAAGAGAGAGAGAGAGAGAGAGAGAGAGAGAGAGAAGGGATCCATAATCTTAACAATTGACCTGTAACCTTAACAATTAACTTGTAATCTTAACAATTAACTCATAACTTTAACAATCTCCCAATACAAACAGTCAGTTCCCCTCATCAACAATAAAAATAATAAAAAATAAAAATAATAAAATAATCTACATCAATCATTTCAACTATCATCTTAGTACATCATGATAGAGAGAGAGAGAGAGAGAGAGAGAGAGAGAGAGAGAGAGAATGGTATTATAGTCTTCACATATTTTAATCTCTTAGTTTTGTGTTTTGGGGGCTCAGAGAACAAAATCTTTATTTTTGGGGGAATTGGGTGGGGGGTGGGGGGGAGCGCGTTTTCTTGGGTTTTGGGGGCTGGAAGCATTTTCCCTTAAAAACTATTTATTTTACTGTTAAATAGACTACTGAATGAAAATATAACCGAACAAAACAATTATGTGTTTACTTTTCAACCTACTACTAACTCGCTTTTGCACATTAATCAGTCATTCCGTTTACATGCATAAATTGCTTTAATAAGGAAATTTTCTTTATTTTTTGCTCGATTTCCTATATGTTTTAAACCCTCAGAAGCTTTGCGTTGACCTTTCTACCTCCGAAATTTGTGCGCAATCACTTGAACTCACAAAACTTACCTGACATATGTTTAACATACGTGTATACATATTGGCTAAATAGCATTTAAATACCTTTATAATTTGGGAAAAATGTGTCAAGGCTCTAAAAGTAAGGACTTCATGTGACCAGACCCCTTGTATTTTGGCCCATGTGATTCAGCCCCAAAAAGTATCATTTAATATTTCAAGGCTCCTCCACGTTAGCAGTACAAAAAAAGTAATTGTATTTAAAAAAACCCGAAATTACCCCTCCACTTATCTTCCCTAGACGCATGGTCCCAAAAAACATGGAAAATCGCGTCCCATTAATGCGATCTGACTGAAAAAATAGAGAAAAAATTCTCGCCCTTTTTAAAACTCTATCACGAAAAATAACTCATGTTAGCTCTAACTTATTTCATGTTAGTTCTAACTTATTTCATGTTAGTTCTAATTCATGTTAAAGCTAACTTTAAGTAAAACTAACATTAATACTTTAGGCTACTTGGTCTAGTGGTAAAGCTTGAAAATTTGGAGAGAATGTTAGGAGTTCAAAACCCTATAACTACAATATATATTTAAAGGTCTTTGATTGGGCCTTCGGCTCTTAGTTCTTTGTTAGTTCTAACTCATTTTATGTTGGTTCTAACTTAATTCATATTAGTTCTAACTCACTTCATGTTAGTTCTAGTTCTAATTCATATTAGTTCTAACTTAATTAATGTGTAATTGTCGGTTCTAGTGACCATGTTAGTTCGAGCATAGTTATTGTTAGTTCTGGTTGTTGTGATGTTAGTTCTAGTTGTCCTCGTGTTAGTTCTAACTCCATCTAGCATTAGTTCTAATGTAAGTGTTGGTTTTAGTGGCCATGTTAGTTTTAGCTGAGTTATTGTTAGTTCTAGTTGTTGTGGTGTTAGTTCTAGCCGTTCTCGTGTTAGTTCTAGCTCCATCTAGTCTTAGTTATTGTGTAAGTATTAGTTCTAGTGGCTATGTTAGTTCTAGCTGAGTTATTGTTAGTTCTAGCTGTTATGGTGTTAGTTCTAGCTGTTCTTGTGTTACTTCTAGATCCATCTAGCGATAGTTCTAGTATAATTATTGGTTCTAGTGGCCATGTTAGTTCTAGCTAAGTTATTGTTAGTTCTAGCTGTCATCGTGTTAGTTCTAACTCCATCTAGCGTTAGTTCTAGTGTAAGTGTTGATTCTAGTGGCTATAACTTCATCTAGCGTTAGTTCTAGTGTAAGTGTTGATTCTAGTGGCTATGTTAGTTCTAGCATCTATGTTAGGTCTAATTCAATTCGTGCTAGTTCTAGTTGAGACCGTATTAGTTCTAATCGATTTCGTGTTAGTTCTAAAAACGGTTCGTGTTAGTCCTAAAAGGGTTCATGTTAGATCTAATTCCATATCTATGTTAGTGCTAATTTGATTCGTGCTAGTTCTAGTTGAGATCGTGTTACTTCTATTAAACTTCGTGTTAGTTCTATTTCCAGTTCTATGTTAGGTCTAATATGCAGTTTCACGTTAGTCCTAGTTAGTTCTCTTTCGTGTTAGTTCTAGTTGGGCTCCGGCGGCACCGTTTAGCTCGTCCGCCACCGTGTAAAATCACAATGATGAAAACAATGGTTAAGTAAACTCAAAAATACTTCAATTCGTGTATTAGAACTAATTCATGTATTATTTCATGTATGATAACTAATTTTCATGTATTAGAACTAATTCATGTATTATTTCATGTATGATAACTAATTTTCATGTATTAGAACTAATTCATGTATTATTTTAAAGGACAAATAATTTGTGTTAGTTCTAATTAGAACTAATTCATGTATTATTTTAAAGGACAAATAATTTGTGTTAGTTCTAACTCAGTTCTAACACATGAACTGTGTGTTAGAACTAACACAGATCGTGTTTAGTTCTAATACACAGCTAAAACTAACACATCTCGTGTTGGAATTAACATGAACCGAGTTAGAACTAACACAGTTCGTGTTAGAACTAACATAAACCAAGTTAGAATTAAAATGATCCCCCTTTGCAAGTTCTTACAGCCTATTACTCATGTTTTACCTCTTATCTTCTATTTTTGCACCTCATCACTGCCTTTACTGCCATTGCCTCGAGCTCTGCACTCTTCTTTTGCCTTGCCCCTTATGTTACCTGCCTCAAAATCCAGTTCAATTTGATGGACCCGTTTGTGTCTCGGTGCTCATCAAAATTCAACACACTAGCACTTGCTACAATATCTTCTCTTACATAGATCACTCCAACACGCTCCCTTAAGGCATTTATCATTTACATCACTCTAATACAAGCTACAATATACTCTCATACATAGACCCCTCTATTACGCTCCCTTCAGGCACTTATCACAGGTACATACGCATTCATACACACGTGCACATGCACACATAAAAGCAAACTAGCTAAAAACAGAACACTCCACTCATTTTTCACCTCCAATGTGAAGACCATTATGTAACAATAATATTTAATAATAAAATAATACTCCTCTCCGAGTAAAAGATTAAGAAAAATAAAGATTAAGACAATTTGGCATGTATCTACAGAACTAACACGAACTGGGTTAGAATTAACACGAACTAGATTAGAACTAACACAAAATGAGTTAGAACTAACACAATATGAATTAGAACTAACACGAACTGAGTTAGAACTAACACGATCTGAGTTAGAACTAACACATCATGAGTTAGAACTAACACAATCTGAGTTAGAACTAACTCAGCATGAGTTAGAACTAACACGAACACGGTAGAACTAACATAGTTCGTGGACCCTGTTCGCCCCCGTACAATATCAATTCATAAATTACAAAGAAATTATTAGAACTGCTACTACTCTCTTGATGAGCCCCATCTCGATCAGCATTCACTGACAAAGGTGGCATCTTTCTATGTCTTCTTGGAGTTACCAGTTTTTCTTCTCCAATTTTTCCTTCTCCATCGTTTCATTTCATCGGGAAATGACATAAATAAGAAGAAGAAGAAGAAGAAGAAGAAGAAGAAGAAGAAGGAGTTGGGTGGGGGTTTTAATGCATCAACAATGATATATTTGACTTGAACTCAGGGGACTCGTTGACCATCTCACTTGAATCGTTGCTATTCTCAAGTGGGGACCCAACATTGATGTCAGCGGCAGCAGGAGGGGGAGCTTAGGCAGCAACCTTAGGGTTGTCCACGACGTGGGACGATCCTCGAAGAACCTCATCAATCGGGATTGGGTTCTCAACAACAGCCTCCTCATCGAGCTCCCCATTGTCGATGGGGATAACGACCTGTTCTTGGGTTCTGGGGGTTCCAACGCTTGGGATCTCGGCAGAAGAAGGGGGAGGCGATTTCATGAATCTCTTGGGAAGGGGATGGGGGCGGGGGTGGCAGAAGAAGATGGGAGAGTTGGGGGCTTGCTAGCTTCATTTTTAGTGGTCATGGCGGAAGTGAGAGAGAAAAGAGAAGTGAAGAGATAAAGAAGTGATTAATGATGCAGAAATTGGGAATAAATAGGGAGGGGGCGCAGTTACCGAGCTCAATCAAATCAAAAGGTGAATTTGTAACTTCTGCTGGGCTTTTCTCGGGGTCCGCTATTTTGGGGCATGGACACAAATATAGTGTTTATTTGGGGTTGAATCACATGAGACAGAATACAAAGGGTCTGGTCAAATCAAGTTTCCGCTTCTGGGGCCTAGACACATTTTCCCCTTATAATTTACATAACTTATCACTTACGTACTCTATTCTTATTTTGACGTTTAAATATCCTATTCATGTTAATCAAACATCGGAAAATTCTCCCAAATATTCATATGCGGCTTTCATCAGACGTTAAAATTTGACTGATGATGTTTTTGACGTTGGCTTCATTGAACAAATGTACATCATCTTATCGGTCCAGCTGTTGGTCTTCATGCATTGTTTGGCAATGGTTTAAGAAAGTGTGATTAGGGAGAATAATTAATATGGCTAGCGTATTCATTAACCAGAAGGGTTAAATTTGTTAATCGAGTTAGGTTAGTTTATTTTAATAATTATAGTTATTTTTAGTGTTTAAGAATAAAAACGATTATGACCAATTTCTTTATAAATAGAGGAGTTATCTTTTAATCCGTCTAAATAGGTGAATTGTGAACCTCTTATTTTGAGAGGCTGACCGACTATAACCCCTCTAGAGGGATTTATAAGCCCTCCTTCTATTTTTTGTGTTTAGCATGTTATGAGGGGTTAACTCAATCTACAGTACTATACATAATTTCTTCCATATTTGGCAGACTAAAGAGGGCTTAATTCTCTTACTATTGTTTATGGATCTTAGTTTTAAATTAATTGACATGGATTAATATTTAGCTTAATTTTAGTCCAGTCCACTCCTAAAAACTAGAACCTGTCACGACTTGAGCACTGTCCTCCTATACCATTGAAACACGGCGGAAAAAGATAATAAAAGCTAGATAGCAAAGCAAAATAAGCATGACCGCCAAAATGGTGATCATTTGCACGTATGTCACAAGTTAGGGGAAAAAACATTTTAAAGCATCCATAAATAAAAGGACAAATTTTTATTTTTGACCTTCCTTAAAATTTATTTAGCGTTTTCAACCTACTTTGTACTTAATTGCAATTTCGACCCAGTTTTAGTCATCTAGCTGAAACTGAGTCGAAATCGATAATTAAGTGTTATGAACTATACGGGATTGAGAATCTCGTGTAGTTTAGCAAAAAAGTAAGCTATACGAGGTTTTCAATCCCTTATAGCTTATAACATAGAAACTACAATGGATTCACAATCTTGTGTAGTTGGCTAAGCAGCTAACCCCAAAAGAGTCAAGAGTTCAATAAATTTAATAATCTTGAGTTTGAATCTCATGATGGTTGATATTAATTTTATTTTAAAATTTATCGATTCAAAACTTTATACATAAAAAACCATCTAAGATTCAAACAATAGCCTTCAACTCATAATTTAACTCTTAAGCTGTTACTCGTTGAACCAACTACACGAGATTGTGAATTTTATAGTTTATATGTTATAAACTACAAGGGATTCTCAATCCCGTATAATTTAGTAGAGTTCTAAACTACATGGGATTGAGAATCCCGTATAGTTTAATTTTCTGCTAATTTATACGGGATTCTCAATCTCGTATGGTTTTTTGTACTTATTTATTATTTTCGACCCAGTTTTAACCAAGTGACTGAAACTGGGTCAAAAATAATAAATAAGTGGTTAAAACTGGATCGAAATAATAAATAAGTGCAAAGTTGGTTGAAAATGCTAAATAAATTTAAAAATAGTTAGAAAATGAAAATTTCTCCTAAGTAAAACGAGTGATTATAAAAGCTCCCCCAATCAGCTTGACTTTTAAAGCCTTTTCTTCTCTAGTGTTTTCCTTCCTCTTACGAGGGGAACTGGACTTCCAAATTTCCACTTAGATTTTATAAAAGTGATTCTGAGTTATTTGAGTGATTGGCAAGAGCAAAAACATCCTATACCTTGGTCACCAACCAGTGGGCCCGAAATACCTTTTGCTGATCTCACTTTGATTTTGGTGCAGAAGTAACAGATTATGAAAAACTCGTACTCAAAATCTCGTTTACTTTCGGGTGGTACTAGAGGCACACCCCTAACCACATCCCAAACAACACCTCCTCTCTCATATGTTACAGTGCACCGGGCCTCACATGGGATTTTAAAATTTTAAAATCCCATGTGGGGCCCGGTACACTGTAGCATATGAGAGAGGAGGTGTGGTTTGGGATGTGATTGGAGGTAGGGGTGTCCAAAAAGCCCGGAGCCCGGGCCCGGCCCGGTGTCCGGCCCGGGCCCGGCCCGGTCGTGCCCGGGCCCGGGCCCGGCCCGGGCCCGGAAACCCGGGCAAAACCCGGGTCCGGGCCCGGGCCCGGGTCGCCGTTGGCGAGCCCGGCCCGGGCCCGGCCCGGGCCCGGAACAGTAAAATTTTTTAATTTTTTTTAATTTTTTTATTTTCTTATATATAACATATATGTATATGTATATATATTGTGTATATAATATATATATATATATATATATATATATATATAGATATAATTAGAGAGAGATGATGAAGGTGGGGTAGAGATTCCAGAGAAGAATAATTATGAGAACGCTTGGTACGCAAGTTGCCTTAAAGCAACTTTAGTGATGTGGCCTAATCTTGCCCCTACATCACACCTCGAAGATAGAGCCTCAACCACCGTTCACCAACTCCAATATAGATGTATGGACAAGATTAGGCCACATCACTACCAAGTTGTTGGAGCAACTTGGTACCAAGTTTCTCCATTTTTCTCATATATATATATATATATATATATATATATAATATATATATATATATTATATATATATATATATATATATTATATATATACTCTCTCTTAGATATATAATTTATATATAAGTATACTCTCTCTTAATATAGAGTATATATATATGTATTAATATGCCTGTTAATATTATTATAAGTATATATAAGTATACAATGTATACTCTCTCTTAATATATTATATATATATATACTATATATATATATATTATAAATATATAAATTATACTATATATATATATATATATATAATATATATATATATGTATATATATACTAATATATATATATATATATATATATATATATATATTAATATATATATACTCTCTCTCTCTTTATTAAGTATATATAAGTATATTCTCTCTTATATATATATATAATATATGTATAAGTATACTATATATAAGTATTACAGTGTATACTCTCTTATATAAGTATATATCAGTATACTCTCTCTTATTTATTCTATATATGTCTTATATATATATATATATATATAATATATACAATATATATATATATATTATATATATATATTATATATATTATATATAATATATATATATTATATATAATATATATAAATAAGTATAATGTATAAGTATACTCTTCATATGATATGATATAATATAGTATTAAGTATATATAAGTATACTCTCTCATTATACTGTATAATAATGTGTGTATAATAAGTTTATCTGTGTGTGTGTTTTTATGTATAATACAATTGTGTTATGTAATTACTATACAGTATTTACAATTTGTTTATGTATAATATATGTAATGTGTGTCAGTGTGTGTGTGTATATTATATACATATACATATATGAATGACATGAATACTTTGGGCTACTTAGTATATAAGTATATATAAATATAAGTATATTCTCTCTTATATATGTTTATATCTCTTATATAATTATATATATGTATAAGTATGCTCTCTCTTATATATGTGTACAGTGGTATACTCTCTCTTATATATATATTTATACTCTCTCTCTGCTTAGTATATAAGATACTATATATACACATATATAAACAATAACTTATATGTACATATATAAGTAATATTTATATAAATATATAAATACATATAAGAGTATAATATATAATTATATATCTATACATATATATAGAACATAAACTATATGTACATATAATATAATTATATTTATATAAGAGTAATAAATATATATATCTATTATATAATATAAATTTATGTTTTATGTGTTTTTAAAATTTTTAAAAAAAATAAAAAAATAAAAAAAAACAAAAAAATCGCGGGCCGGCCGATGTTGCGCTCTCCGCGCGGCCCGGGCCCGGGCCCGGCCCGGGACCACCCGGCCGCTTGGGTTTTGCCCGGCCCGGGCCCGCGTTTTCGGCCGGGCCGGGCCCGGATGGACAGCCCTAATTGGAGGTGTGCCCCTATCATTTTCCCTTCTTGAAATGGATATTCTCAGAACATTTGCACAAAGGATAATATCCTCCAAATAGCTTATCTACATAGTCCAATGATGTTACAATTTGACTAAAATTAGTGCAATTTTCACGGATCACGTTCAATCCATCTATCTTGCATGGCAGTCCGAATCACGAATATAACTGCAGAACTCCATAGACTGTAGAACTCCATAATTTTAGAGTAGTGATAAGTATACTATTCTTTTCCTACTACATTGGCACTACAAAAAATAAGAGCAAGGCCATGATAATTCATCATTTTTTTATTTTTATAACTTTCAAGAGAGTGGGCCATGGTAACTCATCATTTATTTATTTTATAGCTTTTAAGAAAAGACCTCACTCTTTTATTTCTTGTAGTGCCAAAATAGTAGAAACTTTGTAGTAGACTTATCTTTTTTCCATGATTTTTGTTGATGTACTAGTGATCACACAATCAATATGTATCCGTGTTTGGATGAGTTTGTTGAGAGAT
Source organism: Asparagus officinalis (assembly GCF_001876935.1). NCBI lineage: Eukaryota > Viridiplantae > Streptophyta > Magnoliopsida > Asparagales > Asparagaceae > Asparagus > Asparagus officinalis. The sequence goes on from NC_033794.1 coordinate 24,299,821, forward strand.
CACTTTCTTCCCCAACTTTATGTTTGATTCTTGAGTTGAGAATCTAAAAAATCTGCACGTGTAAAAATTCGTGAGAGGACGGGGCTTGGTTTCCTCGTTGTACCTCCGACGATCAAGTTAGCTGATGAACTTGAGTGGAGTAAATAAAACTGTGAGAGTTCTTGTGTATGTGCAGTATGATTTGTAATTTTAGAGAATTTGGATCAGAATCCGAAAATTAGGATCTAGGGGGTCAGATCTTCGATCCCCCGTAAAGACAGAATAGTACATGTATTTATACCTAGGGTATAAGGTAGATTGGTCACTTCGATCGAGCACTGAGAGGCGGTGGTGAAGTATGGGCAAGCGGCTGCGTCAGCACTTGCTTTACAGGTGTCGGCTAGTGATTGGGGGAAGGATCACTTCAGCATTAAATGAGAAGTGAGTGGTAGCATGGGTGTGCCCCACGTGGTCCGATGAGTCATGAAGGCTATCAAGACTAGGTGCATGATGCACATGACATGCATTAAATGCGATGTTGACACGTTGCCAGTTAGTATAGGCTCGAGGAAGAGGTTGTCCTTTAGCTTCACTAAGAAGTAACGCTTTTCGAGTCGTCTGACAAACAGTCGAGTGAACTCATGGTGAGTCATCTTCAACAAAAGGGGGCGACAAGTTTCGCCTTTAGAGTCGACATGAAGGGATGTCGACTTGACAAGTAGGCTAGGTTGTCATCCTTACTAGTCTCTGGCCGCCAAGTTGATTGGGGCGTAGCATGCAGAAGTACACTTGTCTGCTGTTTGGCACTGAGTTACACTCGAGTGAATGGGAACACCAAAACAGTTGGCCTCTTTCGCTTGGAGTCGGCTTTAGCCGGGTCCGAGTGAAATACAATAAAAGATTATTTTGGACGGACATGGGTGCTTCGAATGAGAACTGAAAAGTTACTTCAGAAGCGACATGGCTAACATCATCATACATCCTCTTTACTGTTACACCTCCACTTTTCTTGGCAGATTGCTGGCTACTCGAGGTGAGTGGGTTGTGCTTCGATCTCAGAGAGGACGCTTCGGCTTCTTAAGATTAATCATGGCCGTTGGACAAAATTGGATCCAACGGCTCGAATTCTGGCAGTTGTAAAGCCATCTGCCTATATATAGGAATAGGGCCATAAAGGTGGCGATTGCTATCTTTTCAAATTCTCTTAAGAACTCAAAAAGTCTTCTCTGATCATCTCTTCCGGCAATCACCTCTGGAACCACCAATGACATATGATCATGTTGATCGTCGAGCTCGTTTGGCAGGGATTCACTCCAAGGTGACTTTGGCCCAGAAGAAGACAATCTACAAGAGGTTTGATGTCCCTAAGGAGTATAGGATACTGTCTACGATGAGGTCAGAGGCCATATTTACCATATTTGATCATGGTCGGAGAGAGGTCCACTCTACTTAAGGCATCTGGAATTTGGCCTTTGGTTGCCTCTGCACCCCTTTCTCAAGCAAGTATTTACGGAGCTGGGGGTATCGCCGACGCAGATGAAGTCGAACACCATCGCTATCTTGGTGGGGTTCGTTGTAATCTGCCATTGGATAGGGATAAGGTCCTCCATGCGGGTCTTGGGCTGGTTGGTGGTGGTGAAAGTGAACCAGAATGAGCCCCACTTCCACTTTGAGATGGTGGGGAAGTTCAGGCTCCACACCGGACTCCCTGACTTGCACAAGGACTGGAAAGAGAGGTTCATTTGGGTTGTTAGGGATGACCTGGAGTTGGGCTGCTCCGACTAGCCCGAGATAAGGAGGGAGGCACTCGCAGGAGGTGAGCTGTCTGCGAATGAGAGGGTGGTGCTTGACTTGATCAAGTCGTACGCTGGCTCTCGTCGAGTCGACCATCTTCTCGAAAAGTCGGTCTTGCGAGTTGCTGGCGTGTCAGTCGTGCCGATTACCAACCAGGATCGTGATAGAGCTTCAGCCCTCATTATAGGGGAGTCGGAAGCGGCGCCAGCGCCTACTATTTCTTTGGTTGTTCCACAGGAGGAGGAGTCTACCAGGCCTACGAAGCGTCTTCATCGGGACATTCCTCCAACGAAGCTTGAGGCGGCTGAGGAGGAGGAAGCCTTACCCTCGTCCATAGGCGGAGGAGGCGGCCGAGAGGGGAAGATGAGGAACAAGAGGTACAAGCGGCAGTAGAGAGGATGGAGGCAGAGGTCATTCATCTAGATGATTCTTCTCCGAGTGAACCGGCCTAGATTTGGTGTTGACGAAGCAGAGTCGTCAACTCATCGTAGTGAGTCGTCCCACCGCGGAAAGAGCCGACTGAGGAGGAACCTGAGCCTTCCTTAGGGCTGGAGTTTCCCTTCTCCCATCGCGTTGATGAAATCGGCGAAGAAGATTGAGAGAAGATGAGGACATACCTCATTGGGACTTCAAGGGATGACCATTAATATGTGCGGGAGCTCGACCCTGAGCACCGTTTTGAAGCTGCTCATCATCTTGATGTCAGGGGGACTGTCCTCGGCTCTCGCGTGAGCCAATCGAGGGTAGTTGAGCAATTCTACCTTCCTTGAGATGACAAGTACTTAAAGGGGGTCCTCAATGTCGGTCTCCATTTGAGCCTTCGGAGCTATCCGGTCTGAGGTGCTCTGTTGGAGCAAGAGATATTCGGTCGGATGGAGCACATCCGTACCTCATATCTTAAACTCCAAGGAGAGGTCGATCCCCTGAGGGCTGGCAGAAGGATTGACTCGGAGCGGGCTACTGAGAGGCCAGCCCAAGAAGCCTCCAAGGTTGAGAAGCTCAGGCAAGAGCTGGAGGAGAGCCGAAGGAAGGCCGAGGGACTTGGTGAGGCTCTTCCGGAGAGGGACCGTGCTACGACGTAGGTCAAGATGGAGAAGCTGGTGGCGATGCATATGCAACGTCAATTGACCGAGAAGCAGACAGAGCTCACCAAACTTCAAGGGGAGGTCGTCCACCTCAATTCCAAGGCTTATCGCCAGGAGATCATCAATGAATATCGCTAAAGCTTAACTAGAAAGACCGAAGTGGCAATAGCTTACAACGTCGGGTATGACTATCTGTCGGCGCAACTCCCAGTCGAGATGAGGAACCCACCTGATTGCTTCTACTACCCTCCCATCGTGGCCAATTGTGTGAATGAGTTGGTAGAGGTGGAAGCGCTTGGGGAGGACTCGATCTAGGAGATGAAGGGGGAGACTCGGACGAAGGGGAGACTGCTCGACTCCTCTGCCGACTGCATTGAAAGGATCCCCACCTATGACTCTAGGAGCTAGAATGGACTTCTCTTAGCCTCCTAGGACCTTCTTCCCTCTTGGCTTTTGTATAGTATGAATATATACTCCGTATCTTGTAAATATCCCTTACAGATGAATAAAAAAATATTTTTGACTTTGAAATTGCTTCTATGTCGCACAATTTTAGTGTGTCTGCTGAATGACTTGGCTTCAATATAGACTTGTAAAGCTAAACTGCAGACTCAAGAGAGCTCATCTTTTGTTGACAAGGAGACGTCTTGACTTTGAGCTATCACTTTTGATGCATTAGTTTTTTTCTAAGTAATGAACCAATTCTGGTCGACTGCTCTGTTAGTCGGTGTCTGAGCTTTTTCAGACGAGTGTCTAGAAAAGATGCTCTACGAAATCTTGTCGGCTGTCGAGGGTTAACTAAGAACTGGTCGACTACTAGCCGAACAAGTGTTGTTTAGTGAGCTTCTAGAGGCCTTTATTGGGCAGGTGAAATGTCACTGTTGGAAATGATGTGATGACGTTGTCAGATGTCAGAGAGTTATGACGTCTGTTCGCGGGAAAAATCGTGTCTTTCTTCATTGTTGATTCCATTGCCATATTAAATAACAGCTTTTTGAGTTACAAAGATCCGGTCTTTTTATAAGATCCGGTTACAATGAAAATCAAAGAAAATAAAAGAAAGATTACAACTTTTTATCCTTGTTTGTCGAACAAATCACGAGCTCCTGTTTTGCGGTCGCTCGCTTTGTGGGTTCTTCGCCTGCGTCGGGGTTTATCCGTGGACCACCGCGCGATCTAGATCCGGTCGGATCTACACAGTACGACGGGTATTATTTCGCGAAGGAAATAATAGCCGGGGGGATTGGTTCACCAAGGAAACAATCGCCCAAATCTCGGGATCAAAGACCAAGCTTTGATCCGGAGTACGCCTGCGTAGATCTGAGATCCGGTCCTCTCGAACTCTTACCTTATTTGGCGTTGATGATCGCCGAGCACCAGATCTGGATGAGCAAGTCCTCGAAGTCCTAAAGTTTGGATCTTTTTTTAGATCTGAGTCTTCAATCCAGCAGGGCTTCGCCTCCAAAAAATCCAACCTTTGAACAAATGAACCACCTCTCCTATTTATAGGCCACCTTCACTGTGCCCGCGCACAGGTGGCCGACA
>NC_033794.1:24304241-24320667 GCF_001876935.1 Asparagus officinalis
GGCTTTGGCCGAGCCACCTAGAGGTGGCTCGGTTTCGGCCGAGCCCCCCCTTAGGCGTGGTTTTCCGTCGTTTTGTAGTTGTATCCGTTTTTCGGTTCCGCCGTGATTCGGTTGTGTGGTTGATTTAGACTCTGATTCGTTGACCTGATTTGGTAGTAAATCCATTTCTGAGTTCGAGTCCAAAACTGATCTTGATTCGATCGTGATTCGTCCGAGTCTGCCCTTGGTTGGATGGATACCCCCTCCAAAGTATTTCAGCCTCGTTCTTTTATAGAAGAGTCTGGAATACTTTGGATATGATTGTCCCAACCTTCAGTCGGTGTAACGGGACCTTGGAATGGCTTCTGTTCTTGATTCCTTCAATCCTTCAGGCTATTCGGTACTTTGTCGAATGTCTGTAAGAGTTCCGGTGCTGCATTTATTGTCTGACCGTTGTCAGGATTTTAAACTTGAAGTCGATTCCTGATTTTCTAATCTTTAGCTGACCATCGATTGTTGGCGTTGAGTCTTCATTTGTAACGCGTTGTCCGGCGTTTGACATAGTTTATACTCATACGTCTGTCGGAGTGTTGTTGAGTTATCCTTAAGAATAAGAAGCAGTTTATCTCATATACCTTATTGGAGTATTAAGAGGTAGTTTATACTCGTATACTTTTCGGAGTATTGATTCTTTCATTGCAACGCATTGATTGGCGTTGACCTAGGGTTACGCGTTGACCGGCGTTGACCTTAGGGTTTTAAACGTCGTACGCTGACTTTTTGATCGCAACGCGTTGAATAGCGTTGACCTAGGGTTACGCATTGACCGGCGTTGACCCTAGGGTTTCGAATGTCGTTGGATGTTCGAGTCACGAGACCAACTAATAAAGCTGATGCGTCAGTGACTCTCGTATTTATAGGATTTTTGGCAAACCCTCAGTCATCAACGGGTTTGATAAGCCTTTACCGACTACCGTTTGACTCGGGCTAGCATGCGGATTATCTAAATCTGTTCCGCATGTAACGTTGTGCTAATGGAGTTAACGCTCTTAGTGCTACGATATTGAATACGTAGACTTCGTCTTTCTCACGGGAATAGACTACCCGGCGACGCGTGTTAGGCGTTGACTTTAGGATTTTTGGCTAACCCCCAGCCTTCAACGGATTTGATTAGCCTTTACCGACTACCGTTTGCGTCGGGCTAGCATGCGGGTTATCTTAGTGCTAAAGGAATGAACTCCCTTAGACTTGATGCTACGACTTCGAATACGTAGACTTCGTCTTTCTCACGGGAATAGACTACCCGGCGACGCGTGTTAGGCGTTGACTTTAGGGTTTTTGGCTAACCCCTAGCCTTCAACGGATTTGACGTGCTCTTACCGACTACCGTTTGAGTCGGGCTTACATGCGGATTGTTTTAAGTCCGTTCCGCATGTGACGTTGTGCTAAAGGAATGAACTCCCTTAGACTTGATGCTACGACTTCGAATACGTAGACTTCGCCATTGTTACGGGAATAGGATACCCGACAACATGTATTAGACGCTGACTTATCCCTACTTAGGCTTCGGGATAAAATTCCCCAGAATCGAACTCTGGTGTCTTTTTCTTCGGAGAAAGACTAAACCGGCGACGCGTGTTAGGCGTCGGCATATCCTTTCTTAGGATTCAGGATGAAATTCCCCATGTGTGTAAGGCATGGATTTTGGTGTTATTAATAACAACCTGCCACAATGTTGAATATGTGAGCGGGTGTTCTTTTTAACGGTTAAGAACTAACCGGCAGCGCGGGTTAGGCGCAGACTTATCCTTGCTTAGGTTTCAGGATAGAATACCCCAGAATCAAACTCTGGTGTCTTTTTTCTACGGAAAAAGACTAAATCGGCAGCGCGTGTTAGGCGCAGACTTATCCCTGCTTAGGATTCGGGATAAACTTCCTAGTACCTGTGAGGCATGGATTTTGGGAGTTGAAAAAGGTGGTGTCTTCTCTTGGGGCAAAGACGAACCCGAGATGGGAGAGGAAGAATTTTATATTCTATCTCCCGACACTGAAGAAGAAGAATTTTATATTCTATCTTCAGCTGGAAAGGAGACTCGAGGTGGGATCTCCACCCCCAGAATCCGGAACGATGAAACTAGGAGTGGGACCTCCACTCCGAGAATCGAAAACTTCGGATGATCCTAACTATCAGAAGGTTTGATTACCGAACTAAAGGTGAATTTCTCATTTATCGAGAGTGAATTATGGTTTTGACCCTAACTATAGGAAGGTTTGGCTAAATGGAAGTTTGGGGTGACCCTAACTGTAGGAAGGTTTGATCACTTGGTTTGAAAGTGGACCTCTCGTTCATTGAAGGAATCGAGAGGGGATTTTGACTGTGGTCCTAACTGTAAGAAGGTTTGACCAAATGGGAGTTTGAGGTGATCCTAACTGTAGGAAGGTTTGATCACTTGATTTAAAAGTGGACCTCTCGTTCATTGGAGGAATCGAGAGGGGATTTTGGTTGTGGTCCTAACTGTAGGAAGGTTTGACCAATCGGGAGATTTGAGACGATTGTAACTGTAGGAAGATTTGATCGCTCGATTTGTGGGCCTCTCGTTCATTGGGGGAATCGAGAGGGGGAGAGTGTTGAGTGCACAGACGCGGTGAGAATTTGAATAGGAGTTTCTTATTCATCATCTTGCTGTGGTGACCGGATTATCCCGAAGAATACACTATATGGATTTATTTTGGGAACTTCCCGTTACATGAATCATCCACCCCCAGCTTCCTTTGCAAAACTGGGTATGGTATTGTACTCAGTTGGGTGTCCGGGTTATCCTTAAGAATATCAAGCATGGTATTCACCAGGAACTTCCCGTGAAAGAAAGGAAACAGTTTAGACTCATATACCTGTTGGAGTATGTAAGGAAGCAGTTTAACCTCATGCACTTATCGGAGTGGTGCCGTTCTCATTTGGCTTATCTGAGCGATATGACGCCGGCTTCAACCAAGGTCTGAATGCTATTCTTGAGAGCAAAGTAATCCTTGGTGGGATGAACGACCCTCCTGTGGTATGCACAGTATTTTGGGTCCGTAGTGTTGTCAGCTTCCTCCTGATTTATGATAGGTGGTAGCTTGATCCTGTTACTTCCAAGGAGGGATTCGAAGATGGCTGAAACGTCTTCGTCCTTAAAAGAGTACTCTTTTTGGAGTCTCGGACCCGAAGTCTTTTGCTGCCTTCGGGATTGCTGTTGTGACGTTTGATTAGCACCATCAGCAGCTGCAGGTGCCTTGCCCTTACCACGAGAAGCGAAGTTTGAGTTGAGCGGATTAACCGTCGGTCGGTTCCTCTCGGCCTTCTTCCTTCGGAGGAAGCGTTCGGCTTGTTCACCGCGCACCTTCAAGTCTTTCCAAGTGTCAGACGGTGCTGTTCCCATTGCTTCCAACACGTCCAGTGCAAGGTTGTTATGGCAAGTCTGGAGGATGAACTCCTCAGTGATCGGGTCCCGACAGTTCATCGCCTTGTTCCGGAACCTCTTGACGAAGGTGTCGACTAACTCCCCGTCCTTCTGCTTCTCATCGAGCAATGATCCGATAGATATCTCGGTGTCGTCGTCGAAGAAATTGGTGAGGAACATGGTCTCCATATCGTCCCAGCTGTTCACGCTACCTGGCTTAAGGCGGTGATACCAATCGAAGGCGGCTCCGCGAAGAGTGCCGACGAATGACCGCACCATCAGAGGCTCATTGCCAGAGATTACTCCCAGGTGTGATTTGAAATAAATCACATGCTGAGTGGGCGAACCCTTCCCATCAAATAGCATGAAGTTAATTAGGTTGAACTTCGCCGGATATGGGATCGATTCCTACTCTCTTGGGTATGGACAGGGAATGCCTGTTTTATTCGTCTCTTGAGCGGAGATCAATGTGTTGATTTTGCTCTCGAGGTTCTTGATCTTCAGACTTTCGCCTGTGTTTTCGTTAGCACGATTCTGAGGTGGAAGTGTGGCATTACGACTAGCATCCTCATTACCACCCCCTGCATTGACGGGAGGATTATTGGCATTGTGAGCTTCATCCGTATCCGTGTGATCCTCTTTCTGAACGACCTGATTACGGCGTCTTGGTTCACCTTGCTGGTTCGTCAGTGCCTGAATTTGTTGCTCATGCATTTCTCTCATACTCTGCATGACCATCTGCATTTCGAACCTGAAGCTCTCCTATTGTTTAGCCATGGCTTCTTCGAGCATCTTGGCCACTTGTTCCGCGCTTATCATGAATGACTCGCGGGGTTGTCCTTCGCTGGACACCGTATTGTCTGATGCGACATCAGAGCAAGAATCCGATTCTTCATCTTCTGATGGTAATCTTGTCCGAACCCTACCATAAGTTCCTCGTGTAATGGCTCCAGACTGCAGACGAGTTAGATACCAGGGTACTTCCGGAATTGACTCGGGATTATCCCTTGTCGATGCCCTTTTGCTGGTCATATTGGTAGTGACCCTCGGAAATTCTCCATCTTCAACCACCGTTCTTCTTTGCCGGAAACGCCTATGCCTTGGTTTTGGTGCTTCGGTACTAAGCCTTTCGAACACCGAAACTCTCTCGGTGACTGCCTTGATGCAGTTGCACTCAGACAGTACCGCCCGAATGAGCTTTGAACAAGGGCACTGAGTTTCTAGCCTTCGAGGACTTCTCTTTCTGGCTTTGCTCGTACCCCCAGCACGATAGTACAGCTCGTCCGTTTGAAAGTCGGAGCAACCTATCGTGTGTTGGCACGATTTCTCAGGTATAACGCAATCATCATCAGACGATAACATTTCCTTCTGAGAGCGAATTACCTTCTTCGGGCTTTCGAGAGTCACGCGTCTCGAAACGCGCCTTTGTGGGCGTGAATCAGCGGGCTCTTGGACTTCAATGCGCAAATTGGTGCGCATAGCTGCCCTGATTTCTTTATCACGTTGGAGGTGACGGTGACCCCCAGCGTGTTGAGTCGTTCTGGGCTTCTTCATTGGGCCCAAACTCTCTTGAACTGGAGCTTTGCCTCTCTCGTCGGGAATTGGACCGAGGCGCTTCAAGACTGACTTCCTTTTCTCGTAGCTTGATGGAGTTGTTCTAGTTACCATTTTTAATTTTTGTTAGTAGTTTATGTCAGAACTCCACAATAGATATATTTATGAAACATTTGAGTTTTTATTCTAGTTTTGTATAGGCAATGTGCCTTAATATCATTTCATTTGATTCTTATGTCAAGATATTTGTATTCAGTTCAGATATTACCTTTTTAGAGACTTATCCATTTATATCAGTGGTAGTGATTATTCTTCTAAGTATCTGTTGTTTAGTTTCCTTTCTATATACCATCTTTTTCCTGTTTGGTACCTACACATGTTGTTGATTCTACTAGATAGGTAGTGATTGTGATGGTGAAGTATGTCGTAGCATGGTGTTTGGTGCTTGACAGGTTTGACATTCTTAGTTTCATATTGGACTACAGCCTTATTGAAACTAGGGGCATCACAACAAAATAGACTATTATTCTAGATGGAATTCCATCTAGGATAACTATCCTAGACAGAAATCAAGGTATCCTAGATGGAAAATTCCATCTAGGATGCTTGATTTTTTACTTGTGTCTATTTATGTATGTATATGTATATGTATACACACACACACATACACACGTGTGTGTGTGTTTGCACACACATACTAGGTTTCGTGCACGTGTAATGCATATGGTTCAATAATATAGTTAAGTATTTTTAGTTTATTTCCTTACCAAAATTTATTCATTGGTTCTACTTTGAGGGCTTTTGCTCACTTATGTCTCTAAACTTTAGCATTGTGATTATTTAGTTTTTTTAGTGTTCATTTGAATGAGCTACATCCAATTAAAATTTTCATGTTGATAACTGAATGGACAAGAAATAAATGTAATCTAAGGCCAATTAGAATTATTATATTATTTGGACTGACATGTAATCAAGCGTGATTTTAGAAAGTGTTGTAGCAAAAGTGTAAAATTGTTCGCGGGAAAAATCGTGTCTTTCTTCATTGTTGATTCCATTGCCATCTTAAATAACAGCTTTTTGAGTTACAAAGATCCGGTCTTTTTATAAGATCCGGTTACAATAAAAATAAAAGAAAATAAAAGAAAGATTACAACTTTTTATCCTTGTTTGTCGAACAAATCACGAGCTCCTGTTTTGCGGTCGCTCGCTTTGTGGGTTCTTCGCCTGCGCCGGGGTTTATCCGTAGACCACCGTGCGATCTAGATCCGGTCGGATCTACGCAGTACGACGGGTATTATTTCGCCAAGGAAATAATAGCCGAGGGGTGATTGGTTCACCAAGGAAACATTCGCCCAAATTTCGGGATCAAAGACCAAGCTTTGATCCGGAGTACGCCTGCGTAGATCTGAGATCCGGTCCTCTCGAACTCTTGCCTTATTTGGCGTTGACGATCGCCGAGCACCAGATCTGGATGAGCAAGTCCTCGAAGTCCTAAGGGTGGCTCAGCTTTGGCCGAGCCACCTAGAGTTGGCTCGGTTTCGGCCGAGCCCCCCCCTTAGGCGTGGTTTTCCGTCGTTTTGTAGTTGTATCCATTTTTTGGTTCCGCCGTGATTCGGTTGTGTGGTTGATTTAGACTCTGATTCGGCCTTGGCCGAGCCATCCTGAGGTGGCTCGGTTTCGGCCGAGCCCCCCCCCTTAGGCGTGGTTTTCCGTCGTTTTGTAGTTGTATCCATTTTTTGGTTCCGCCGTGATTCGGTTGTGTGGTTGATTTAGACTCTGATTCGTTGACCTGATTTGGCAGTAAATCCACTTCTGAGTTTGAGTCCGAAACTGATCTTGGTTCGATCGTGATTCGTCCGAGTCTGCCCTTGGTTGGATGACTCGTTGACTCTTCGAACCCTTGGCTTGATTCTACACGCGAATGGATGTATTCCTGCCTTGGCCGAGCCATCCTGAGGTGGCTCGGTTTCGGCCGAGCCCCCCCCCTTAGGCGTGGTTTTCCGTCGTTTTGTAGTTGTATCCGTTTTTCGGTTCCGCCGTGATTCGGTTGTGTGGTTGATTTAGACTCTGATTCGTTGACCTGATTTGGCAGTAAATCCACTTCTGAGTTCGAGTCTGAAACTGATCTTGATTCGATCGTGATTCGTCCGAGTCTGCCCTTGGTTGGATGACTCGTTGACTCTTCGAACCCTTGGCTTGATTCTACACGCGAATGGATGTATTCTGTTGCTTGCGTGCGATTCGTCAGCCTCGTCGCCTCGTTGGTTCGTCGGTTTGTGCCAAGCTGTGCTAAGGGACCTATAAGCAATTTTATACGCCTACAACGTCGCTTCGATTTTCAAGCGAAGAGGTGCAGAGTAAAAAGGAGCGGTGCTTCGAGTTTCGAGCGAACCGTTTGAGATTTCGAGGTGAACCTCATCTGTTTATTTCAAAACGAGACAACTATCCAGATTAATCCTTGTGTCCCTCTGAAATACTATAAATAGCCTATTGGGGCAAAGAAGAATTCTTTACGAATTCTTGCCCTAAAATCTTTGACATTTATCTTTTTTCAATCTTACCAAGTCTCTTTACAATCAAAATCTTCCAAATGGCTTCTCAGACTTCCACTACCGGCTGAAATGAGGAGAGGATCGCTCTTCTTCGGCATATTCACTCGAAGGTCTGCATTGGGAAGCTTGAGCAATATTATGACCTCTATGACATCCCCAGGGCCTTCACACTAGTGGCACCAAACAAGGACGAGCCAGTGTATCGAGCCATAGGGAGAACCGAGCGCCGCTGTACCTTGCTCATATTGAGTATGGTCTATGGCTCCTGCTCCATCCCTTTATTAGGGATGCATGCATTCCTCTAGGGTTTTTCCCTCTCAATTTACCCCAAACGTCATTGGGGTTCTGATGGGCTTTGTTGTCATTTGCTACCGGGTCGGTGTCTTACTGACGATACGACTGCTTGGGTATATGATCGGTGTCAAGTCGACGAGGAGGGACCCGCACTACTTTCACTACAGTGGAAGTTTTAAGCTTGTCCACGAACGCTCCAGGAGCCAACAAGGCGGACTGGGAAAGAGCGGGTTCGTATGGCGTCTTCGGGCTTTCTTGCCCCAATTGGCCTGAAGTGACAAATGACGCGTTGGTGCCCTGCATCCTTGTACCTGAGAAGAGGCGGCAACTGGAGAATATCCGTTCCTATGCCAAGTCCTGAGAGTGGAGCAATCTCTTCAAGGCGGCATCTCTCCGAGTGTCGGACGTGTCCATGATCTTTTCCTCCATGATCGACAAGGTGAGGGAAAGTCTGCTGGTTCTCCCCCTCGAAAAAAGCGATAAGAGGAATTCGAGGGGGGAGAAGTCAGGTTCAGCTTCACGGCCCCAGAAGAGGTTGGGAGGGGAGAGCTCGCCCCTGAGGAGACGGTCGTCTTGAGGTCCAAAGTGGCCAAGGTCGCCGCCTAACTGGCGAGGCAGAGAGTGAGCCCAAAGAAGGTGAAGACCAAGAAGGACCAAGGTGTTGGCCTTCTTCTTTTGATGATGATTTAACAAACAATTTACATCTAATATTATTTGTCTAGTGTTTGTATTTTATTATTTATTATAGACAAACAATATGTTGGAGGATGGATGGAATCGAGTATTCATGATCATATCAAATAAAGATTGGCGGAATTGTGGAGTGAAGCCATACAATTCAAGTTGAAGATCCAAGTTCAAGCTTCATCCGCAAGTTTACCAAGTCAAGCTTATTGAAGATCAAGATAGCTTGGGTAATTTAGTTTAGGTTTTATATTAGGTGTGTTAGTACGTTAAGCTCAATATCATACACACACACATATTTGGTTTTTATATATATAATCATATATATATACAACACAAGTTTTGGTTTTCATGTTTATAAATATGAATTACATATTTCATATTTATTATTGTGATTTGGTTTAACTACTTAGATATAAAACAAATATATTTTTATATACATACTCATATATTTTATTTTCTATTGTATTTGTGAAAATATTATATTCTTAGTTTATAGACTTAACAATGATTATATACATCTTTTATTAAGTCTACAAAATCATTTTGTATTGTGTCAAAACATGGTTAAGTTAAAATGTCAAAGCTCATATGTTCACATTTTTATGTTTTGGACTATTATGTGAAATATGATATTTCTCATTTGGGTGGTTTTTTTTGTAAACCAGTTTTTGTAGCATGTGTATTATCATGTTTACAATCATTCTCCAAAGTTTTATATTTTTAAAATTTATTTGATATTTTTAAACAGGGTTTTAAAATTAGAAAATTAACTTTCAAACCTGAATTTCATATGTCAGTTTACGGTCGACCGTCATGGTCGACCGCGCCTTTGTTTTTTCCTGCGGAGCCATCAGCAACTTTCGCGATCGACCGTCACGGTAGATCGTCAGCTCGAATTTTCCCACGATCGACCACCACAATCGACCGCCAAAGTCTCTGGAAAATTCTCAGCTTCGAAAGTGGCTCGCGGTCGACCGCGAGATTTTCACGGTCGATCGCCGTTCACACTAACGGCTATTTTTGTACAGAATCAGATTTTTGATTTGTGAGCTTTTTGGTCTTTTTCTTTGGGGTTTGGGCTGAGATTTTGAGAGGCTATAAGTGCCCCCTTGCTCTCATCCTTCACATCCAACCAAGAAGTTTTTAAAACAAAAGTTTAATAAGGTTTAAGCTTGGTTAGTTTGTTTTAAGTTTGGGGTTTTACAAAGAGCAGCTTACATTAGTTGTTGAAGAGTTCATCTTTAGTATTTCATCATCCTCTCTTTGTGTTTATAGAGAAGTTTCCTTAACTCTATTTCCTAGTATTTTTACTATTGTATTTTATATCAATCTTATTGCTAGTTCTTATTGAGTTAAATTTTATTTATTCTCATTGTTACACACACCCACATGAGCTTATCGTATTTTCATACATAGTATATTTGGGTTGGTGAGAGTTGTAACAATTGAGTATGAGATTTCATTGTGTTCTCATCTATTGTAGAGAACAAATTTATTCTTTGTTACATTATGAGATTGTAAAGTTTTCGGTGAGCGAGAAAACTGAGTGTGAGGAGTGAACGTTGATCGGTGAGCATTGAAAACCGACATTGTCAGTGTGAGTGTTATGCTGATCGGTGAGCGTTGAAAACCGACATTGTGAGGTGTAAATATTATTCGGGTGAACGTAAAAAAACCGGTTGTGATAGTGGATTTCTCCCCGGAAGTAGGGAGCGGAGACGTAGGACGGAAGGTCTGAACTCCGTGATCATTTGAGTGTGTTTGAGTTTGTCATTGGTGCATTTGCTTATGCATTTATCTTATATCGTCAATTGAATTTCCTCTTGTATATTTTGCCCTATCACATTTGTAGTTTGATTATATCACCCATGTGTTAGTTTATATATCCTTGCATATATTTTTATCATATAGGATATATCTCATTATTCATATTACTTATCCTAGCTCACATATCATGTTATATTTCATACTTGCTAGGATAATTTATTAATTAGTTTTAATTGGCATAAAATCGGATTAGATTAGTATAAGACCCTAATCACCCCCCTCCCCTCTAGGGTCTAACAATTGGTATCAGAGCTTGGTGCTCTTTGATTTAAGGTCTAATCGTCTTGAGTTAAAGATCCAAGTTAGCTTCTTTTTGTGCTAATCTAATTTTTCATTTTTGTATCTTGCTTGCATATATACATTATGGATATGAACAATGCATCTTGTTTAGGTTATGCCATCAATATTGCTCCTAGATTAGATAATTTTCCCTATGCCCAATGGTGTGTTAGATTTAAACTTTTTGTTCAATCTAAACACTTTGATTTATGGGAAATTATAGATGATGCTTATATTGTGCCCACTATGGAGAAATCCAAGTGGAATAAAAATGATCATCGTATGTTTACAATGAATAATATTTTGTTAGAATATTTGTTAAATGCTAGAATTTATTAAAGCACATCAAGGGGACTTGGAAGCGATCCGACAAGATTTGGAGGATCCGGCTTCAAGTTCATATGGAGCATCATGCACACGGCCACTAAACGATAGCCCTAGTGAGATTTGCGAGTTCGAAACCACTAATGTTTTATCTAGTGATGAACTTGCTTGTGCTAGTGAAAAATTGTTGCATACCTATAACATATTACATAAAAAATTTATTGATTTGCAAAGTAAGCATGAAGATTTAAAATCTGATCATGAGAAGTTAGCTTCCAAATTTGATATCATTTCTCAAGAAAGTATTGCTCTTCAAGAAGATAATGATATGTTCAATTTGGAAAATAATAATTTGAAATTGAATATTGCTAACTTGACTCATGATAAAAATAATGCCATATTAGAAGTAATGACACTGCTTCTTTTATAAATGACTATTTATATTCTACTTCTAATAAAATTGCATATGTGCCAAATGATGAGTTGAATGTTGTTAAAAATCGCATTTCATCTTTAGACTCAACTCTTAATTCATGCATTATTAACCATAAGAAACTTATGAACTTGTGTGCAAAGTCCCGTGTTGACACTTCTAAATAAAACACACACTATGCACACTTGTATAGCAAAGTTATAAATGCTCTATTTGCGGTCGTAAAAGCCACCTTGCTAAATTTTACTATGATGCACACAAACCTAAGATTGCTAATACTCCATGTGCATATCATAAGACTTCTTCTTCATCACATGTACACACACATGCATCCATTGTTCATCATAAGCATGCTAATGTGTATCGTTGTAATTTTTGTGGTAGAGTTGGTCACTTAGCTAAGTTTTGTTTTGATTTGCGAAAAGTTTCTAAATCGCAAAATATTTTAAGTAGATCAACATTGTTTTAAAATATTTCACATTTGCAAAATAATCTTAAAAGACCATCTATGTTTGCAAATGTTATTCGTGCACGAGCTAATGGTCCACAAAAACAAATGGATCTCTTTCATTGCACAAATTACAATCGGAAGGGTCATTTGAGTGATTATTGCGTTGATCGTGTTAGTGCACCACATGTGTCCAAACGGGTTCATAACCCTAGGGCTTTGAGCTTTATTGATAGGGGTCATGTCCTTAAACAAACCGACACCAAGAAGACTTGGGTGCCAAAATAAAATTTTAAGCCAAGAATTTTAATGTTTTTATTTCTATTTTTCTTGGTTTTGAAAAACATGTTCTAAATTTTTATATATGAAAACAACTTTTAATTGATTAATTATTTTTTTTCATGACTATTAGTTTCAATTTTCATGAGAGGTTTATATTTATATAACCCTCCGAGATTATTGGGTGTTTATTCCCAAATCATGTTTATTGGATGCTAGAATAATTATATGGGTTAGAACAAGCTTAAGAGCTTGATATATTGTTACCTCTCTTGAAATTCTTTTATCAAAGATTTTGTTTTGATTTGTTGCTTTGAATTCATTAAATTTCACTTATATGATGATATTTATATGTTTGTGCTCATGGATCATCTATTCGTGCCTTATAATGTATTCTATATGTGATTTGATCAAGTTTTACAAAGAAAATTTCTTTTTTAATCAAACATTGTTTTTGAACTTAAATCTTGATTTATGATTTCATTAATTACTTTGTTTTTATTTGAAAACTTTTTGCATGATTCTTATGTTCTATCTTTTGATTTCATAAATCTATTTTTATACACTATGTTTTTAAAATTGTTTAATGAGACACTTCTTTCATATTAACATATTTATATATGTTCTCATTATCTTTTTTGTATGTGAGTTATGTTTAGCATGTTTTTAATCTATGCTTTCTCACGTATGTATGTCTTAGCATTTATTTCATACATTCATGAGGCATTTTGATAGGGAGAGCAATTCCTATATCTTTCTATGTGGTATACTCACCCATGCATATTGATAGGGGGAGTTTTCGCTCTCTTCATTCTTTTTCCCTTTTTGATGTTGTCAAAGGGGGGAAATATTGTGAGTTTACATTTCCTTGTTTATATGCATGTGAATTATAATTTATATATTGATTTCCTTTCATGCATATATCCTTTTTGTAAATTATTTGTCATCATCAAAAAGGGGGAGATTATTGGCCTTCTTGTTTTGATGATGATTTAACAAATAATTTACATCTAATATTATTTGTCTAGTGTTTGTATTTTGTTATTTATTGTATACAAACAATATGTTGGAGGATGGATGGAATCGAGCATTCACGATCATATCAAATGGAGGTTGGCGGAATTATGGAGTGAAGCCATACAATTTAAGTTGAAGATCCAAGTTCAAGCTTCATCCGCAAGTTTACCAAGTCAAGCTTATTGAAGATCAAGATAGCTTGGGTAATTTAGCTTAGGTTTTATATTATGTGTGTTAGTACGTTAAGCTCAATATCATATACACACACATATTTGGTTTTTATATATATAGTCATATATATATACAATACAAGTTTTGGTTTTTATGTTTATAAATATGAAATTATATATTTCATATTTATTATTGTGATTTGGTTTAACTACTTAGATATGAAACAAATATATTTTTATATACATACTCATATATTTCATTTTCTACTGTATTTGTGAAAATATTATATTCTCAGTTTATAGACTTAACAATCATTATATACATATTTTATTAAGTCTACAAAATCATTTTGTATTGTGTCAAAATATGGTTAAGCTAAAATGTCAAAGCTCATATGTTCACATTTTTATGTTTTGGACTATTTTGTAAAATGATGATATTTCTCATTTGGGTGGTTATTTTTATAAACCAGTTTTTGTAACATGTGTATTATCATGTTTACAATCATTCCCCAAAGTTTTATATTTTTTAGAATTTATTTGATATTTTTAAACAGGGTTTTAAAATCAGAAAATCAACTTTCAAACATGTATTTCATATGTCAGTTTACGGTCGACCGCGCCTTTATTTTTCCCTGCAGAGCCATCAGCAACTTTCGCGGTCGACCGTCACGATCGACCGTCAGCTCGAATTTTCCCACGGTCGACCGCCACGGTCGACCGCCAAAGTCTCTGGAAAATTCTCAGCTTCGAAAGTTGTTCGCGGTCGACCGTGAGATTTTCACGGTCGACCGCCGTTCACTCCAACGGCTATTTTTGTACAGAATCGGATTTTTGATTCGTGGGCTTTTTGGTCTTTTTCTTTTGGGTTTTGGCTGAGATTTTGAGAGGCTATAAATACTCCCTTGCTCTCATCCTTCACATTCAACCAAGAAGTTTTTAAAACAAAAGTTTAATAAATGTTTAAGCTTGGTTAGTTTGTTTTAAGTTTAGGGTTTTACAAAGAGGAGCTTACATCAGTTGTTGAAGAGTTCATCTTCAATATTTCATCATCCTCTCTTTGTGTTTATAGAGAAGTTTCCTTAACTCTATTTCCTAGCATTTTTACTATTATATTTTATATCAATCTTATTGCTAGTTCTTATTGAGTTAAGTTTTATTTATTCTCATTGTTACACACACCCACATGAGCTTATCGTATTTTCATATATAGTATATTTGGGTTGGTGAGAGTTGTAACAATTGAGTGTGAGCTTTCATTGTATTCTCATCTATTGTAGAGAACAAATTTATTGTTTGTTACATTGTGAGATTATAAAGTTTTCGGTGAGCTAGAAAACCGAGTGTGAGGAGTGAACGTTGATCGGTGAGCGTTGAAAACCGACATTATGAGGTGTAAACGTTATTCGGGTGAACGTAGAAAACCCGGTTGTGATAGTGGATTTCTCCCCGGGAGTGAGGAGCGGAGACGTAGGACGGAAGGTCCGAACTCCGTGATCATTTGAGTGTGTTTGAGTTTGTCATTGGTACATTTGCTTATGCATTTATCTTATATCGTCAATTGCCTTTACTCTTGTATATTTTGCCCTATCACATTTGTAGTTTGATTATATCACCCTTGTGTTAGTTTATATATCATTATATATATTTTTATCATATAGGATATATCTCATTGTTCATATTACTTATCCTAGCTCACATATCATGTTATATTTCATACTTGCTAGGATAATTTATTAATTAGTTTTAATTAGCATAAAATCGGATTAGATTAGCATAAGATCCTAATCACCTCCCCCTCTAGGGTCTAACACAAGGCCCCAGCAGGTCGACAGGGCAGGTCCAAGTCGACTCGGTTGAGGAACAGCGGTCGGCTAAAGAGCAGCAGTCGACTGTTGATGCTGCTCAGTCGGATCAGGTCGTCTTCATTGACGACTTATTCCCTCTTAGAGTAGAGTGGATGACCCTAACTGTCAAAGCTACAGAAGTTGGGGCCCCTGTCGAAGAGACAGTCAGGCTAAGTTTTGTGACCGAGCTATTCCGCAGGTGAGGAGCCTGTCGGGACATTCAGAGGTGCTGAAGAGCAAACAACACCTTTGCGAGAATCTGGGGCCGATGAAGTCGGCGAGGTGCAAAGGAGCTTCTGGCCATTCCGCCATGGGACTCGAGAGCTTACTCCCCGATCTTGGGAGAAGGCCAGGGCTATGCTGGTAGGAGAGTCATTGGCCCCTTGCTCGCCTAGGGATGAATTTCCCGAGGGCGATAGGTTTTTCTCGGAGGTGCCTCTCGACGTGGAGGCTTCGATCATGGGGTCCTTAACTACCCCGATTGCTGCTATACGCCAGTTCGCCCTCCCGAAGGACAAGAGGGTCTTGAGGGAGATGCCAAGCATTGGCATGCATTTGGCCCTCAAAGCCTACTTGGTCCGAGGGGCTTTGCTAGGGCAGGAGCTGTATGACCGGCTAGCGTACATGCATGAGTCTGCGCATGGGTGGTATGCGGAGTTGGCCTGTTGGCCTTCTTGTTTTGATGATGATTTACAAATAATTTACTTCTAATGTTGTTTGTCTAGTGTTTGTATTTTTGTATCAATTGTAGACAAACAACATATTGAAGGTTGGATGGATTGCGCTTCAACGATCAAATCCAAAAGAGGTTGGCGGAATTGTGGAGTGAAGCCTATGCAATTCAAATTGAAGATCCAAGTTTTAGCTTCATCCGCGAGTTTACCAAGTCAAGCTTATTGAAGATCAAGATCAAGCTTGGGTAACATTAGTTTAGATTTATATTATGTGTGTTGGTACTTTAAGCTCAATCATATATACACACGTATTTGATTTCTATGTATATATATAGTTATATATATATACATGCATGTTTTGGTTTCCAAGTTTATATAAATATGAAATTACATATTTCATATTTATTATTGTGTTTTGGTTTAATTTCATAGATATGAAACAAATATATATTCATATACATCCTCATATGTTTCATACTCTATTATGTTTGAATTTATATTGCATAGAATATGCAATTTTATGAAAATATTATTTTATTGGTTTTTAGACTTAACTATAATCATATACATCTTTTACTAAGTCTATATAATCATTTTGTAATGTTTCAAAACATGGTTAAGC
>NC_033794.1:24331658-24334172 GCF_001876935.1 Asparagus officinalis
GGGAGTCGTGCAGAGTCTTCATAATTTCTTCGCTATGTTGGAGAAATATAACCCTGACAGCTGCACATTCTTTACGCCTGCTGGAGAGTTAGGTTTTGCTCTTCATGAGATGCAGGCAGTGTCGGGGCTGTCGCTTGGAAAAATGCCCTACGAGGAGTTCATTCCCACCACCGAGGAACTTTCTCTACTGAAGGTGGCGCACCCGGAAATTTGTGCTACTTTCTGGGAGCTGATGTGCCACTTCCACATATGTGCCCAAGTCTTTGGGATGCGTGGAGGGGGCATTATGCATACCACGTGGGCAGACTACCTCTTTCAGAATTTAAACCGGAAAGATGTAGCCGTATCTCGGGTTGCTGTGATCTCTCGTAAGGATGCCAAAGCTCGAATTACAGCTTCCAGTGCTACCTATAAGACAGAGCATGCAGAGGATGATTTTGAAGCTGGTGCCGAGTTTGAAAGTTTTCACTACCAAGCCACAGTTCCTATCTCTGACACGGCTCTGCTTGCAGGCTTCTTCATGATTTGGTTGAAGCGGTGCGTGGTACCGTCAAGACCGATAGAGGCAATATTAGCTGAGGTAGTGTACCCAGCTGTTTTGCTAGCGCATGGGAGACCTGTGAGCCTCCTTACTGCTATGGTTGGCTGTATTCAGAATGGCCTGAGGGTGTTGACTTCAGAACTCCTCAGTGCTTCGAGAGTCAAAGCCGCTAAGAAGAAAGCTGGAAAAGCTCCTCAACCACGTGTACCAGTGCCATACACATATTTAATGGCTTTGTTCGTGTTGCATTGCCCTTCATTAATGACGGGAGTGCATGAAGGGGGTGATGCTTATACTCCCTTCGTACAAAGATTGGAGTCGGCCACGTGGACTAGTTCTTATATAGTCAGGGCTCGACAGCTTCTATCCCGAGAGGATAATTACCAGGTTTTCTGCTGTGCTCCTAACTTTGACGGGGCTGATGTTAAGGATGCTCGTTTCATGGATTTGCTTTTTGAAGGCTCGTCTTCTTTGGAAGAGGGTACCTTCAGCTGGCTTCTTATGATCAGGTTGGGCTACCTGGTCTATCGCTCACGGGAGAAGTGCGTAATCGAGCCTTACATGCCTTCTCGGTTCGCGAGACAGTTTGGATATGACCAACTCTATGTTGGCAATCCTAACCCGGCGTTAGCTCAGATTGGGAATTTATGCGAAGGAGCTCGCGCATGGTACTTTTTCTCTGCCGGGGGAACCCATGCGCAATTCACTTTACCCCATTCATCACCCGGCTGCTCTGCTGTTATGGATTTCCGCCAGTGGTTTGCCGAAGCTTCTCAGATTCCGGAGTATGACGTTTATACTTCATGTATAAACGAGATTCGGGAATTGTATCGTTCACGGAGCGGTTCTGCGAGTACTCGTCTACCAGGGATGGAAGAATACCTATCTTGTGAACAGGAAGCGACCGGAGCCGTTGAAGCTCCTAAAGACTTGTCCACCGTAGAACCTTCTGAAGAAGAGGTTCCTACGGGAATTGAAGAGGGAAAGCCAATTGATGATTCTCCTGAAGAAAAGACCACTGAGGAGATCCCTGCAGAAGAGCCCGTTCCTACACCTCGTTCTTTAAGATCGGGTAAGGAAGCTCTTTCTGCTGCTGAGCAAGGTGAGTATGACAGGAGAATCCGTAAGCGGATACCTGTCATGGCCAAGAATTCCAAGAGGGCCAAAATAATGGGGGATGCGATGAAGTCTGCGCTCGTTGGGCGTTTCACTGATGGAGAGGACGAAATGCCTCAATCGATCCCCTCAGTTCCTGAAGACGATGGGGCTGAAGAGGGTCCTTCTTCTGAAGTTGCTCCAACACCTGTTCAGGATGATCATACGGATCCAATCTATCCAACTCTTCCTCCTCCACGCTCAGGAGCTCTGAAGAAATCAATTGATGAACTGGAACGTTGGATGCAAACAATTATTGGTATGATCAGTGTTGAGGGGGCTTCTCTTGAAGACTGTAAATCCATCTTGAGCCAATGTTTGGACGACATCAAGGCCAAAGGGGATGCATCCTGGACTGAGCACTGCCAGGGTGGGATCACTCTTTTGATGGCAGAATTGACAGCTTTCAGGGAGTTACAGCGCGCCAATTTAGATTCTGAAGTGGAGCCGGCTCTTTCCTTGGCGATAATCTCGAGAGCGCATCACCCAGGGAATCTTCGCAAGGAACTATCTGATAAAATAGCCCGTATATCAACTTTAAGGAAGCGACACTCTAAAGCATATGCTAAAATCAAACGTGTTGCTTCTGATATTCGTGATATTGAAGAGACTATCACTCGATTAGAGGCCGAGTTGGACCAGAAGAAAGCTCAATTGGCCCACTACGAGGATGTCAGAAAAGAGCTTGAGCATAAAAGTGGCCAAATGTATACGAAATTTTGCCGTACACTCCACGCAGCCGAGCAGAATCGTAAAGACATTGTTGCTACTCTTCCTATTGAAGCAGAACTCAGAAAGGAGATCGAGGAACAAGTTCA
>NC_033794.1:24335172-24344034 GCF_001876935.1 Asparagus officinalis
CGTTTGGCTTGTGCATTGACGACGCGAGGGTCGCCTTCATTTCCAAAGTTATGACGCGGGGATGACACCCGCGTTTCAGAAGGAGTTAGCTGATTTGTAACTTCTTCTGTAGAGCGTTGCAAGGACCGTTGTTCAGTAATCCTGGCTTTAGCTGTTGTGGGGTGTGAAAGCCGTCAGATTGTAACTTTCACTGTAGATTGTGAAGACTGCTGCATAGAGTTTTCATCAGTTGTCGGAAGTGTCGTTGAATTGTAACCTTTCTCGATCTATGTGAAAAGTCCTCTATTTGCCGCTTTCGATCACCGACCTCTATATGAAAAGTCCTCTATTTGCCGCTTTCGATCACCGACCCGAAAGCTACTTGATTGTAGCTTTTGTTGTAGGAGCTAGACGGGAATCAACATCCATAGTGTCTTAAAGATGAATATTCGCCCATAGCTCTCTACCAAGCAACTATTCGACTATATGTTTCGATCATCGACCCGAAAGCTATTTGATTGTAGCTTTCGTTGTAGCAGCTAGACGGGAATCAACATCCATAGTGTCTTAAAGATGAATATTCGCCCATAGCTCTCTACCAAGCAACTCACCAACTGAGTCCAACTTTTTATTTCTGAAATCGTCCCACTGCTCATCAGCATCTCTAATAGTTGCTACGATATTAGCCATGCTGTTGTCACAGCCATCAAGATCAATCATCTCAGAGGTGAGGTCGCGTTTGTGGCAATTGTGGAGTTGCGGATGCAGTGATTGGGAAGTCGTCTGATTGTGACCTCCGTTATCGGAGCTTGTTTGAATAAGCTATCTATTGTGATTTTTAGACAGCCTACATGAGTATTCAGCAGTTTTGCAGAAATTGTTTATCTGTGTTCAAACATTTATTTCTCTCAACTGGGAAGTGATTTTTCATAAATTCTTTCTCTAACATGTTCATATACATGTCCAAAACCTTTCCTCAAAATTTCATGATTTTTAGAGTTGATTTACTATTTTTAATTAATTTTACAAAGTTAGATACGCAAAATTTCAGAACTGTCAAAATCTGGAAACTGGCTCGGTCGACCGCCAGTGGCTCTGCGGTCGACCGTCAAATTTACAGAAACTTTTTTTTGCTGTGAACAGTGCGGTCCACCAAACGTGGCTCTGCGGTCGACCGCTGCATTAGCCGTTGCCCATAACGGCTAGTTTCCTGGTTGTGTTTTTAAGGACTTTTTTGTCCTTTTCTTAGCTTTCTCTTGGCTTTAGGGTTTCCTATATATACCCCCATATACCTTAGTCCTATATATATCCAAGAAAATGTTTTAAACAAGTTTAAAGAGTTTTAAACAAGGGTTTGAGATTTGTTTAAGTGTGTTTAAAAAGCTTTTAAGCAATTGAGGGTTTGAGTTTGTGAAATCAATTCTACAAGAGCTTGAGGAGATCATCTATTAGAGTTTGAGCATCTAACTATTCTCCCTCTATCTCTTGATCCATTGAGAAGTTTCCCTAAACTCTTTTCTAGCTTTATATCTATTTGTTTGATTATCATCTTATTAAAGCTAGTTTTATATTAAGTTTAGATTTAATTAGTCTCATTGTTACACACACCCACTGGAGCTTATTATATTTGCATTCATAATATATTTGGGGTTATGAGAGATAGTAACATTAAGGTATGCCTAATTGAGTTCTCGTTCATTGTAGAGAACAAATCATTTGTTGTTATTGTGCTTAATTGTGAAGATCACTTTGTAATACACTAGTACACCAAGAGGAGTGTGTGGTGAGAGACGGGATCATCCCAAGAGAAGTGGGGTAGGTGGTAATGCCTAGAGAGAGGTTATAATTCCTAACACTTGAGGGAGACATGGGGTAGAGACCAACACTTAAGGTGGTAGTTAGTATAGTTACTTTGTGAGTGTGGATTGTAAAGTTTTCGGTTAGCTAGAAAACCGTATTGTGAGGTGTAAACGTTTTTCAGGTAAGCGTAGAAAACCCGGTGTGATAGTGAAGATCTCCTCGAGGTGAGGAGCGGGGACGCAGGTCGTGGGGATCGAACCTCATGAACATATCGTTTGTTTGTGATTGCATTGGCGCACTTATTTTTTTATGTTCATATCTTATATCGCCTTTGTATATTGCTCCTTGTTTATATAACCCACTATCTAGTTTAGTTTGTTTACCCTTGAGTGTTTTGTATATCCTTGCATATATCTCATAGTATATCTTATTGCTAGGATATAGCCATTTGTTCATATTGTATATTCTTACTCATAATTAGTTGTATATTGCAAGAATATATTTGTTAATAAGTTTTAATTGGTATTTAAATCAGATTAGATTAGCATAAACCCTATTCACCCCCCTAGGGTTCTTTCCTAATGGCAATAGGGTCTAACAGGCCTAAGAGAGGTCGGCCAAGGAAGAGGTAGAAAAGAGAATCGTTGCTTCGGAGGCCGAGCTGAACAGCAGGGAGGCCACTTGGCGCCGGGAGCTGGATGAAAAGGAAAGGCTCCTGAAGGGGTACAGAATCTAATGCTCCAAGCAGATGGGTTCTATCGAGGTGCTCCAAAGAGAGGTGACCCGGTTGAAGGAAGAGGTCGGTCGTCTGCAGCAGGGGCTATCCGAGTGGGCGGCCGACTGACTGCTTTGGCCGGGGAGGTCGAGTCCGAGAGGCGCCTGAAGGTGGCGGCCGAGGAGGACGCTCAATCGAGCCATCTCTCGGTCGAGCAGATGAGGTAGGACCTCGAGGAGGAGCGGTCGACCAATCATTCGTCCGCGATGATTATCAATGACTTGGAGGGTCGGCTTGCTCACTTAGCATAGGAAGAAGATTATCGACGACTGGCGTCATGGCCCCTTAGGTAAAACTGAGGTAGCATTTGCTTGCAAGGCCGGCGTCGATTATCTAGCCTTCGTTGCTCCCCCTGGCCTAGTTCCCGTGCCAGATTTGCCACTCCCCCCCCCCCCCCCCCGCGCGTCTTTATGGCCTTGACCTCCTAAAGGAGATCGATGTGTGCGGAGGAGGGTTGAATTTGGCGTTAGACGATGGTGATGACGATGAGTCAAGGGAAGATCTTGAAGAAGACCCTCCATCTTCCTCTGTTGTTGCTGTCATCGAAGGCCCTGTTGACTTTGTTTCCCTCGCCGAGGACCTCCCAAGCCCGACTCCCTAATCTGGCCGAAAGATCTAATGGCTTGTGCATATCTTTTTTTTAATATCGACATGCCTTGTTGTAAGTAGACATGGATATTGTAATAAAGCTTGTAATAAACTTTGTTGGAATAAAGATCAATTTTGCTTTCATACTGGAGTATGCTTTCATTTATTCCCTACTCTTGCTTTGATAGCTTGTTACTTTGATAGTTGATTGAGAGAATCAAAGTGTTAATTGTTGTGAGTCAGCCGCGTTGTGTCGAACCAAATGTTGAAGGGTCGAGATGACTAGCTCATCTTACGCCGCTTGTGGGCGAGATGTGCGGGTCTTTTGTTGACAAGGACTGGCAAGTTGAAGTGTCTAAGTCTTTTGTCAAAATGTCCGAATCAATTGAACTCCATGCCTTGGGTTTACCCATGATGTCACCAAAGGCTTTTTGGCAGAATAAGAACCCAGAGGTTGGGTGCCTAGGACTTACGTAGATGCCTGGGGCTTGGCAAAAGGACAACCCGGAGGTTAGGTGCTTAGGACGTAGATACCTAGGGCTTGGACAACCTGGAGGTTGTGCCTAGGACTTACTGAAGTCGACTAGGTCTTTAATAACCCTAAGGTTGTGCCTAGGATTTGCAGAAGTTGATTAGGTCTTTCGCCCTACGGAGGGCTGCCGTGAGGGCCATTAGGTAAAATGATAGCTGGAGGTTGAGTGCCCAGGACTTACGTAGACGCCTGGGGCTTCAATATAACCATAATGGTCAAGAGGCGATTGTGGGATTTGACTATATGGTGAATGCCTTGGGTTTATTCCTGAAAAGGCACCAAGGGCTTGTAATTCAACCGAGGTTGAATGCCTAGAACTTATTGAAGTTGACTAGGTCTTTCGCCTTATGGAGGGCCGCCCTGATGGCAAATCGGTAAAATAACAACCCAGAGGTTAAGTGCCCAGGACTTACGTAGACGCCTGGGGCTTCAATATAGCCATGATGGTCGTAAGGTGATTGTGGGAGTCGACTATATGGTGAATGTCTTGGGTTTATTCCTAATAAGGCACCAAGGGCTTAAAATTCAAGTATAGATTGTGCACTATAGAGTGCGAAATAGGAATTGAGTTAATTTCAATAATAATTTTATTAACACTAAATGAATTTACAAAATTATTAAAAATAACACAACAAAATTATTTAAAATAACGCCACAGGTGCTTAATATTCCAGGGATGTTGGAGGATTCTCCCGTCTGGGGCCTTTAGCCGATAGGTGCGTGGTCGCAGCTCTTCTAGGACTGTGTATGGACCTTCCCAGTTAGGAGCTAGCTTGCCTCTCCTAGTGTCTTTATCAAAGCAGCTTTACGGAGGACGAGATCGCCAGCATTGAATCTCCTTGGTCGGATCTTGCAGTTATAATAGCGGGCGATTCGTTGCTGATTGGTGACCTAGGTCCGGAGCGCTTTCTCTCGGGTCTCGTCTAGGAGGTCGAGACCGACTCGAATCCCTTTTGAGTTCATGTCCTCATCGAAGTGTTGTAGTCGTATGGTCGGCATACCTACTTCGATGGGAGTGACTGCTTCAGCGCCATAACCTAGCTTGAATGGAGTCTCCCTGGTTGAGTTCTTGTGGGTCATGCGGTATGACCAGAGGATACTATGTAACTCTTCAACCCAATTTCCTACTGCAGCGTCCATCTTCTTCTTCAACGCCTGGAGGATGCATTTGTTGGCAGCCTCTACGAGTCCGTTAGATTTAAGATGGGCGACGGAAGAGAACTTGAGGTGAATGTTGTATTCCTCCTAAAAGTTGCGGAAGCCTCCGCTGTCGAATTAGGTGCCATTGTTAGTCACTAAGGACCGGGGCACACCAAAACGGTAAATAATGGATTTTCACACAAAACTTGTGACATTACTCTCACTAATCTTAGCCAGTGGTTCGGCTTTGATCCATTTGGTGAAGTAGTCAATCGCCACGATAAGGAACTTCTTCTGTCCCGAAGCTAGGGAAGAGGACCTAACAGATCCAGCCCACATTGAACGAATGGTATAGGACTCAAGATGGAAGTTAGCTCGGCCACCGTTGCTCGAGGGATGGACGAAAAGAGCTGGCACTTTTGGCAATGAGAGACGAGTCGCCTCGACTCAGCTAAGATAGTTGGTCGGTAGTACCCTTGGGGATGACTTTGTACGTGAGGGTTCGGGCCCCTGGATGATTTACACATGTGCCCTCATGAATCTCCTTGAGCACATAGTTGACCTTTGGTGGCCAAAACACCGCATATAGGGTCCTATACCTCTGCCAAAGTAAGACATCTGATGAAGCTGTTCGTCGATCATGAGATAATGGTGAGAATTCCTCTGTAGACGCTTGGCTTCAACAGGATCTTTAGGCAAAGTGCCCTGAGTCAGGTAGAGGATAATAGGATCCAACCAACAAGGCACCACAAGTGCATCTGTGTGCAGAATGGACTCATACGACCTGAAGATATCGGGTCGCTCGAGGGTATCGGTGTAAACATGCCCCGAGCTGGTCCTTAAGCTTGTCGACCCTAGCTTGGAGTGGGCGTCCGCCTGAGTGTTGAGAGCGCGGGGGACTTGGGCTATCTTGAACTCCAGGAAGCTGGTCAGAAGCTCCTTAGCAGCTTTAAGATACAAGACCATCCTTGAATCTTTAGCTGCATATCGTCCATTGACTTGATGGATGACCAACTGCGAGTCGGCTAGAATGTAGAGGCGTTCTGCCTTCAACGTCTATGCTGCTTGAAGGCCAGCAAGAAGTACTTCATACTTGGCTTCATTGTTTGAGGCTGAGAAGCCAAAGGAGATGGAGTGCTCGTGCGTCGACCCGTCTGGGCTTCGCAGGATGACTCCTGCTCCGATGTCGGCTTCTCCAGAGGACTCATCCACCTTCAATAACCACCATGAGGTATATTCAGAGGAATCATGCTCACAGATGTGACAAATCTGTGGAGCAGTTGCTTGGACTACAAGAGGTGTTGGCTCTGCTGGCTGAATTATCGGCAAGGGAGCAACTGGTTCATCACTTGGCGAAGTTGATTCAATCAAGAAGTCTGCCAATGCTTGAGCTTTGATTGTCGTCCTGGGTTTGAACTGGACATCATGTTCACTAAGTTCAACTGCCCACGTGACCATCCTCCCAAATGTTGTAGGGCTACGCAGTGCTTTCTTCAAAGGTAGACTCGTCCGCACAATAATGGCATGGGCCTGAAAGTAGGAACATAGTCTCATTGCAGTGATGATGAGGGCAAAGATAGCCTTCTCTATAAGAGGGTAGTTGAGTTCGCCCGCTTTGAGGACCCGACTCACTTAGTAGACATGCTTCTGAATATTCTCCTCTTCCCGAACAAGGACAGAGCTGACTGCTTCGGAGGAGACGGCCATGTATAAATACAATGTCTCTCCTCCTATAGGCTGTCTTAGCAATGGCTTAGTACTCAAGTATGCCTTGAGGTCCTGAAAGGCTGCACTGCATTCAGCCGTCCACGTCATGCTCTCTTTTAAGTTCTTGCTTCCCCTTAGTGTCTTGAAGAATGGGAGGTTCCTCTCTGCAGATTTGGAGAGGAATCGACCCAGAGCCGCTATCTTCCCATTTAATTTCTGAATATCCTTCAATGTGCGTGGCTCGGGCAGTCGCTCTATAGCGGCTATCTTCTCGGGGTTGATCTCTATGTCTCTCTGGGTGATTATAAACCCCAAGAACTTTCCCGATTGCACCCTAAAGACACACTTAGCAGGATTGAACTTTATTCGGTAACGCCGGAGAGTGGAGAATGTCTCGTCCAGGTCTGATATGTGGGCCGACATTTGCTTCTACTTTACCAACAAGTCGTCCACGTAAGCTTCCAGATTGTGGCCGATCTGGTGCTTGAAGACCTTGTTGACAAGTCTCTAATATGTAGCTCCAGCGTTCTTCAAACCAAACAGCATCATCTTGTAATAGTAAGTGCCCAAATCAGTAATGAATGATGTTTTCTCCTGATCATGCTCTGCAATGAAGATCTGGTTGTAGTTGGAGAAGGCGTCCATAAAGCTGAGCAATTCATACCATGCACTCTCATCGACAAGTTGTTTGATTCGAGGCAGAGGATAATGATCGATTCGAGGCGGAGGATAACTATCTTTGGGACAAGCTTTGCTGAGGCCTGTGAGGTCCACGCACATCCTCCATTTGTTCAGCGCTTTCTTCACCAACACTACATTGTCTAGCCATTCCGGGTACTGGACTTCCCATATGAAGCCAGCTCTAAGAAGTCGCTTGACTTCTTCGGCCGCTGCCTTCTGGCGTTTTGGCCGAAGTGTCTCTTCTTTTGTCAAACATGCTTAGTATGCCTGTCGACAGCCAGCTCATGGAATATCACTTCGGGGGGAACCCCTGACATGTCTTCAGGTCCCCAAGTGAACACATCAGTGTTTGCCTGCAGGAACTCGGTCAAGGCTCCTCGCAAGGGCTGGACTAGATTAGACCCAATCCTGACCGTCTTTAATCCTTCTCAGTCAATGGGTATCTCCTGAAGCACTTCCACCGGTTTTGTCCTCTACTGCTCCGTTGTTTTCTCCAACTGGAGGCAGTCTCAAGGGACATGGCGTTTTGCGCATCCTTACCCTTGGTCGAGTGCAGGTAGCAGGACCTGACCTCTCGCTGATTGCTCCTGGCGACTCCAACTCCATTAGGAGTCGGGAGCTTGACCATCTGATGGTAAGTTGAAGGGATGACTCACAAGAGATGGAGGGAAGTTCGACTTAGAATGACATTGTGGACCGACTTGAGATCCATTACCAGGAACTAGACTTGGACGGTGGCTTGCCTAGGGTACTCTCCCATTGTTAAGGGGAGTGTAATCATCCCTTCCGGTAAAAGAAAGTGGTTAGTGAATCCAATGAGGGGTCCTCTACAGGAGAGCATGCGAGATTTATCGATACTCATCTGGTTGAAGGCATCGACATACAGGATGTCCACTGAACTCTCTGTGTTGATCATGATTCGCTTCACTTGATAACCATCAATTGTTGCGGTTATGACGATAGGATCATCATGAGGTGTCTCAACGCCTTGCAGATCGGCATCCCCAAAATATATGGGCTCCTCTGCCTTCGTCCTCTTGTGATCTTGGTTGACCCGCAACGCCCTCTTAGCATATCTCTTCCGGTCGTTGTTGGATGAACCCCTAACAGTGAGACCGCCACTAATCATGTTGATAACCCCCTTGTGGCTGGGCTTATCTTGGCGCGGCCGAGGACGAGGCGACCGCGAGTGGGATCTCCTGTCCTGTTTGGCTGGGTCAGCTTCCCTTCGATCCCATCGAGAGACGAGGTTCTAGGTACCCCCTCTCAATTAGGTCCTTAATATCCCTCTTAAGGATACGACAGTCATTGGTGAGATGGTCGTGATCCTTGTGGTAACGGTAAAACTACCTCATGCTGCAATTCTTAGGATTTGACGTCATCTTAGGAGCAGGCTCTTTGAGGTGATCTTCCTTCTGAACCATAGTGAGAGCTGATGCGAGGGAGGTATTAAGGACTATGAGGGCTGGTCTTGGCGACCGATCCCTCTGTCGGTCCCTTGGACCGATTGGGACGAGAGTCAACTCTCAGGAGGTCTCTCGGCCACTCCTGTTTTGTAGGGGGTCCTCTGGCCGACTCTGGTGTCGGTGCCACCATCGGCGCTATCGTTGAAGTCGACGGGGTGGTTGGGATAGCTGGTGTTGCTGAAACTATGGCTACG
>NC_033794.1:24344053-24353483 GCF_001876935.1 Asparagus officinalis
ACCTTATAGGCATGGGCATCCTCCATATCCATATACCCGTGTGCCTTGGCCATCAACTGCTCATAGTTAGTGACTGGCTTCTTGGCAAGCGAGTCGGACAACTCATTGCTCTGCAGGCCGGCAACGAGTGTGGACATGACGACTGCACTCCCTGGGTCGTTGACCTCCAACCTCTTCACCTGGAATCTTTTGAAGTAGGCTCGGAGGCTTTCACTGGGCCCCTGCCTCATCTGAAACAACACATGAGGGGGAAGCTTCTGCTTAGTGTCAGCCAGTAAGTGGTGGATGAACTTCCGTCTGAACTATTGGAAACTACTGATGGACTTCTTCTCAAGAGCATTCCACTAGAGTTTGGCACTCCCTGAAAGAGTGATAGGGAAGCATCGACAGATAACTTCTTTCGAAGCTTGGAGCATGTTCATTACGTCGTAGTAATTCTGAACATGCTCGGAGGGGTCTCCCTCACCTTTGTACTTCTCCACGTGAGGCATCTTGAATTTCTCACATGGGGCATTCATAAGGTCATCTGAGAGAGGGGTGTTCCACCCGATGGCGTCTGCGACCGGTCTATACACTCGGTCGTATCCAGAGGCCCTTAGGTAGCAGAGGGGGCGTGAGAGGCACGATGATGGAGGAGAGTCTTAGAGACCACTCCCCTAGTGCAGTCCCCAAAGTGACATGGGCCTGTACTCTCACCAGAGGTCTCCTGATGACGGTGGTAATTTGGCGAGACTCGTCAGCGCGAGCTGATCGCCGCAATGGTGGGGATGCGTGTTCAACGCGATTGGCAGCAGCATGATGAGTCTGAGGCTGGACTACTCGCTGAGCTCCGGTAGGAGTATGAGTCTCTGACCGCTGGTCTCCTGAAGGAGGGGGGCTGAGGTAGCTCGCTGCGACTGTGGAAGCCGGTTGAGAAGTTCGTTAGTAAAGATAGTAAATTACTCTTGAAAATACTGAGAGAGCTTGTGAGCTGTTTCCTCAAGCTGGGTTTGGGTAACGTAGCTCTAGCGTCGTTCTACAGGGTGAGACTGATCGGACCCTTGTTCAAAACCTGACATGTTTTCTCAAAAAAGAAAGATGTCCCACATTGGGCGCCAAACTGTTGATGTACTACTGATCACACAGTCAATATGTATCGTGTTTGGATGAGTTTTGTTGAGGATTGATGAGAAGCGGCTTTCTTCCCCGACTTTATGTTTGGTTCTTGAGTTGGGAATCTAAAAAATCTGCACATGTAGAAATTCGTGAGAGGACGGGACTTGGTTTCCCCTTTGTACCTCCGACGATCAAGTTAGCTGATGAACTTGAGTGAAGTAAATAAAAACTGTGAGAGTTCTTGTGTGTGTGCAGTGTGATTTGCAATTTTAGAGAATTTGGATCAGAATCTGAAAATTAGGATCTAGGGGTCAGATCTTCGATCCCCCGTAAAGACAAAATAGTACATGTATTTATACCTAGGGTATAAGGGTAGATTGGTCACTTCGACCGAGCACTGAGAGGCGGTGGCGAAGTGTGGACTGGCGGCTGCGTCAGCACTTGCTTTATAGGTGTCGGCTGGTGATTAGGGAAAGGATCACTTCAGCATTAAATGAGAAGTGAATGGTGGCATGGATGTGCCCCACGTGGTCCGATGAGTCATGAAGGGTATCGAGACTAGGTGCATGATGCGCATGACATGCATTAAATGCAACGTTGACACGTTGTCAGTGAGTATAGGCTCGAGGAAGAAGTTGTCCTTTAGCTTCACCGAGAAGTAACGTCTTTCGAGTCGTCTAGCAAACGGTCGAGTGGACTCATGGTGAGAGGGCGACAAAAGTTGCCTTTCGAGTCGACATGAAGGGATATCGACATGACAAGTCAGAGTGGACTCATGGTGAGAGGGTGACAAGAATTGTCTTTCGAGTCGACATGAAGGGATATCGACTTGACAAGTCGACTGAGTTGTCGTCCTTACTAGTTTCTGGCCGCGAAGTTGATTGGGGCATAGCATGCAGAAGTACATTTGTCCATTGCTTGGCACTGAGTTGCACTCGGACGAATACGAACACCATAACAATTTTAAACTTACGAACTCCATTTTCACCAAATTTTTGGAAACAAATAGCACAAGAATGACTAGGAAGAGTACATTCACAAGAGTACATTCAGAGTGACTAGGATGACCACAATCACAAGTTACAGAAATTGACGCAGACATTTTTGGATATCGAGACATCATTTCTAGACAATGAAAACCACATCATGCTTCTTAATATTTGTTGACCAAAAGGCCTTTTCGCAGTGTAAAAACGAAATTTTAATAAGCTTTGAAAAAATTCACATAAACTGAAGAATAGAAAGTTGAGAATATTCAATTCTGCTAGACAAACACAAGAATTACTAGACTGAGTCAAGTCTTGGGGTTTACAGTTGCAATAACGTGCGCGAAGGAACAAGATTCTATCTCCTACATATGATTAGTAATTAGTGGAAAAAGGCAAATAAATTAATACCCCAAACCTAATTTTATGCAGCACAAGGCTACAGACCATAGGCCTTTTCATAAAGCTAGACATAAGTAAAATTTCTTTCCTAAAAGAAGTGCCCTTTCCTTTCATTCAAATTGGAAAGTTGAATTCATGCCCCTCTTGCAACACAGCGAGTGAGTGAGAGAGAGAGAGAGAGAGTGAGAGAGAGAGAGAGAGAGAGAGAGAGAGAGAGAGAGAGAGGTGATCATATCTCAAAGGGCACTTGCACAGCATAACATAAGCAAACGATAAGTCGAATATCATACAGAAGATCATCATTTAATATCAATGTACTTTAAAGCTTGATAATCTTTGTCAGGCAATACTACATTGATTAATAGTCACAAAAGAAAAAACCTAAAAAAACGAAGAATATGTTAAGTTCGTTCTGATAATTGCATCAACAACAGCTCACATCTGAAAATGTCTGCTCTAGAGAATGGCAACACTCAGGTAGTCTCCAATCTTCATACAAACAAATTATAAGTTTAATGAGTTACAGCGTCAACGTGTTTCAAGTAGTATTTAGTAAAATTAATTAAGAAATGTACCTGAAAGTCGAGCGCCTCCAGTGTCTTCCCATCATCTCGCCCATTTGCATATGAGTGAGTCGTGCCGACCTTCATCATAAAATAAAAATAATAATAATGAAGACACTTCTTTAAGAAACTTGACTTTTAGAAGCAGAAAACAGGAATCTGGCCTTCAAAAGCATATATAGTAATGCGTGTTCAATCATTTTGATGATACAAAACAGTTAAAATCATTAACAAGTATCTTGTAAATGCTCCCCAGATGTTAGTCTCGTTCATATTTGATCATAAATCGTTGCATTCTGATATAAGACATTGTGTCCATCTAAGAAAGAACATTAAAGAATAAAGGGAAGAAAACCCTCTATTTTCATATTTTTGTTGAAAAATCGGAATCCAAGTAAATACCCCCTCAATGAGACATCAAACACTTTATTTTCCTATTTCTGTTTGTGTTCTTATATTTGCAAAATGCATTATATATATATATCACAATGAAAGTGAGGAAATTGATGACCTATCTGAACCTCCCCAAGTAGGAAATATGTATCACAAAGCTTCAATTAGTGCATTCTTGGCCTTAAAGATGATTTTCTCATAATGTGATATGTACCATGTCGTAAATTCAATGGCTTTAGGTTAGAAGACAATGTTGGTAGGCATGCAAAAACTTGTGAAGCATAAGAAATATTACCCAAAGCTAGTGATTGCTTTTGGTAAATTTATTGAGTTAGGAGCTTAAACACAAGGCCAGAAGAAATATGAAGAATGTCAGCAAGTGTTAAAAAGCGGGGGCAGAGCTGATGTGTTGTCATGGTTGTTTTTCTTTATCGTCATCCTAAGAAGATGTCAGACACAAGTTTTTAGAACATTGCAGAAGTAAGCGCATAAAAGGTTCCAAAGTTCTTCCGTGTGTGCATGTGCACACAATTAAGAAATCTGGAGGAGTCTCATTTCAATTCCTTTTTTCTTTGAGTGTACAAAGTAGGAGATGCCCAAAAATGTCTTGGCATCCATCACTTGCACGAATCGAGATAATAAAAGCACTTTCCCTAAGAAATCATATCAGATGGACTTCAATGCAACAAGTAACGTACTGAAGAGAAGCAAAAGTACTTATGTCATCCCAACAAAATAACACTAAATCCATAGATAGATTGTCTTACTTGTCTGAAAACAAAACGACCTTTCTTATCAGGGTATACAAATGCAAACGAAAGCCTTGCATTTCTTCGCCTTGCCGCTGTTGCAACCTCTTTGACCTAAAAAAGAAGATAACGATGATTTCTGCCATTTTTTTAATCTATGAGAAGCATAGACAAAGAACAGAAATGAGTATAACTCCATTACTAGGTCAGTGAGCTCTCGAAGTGTGGCATCCTTCCATGTATAAATTTGGACCTCATCTTTAGGCTCCTTTCCCCTCACAGCAAAGTCTTCTTTGGGATGATGGCTGCCAATCTGTGAAAGCCTCAAAATCAGTCCTTGTTATATGTCATTCAGATAGCAGTTACAGAAGTTATTCCTTGATAATATAAGAAAAGGGTTTTTGAATACTTAGCTATTTACCCCAAAAAAATCTGCTAGATTTTTAAATTTACTCCTCAAATCTAGCTATTTCCAAAAATACCCTCCAAAACTCCAACTTGGGACAAATATACTCCCCACTTACCAAATGTTATGTTATATCTTAGGGAACCTACCAGGTATATTCTCTGATTAGGGGTATATTTATCTCGAGTTGGAGATAAAAATACAAAGATTCTGGGAGTAATTTTTTAGGAATACAAAAATTATGGGAGTAAATATAAAAAATACAGTAGATTTGAGGGGTAAATATAAAAAAACTTCTATAAGAAATGCATATGCCTTTGAAGATGTCAAAGTTCAAAAAGAAATGACTCATCACTAGGACCACAACAATAATATTGCTCTTTTTCTAATAGATATATATTATGAAAGCACAGGTGATGTAGGAACTGCATAAGACAAGCAAATTCATAGTTCACTGAACGTTTCTGTGAATACTTATGCAACACTAGATGTTCTGGTTACCATATAAATACTTCGATTTAAGATGTAATAACATGTCAGTAAGAGTGTTTCAGGCATATGCAAGAATTGGTCGACGTCAATCAAGTTATATTTATACAGTTGGATAGAGATAAAGGGAATCCATATATTCATCAGTGTGAACAATAAGATGACCACATAAACAGATAGACTGTACGTACACACATCTTTGAACTGTTGCGGAACACATCGTGCCCAGTGGTGTCACGGGACACCACTGCATAACCTACTTTATACATAATTTTATTTACTTTTACTTCCATATACAACCATGATAAATCTCATATGGCGACACCACTAGGAGGATATCCTTAACCCACCACTGTCTTTGATTACGACCTGAAATATATGCATCAACACCTGTGTTTGTTGATGCTCCGGAATTGTGGAATGTGGATGTTATTGAATTTTACATTATATGAAGGGTTCTCCACTATATAAGTCCTGGTACGAGTGTGAAACCGGAACATGCTAGTATGTCTTTACATCATAGGCACTTCAAATACTGCTCATAATAATTAGATGTATAATACTGGCAAGATATCTAAGCATGATTTTTCACAGTAAAGAAGTACTTGCTAAAACAGCATAAATGTTTAACAAATTTTAACCAAAAACATTGTTTTGAATCCTTTTTCTTCTAAAAACTATGCTTTCTCTTTCCAATACTTTTGTTTATTTTTTTGGAATACTGGACAGTTGCATATTTAATAAGCCAATAAGCAAACTAGGTAATACCGACAAAACACTAATTCAGACTGATTTCTTCTCCAGCCAAGTTTGATCGGCTATAGAAGAGGTTCAGGCTTTTAAAATCTTGAAAAATCTTTATTCTAGAAACTCTTCTATGCAGACGAGTGGTTGAAAATAGAAACTTCCTGAGCAGTTTTCTCAGTCGGAAGCTCCATGATTAAATTTAAAGCAGCAAGTTTATATATCTTAAATCCTTCACAAGCTAGGAAACTCCAGATAAACCCTTGAAAAGAGCAGAAAAAGAAGAAAAGACAAGACAAGAAAATGGATAACTGACAAAGTTCAACCATGTAAACTTAGAACCCCTTGAACAAAAAAGCATCAATCTAACAGCCATCATATGGAAAAACAACAAAACCATGACTAAAATCCATAACTGTTAAATAGCAAAAAGTTGTGTGAACAAGAACTTCATGCGGAAATCAATTTTCTTAGTAGAAGTTCTCGGCAGCATGTCATGTGAGCGGCACAAAAGTCATTGCAAAATGGTGTGATGTGGCGTGCAATATGTAATTACAGACTTATCCTCCTTGGTGATCAGTATACAAATATTGCATAAAGCACATAGTAATCTCAAACTTTTGAAAATACAAGTATAGGATGCTGTCTATAGATATCCAACACAAATAATGAATGTTGTTAGGGCCTAACATTTGCAAAAATTAACCTCAAATCAGATCCTGGTATTAAGCATAGATAACATGAAGACATTTCAAAGTTTGCTATAATACAGTCTTACCATGTATGGAATATCTAGAAAATGAAATAATTATAGGAAAAGTTACAATAAAAATAAGCAGATAAGAGCGTGCATACCTTAGTGAAAACTCGAAGCAAAAGGGGACAAGTCTGCAATTTCACCAAAAAAAATTCATCAACATAAGCCACAATTTCGATAGCCATAAGTAGATGAGTAATGCACGATAATCATGTCATGGTTGCAACCTAGCATCTCAACAATATCATTTTCTAACAAATGTTAAGTAAAAAGAAACTTCAGATAACATTTTCATTGTACTTTTCTGAAGTTACAATTCTTGATGTAAATCCAAATTTAAGATTCTGCACTATAACAGCATCCTAATCTTAGCTCTATATAACCTGTTTCAAAGGTAAAAGCAACATTATATTTCTTAGGGTCATATTTATCTTCCCTAACTCCATAAATCAGACATAGCTCATATCTTATGGATGTGGTGCAACTTCTGAGTTTAGATGTAAGGTCCTGGCCTGTGTTATCGCATGGTATCAAAATAATGCCAGTCGATATCATCTTAAAACTGGATAACGCAGCCCAGGCAAAAGTTCCAACTCTTTAGAAGTTTTGATGGGCCTCATGTTCATAAACGGTGGGACTAAACATATTTACCAGTTACAATGTATTTGTTCTGCTGTTTTTTTACCCCCTGCTATGTTTTCTCTATGTAACAGTGAAGATGAATAGTTACCATCCCCTCAGCAGTTCTTTCGAAAAGCACAATATGACTAATAACTCAACCCAAAATTTAAGACATTGCTCTAATTATTAAGCATGAGCTAACTCAACAAATAGTACTGATCTTTCGAAGAATGGAGCGATGCAACCTCATTTATGATGGTTGTTATGGCTCCTGATATGGTGATCTCTGCCATCACCAGTCACCATCAATCACATTACCCCGGTTTAGGACAACATTATCATATATTTTCTAAAATAAGGCACTAATAAAATGAATTGCCAGAAGATTCATGATTCTCTATGTTATTGATCGCATGTATTCCCTTCTTCACCCTCTCTTGAGAATCTAAAGATTAAAAAACTAGAGATGCTAGACAACTTGGCAATCAAGTATTTTAATATGCCATGTGAAACCATGCATGGTAAGGGTACATGCTGCGACAGTAAGAAACTTAAGAGATCAATCATTGGCTATCCGGAGGACCGTTAGCTTGATAAATATCACCAAAAGCAATGGGCCATACACTATGAAAATACATCTAACATGAGCAAAGTATATTCAGAGGTGAATTAGAATGGTAAAACTAAAACATGATGAAGAATACAATCTTACATTTTTACTGTAAGTGTCACGAGCCAGTAGTGAATGTTCAATTAGCAGTACCCACATAGACATCTACATAACTGAGCTCAATAGTAGCGGTTGACTAAGCAATGACAATAAAATCATGCCACGAGAAAAAGGCAGAAAACATTTTTTTTCCAAAACAATCCAAAAGGACTCAAGCAGGGAATTATACTAGGGACCACACACCCTTGTGACCCCTAATGCTTTGGTAAGTATGGGTTGTAATATGCAAAGGGTAATCAAACATGCAAACAATTGGCTAGCAGCTCAGGTAGCATTAAAGATTTGGCTTAACTGCGAAAAGACCTCATGTATTATTACACTGTGCCACTTATTACCCCTTAAGTTTGATGCCGGAAGACAGGCCCCAAATTGAACTGAACGCCCTAGTCTACCTCTGTGCCTCCTCTCCGTTGGATGTTGCGCAGATTCCGGAGAGGAATGTGCCGTCCGGAATCTGCCGGAGATTGAGCAAAAAGAGAGGAAGAGAGAGACGAAGTGTAGTAGAAGAAGCAAGGTTATCGATAGCGGATAGCGTCGCGTAGCGGTGAGGCATCGCTAAGACTATTTCGGACTATTACGGTAAAATAACGATAAAAAGCGCAAAGTCAAATAGCGGTCTAATTTAGATATGTATAAATACTAGAAAAAAATTAAAGAAAAAACTAAGAAATCTAAAAGTACATATTGGATGATTTTAAGAGATCCTAAACATGAAATAGATATGTAACCATCACTTAATACCGAAGATGACTGGAGGAGTCAAAAAATCATCATCTTCGAGAAGAAGAGCTTAGCGGTGATAGGACTGCCCTAAGAGGAGCTCACGGTGAAGGAAGTGAGAGGAAGTATCAAGGTAGGTACCAGAGGCTATGAGAGGTGGCAAGAGTATGTTAAAAATCATAGGAGACGGTGGAATGCAATGGTCAAGGGTTGAGTTTAATTTTAAAAAAAATAAGCCTCAAACCGCTTTTAAATAGTAGTCAAAAAGCAAATTTCGAATGTAATCGCTAACTATTTAC
This sequence comes from Asparagus officinalis, assembly GCF_001876935.1. Classification (NCBI taxonomy): domain Eukaryota; kingdom Viridiplantae; phylum Streptophyta; class Magnoliopsida; order Asparagales; family Asparagaceae; genus Asparagus; species Asparagus officinalis. Next base: position 24,353,008 of record NC_033794.1, read on the forward strand.
CATTATGACACACTATTGGCCGCTTTTGCGAACAGACATATTCCGTAATATGTCATCGCTATTGCGCGATAGTATAGCGGGCGATAGCGTCGCGGGAAGGGACAACTAACGCTATTAGCGCTGCTATCGCGGGACTATTTACCGCTATTTATAGCAGTGAGTAGAAGGGATCTATCTGCCACAAACCTCTACTGACATTTAGCTCCAAGAATCTATCTACCAATATCAAACTTAAGGGGGAATAAGCGGCAGATGACTATGTGAAACTACGCATAAAGATTAAACATGGGCTTAATACCTAAATGGTTAATTGCTCATAGACAACCCGTATTACCGATATCTTGAACTTACTGCCCTTGTAGTTTCACATTGGCAGATAGACTCCCTGAGTGAATATTTTGACTCTTTTACCCTAAGATAGACTCACTAATTTGCTAATTTTAACAAGGGGCAATATCCGACTAACGTTTCACCCA
>NC_033794.1:24353539-24354204 GCF_001876935.1 Asparagus officinalis
AGCCATCTTCTTTCTGTCAACACCGATTTGATCGCAAAAATAGATAATCATTTATGACGTCGGATCAACAAATCACATAATTCATTATCATACTATACCAAAAATCATCTAATCAAAGGATAAATCCGAGAAAGACCAAAGAAGACGGAAAGATTTGGACAAAACCCTAAACCCTACAAATCTTGGAACCCAGAGAACAATAAGAGAGAAACTTTTGGAAGAGAGAGCGAACCTGAGGTCAATAAAGAAAACAGCTCCTTGATGCCGTCGCCGCTCTCTTTTCCCTTTCGATTTGTCGTCCCAAAACTGAGGTTTTTATTGAGGAGTATCTTCAGGGCTCGTGTTTTTTAAGTGGGCCTGGATTTTTCAGGCCGACATAACTTTAGACATTGATGGCCTGTGGTATGAAGCATTGGCTAAAAGACCATTTTGGTCACTGTGGCTCTATGCTCAAATTGTTCTCTGCACTTAGTTTTTCCCTCAATTTGTTTGGTTTGGTAATCAGAGTGTTTTTTTCGTTTCTGTTTTTTTTCTTCAAAAAAATAATCAAACGCGTTTGGGAACTTAGCTGTTTTTTTAAGCTGACACTTTACCAAGTCCAAAAGATCCACGCTTTTCTCAAAAAGCCTTTTAGGTGTTTTTGAGATCCGTTGTTCTTTTCTCCC
>NC_033794.1:24354270-24397571 GCF_001876935.1 Asparagus officinalis
TGGTCACCGCAGCCTTCGCGTCGCCAGCGCCTACGAGGAGGAAGCGAGACGGAGGAGGAGCTAAAGCGGGAGATCGAGGACCTCAAGTCCAAGGTGGCCTTCCTCCGCCTCAAGTCTCCCCTCGACAACCACCACCTCCGCCACTCCGCAGCCGACATCCTCCTCCACGTCGTCTCCAACTCCTCAAAAACCATGTTTGCCTCGTCCTCATCCGTCGCCCTCGCTTCCACCCCTGCCGTCCCCGCTCACCGTGCCGTTCAGGTACCCACTCCACAACTCACTTTGATCGAAATTTATTCACTGTTGTGATTCCATAGAATTAGGGCATCACACTGTGATTCGATTTGGGCGTCGTTCATGATCGAAATTTAGGGCTTCATTGTTGTGATTCCGTAGAATTAGGGCATCACACTGTGATTCGATCTCGGCGTCGGTCGTGATTATACTATGTGTCTGTGATCAAGTGGGTTTTGTTTGTGGATTTGTCTGTACAATTTTTGGTCAATAAAATGGTGTTTTGAAAATACGTTTGAAAAATAAACACCATGGTATGGTGTTTTTTAAAAAAAACACAATAAAAAAAACACTTTGGTTACCAATAGAGTGTAAAAGTGTTTGTTCCTCTAATTAGATGTAAATTTAGTCATATTTTAACTCTTCGTTAAATATGAATTGGAAGCATGACATTACCCTCACAAAATTAAAATGACTTCATTGTGCTTAGACCTGGCTTAAGCCGATCGGGCACCGGGCCGACCTAATTTTTTCTTTTTTTTAAGTTTTTTTAATTTTTTTTTATTTTCAAGAATATATAGCAAAAATTAAACAAAATTTTAATAAAAACTTTATAATATTAATCACTTGTAATTATATAATTTATAAATATAAAAAATCATAGAAATTAAAATGATAAAAATAACTTCTTTATTAATAATCAGTTAATCATCTACAATTATAAATTTATTTTGGAATTCGTCGCATCATAATAGATGAATACATCCCTAATGAATAAAAATTACATTATGCTTATTTAAGTACAGTTATACAGTTTACTTATATGATATATTTTTATATATACTAGATGCAATATACTTATACATAATTATACTTATGCACTTATATATACTTATATAACTGTAATTCTATAATATACGCATATAAGTATACTTATAACTACATTATATATATTAATATTCTTATATCTTAGTATCTATACCATGCTAAGAGTATATATAGATCATAATATAATTACATGTGTATATATATATATATATATATGTATATATATATATATATGTATGTATGTGTGTATATTGTATGTGCATGTGTGTATATCTATATGTGTATATATATAAATTGGGTTGGGGCCAACCCTAGCTAGTTTTTTTAATCGAACCCCACCGTTTCCTTTTGGGATCCGGATCCTCTCCTAATAAAAACTTTCCTAATATTTCCTAATGAGTTAATCTTAGCCGTCCGTTTTACATCTACGGTCAAGATTCCTTCCTTCACCAATTTTTCTCTGTTCTTCTCCCATTCACTCACAGATCTCTCTCTTTCTCAACTCCCTCCTCTCTCCCCTCACTCCTCCAGCCCCAAGCTCCGACCACCGCCGTCGCCTCCATCAGATCCGCCACCACCAACCGCTTACTCCTCTTCCCCTTCAACCCGCCTCCTCGCCACCGCCTCTCTCTCCTCGTCATCTCGCCGTCGCCGTCCTTCTCTCTCCTTCACATCTCTGACAAAACTCCCCCCGCCGGACCCTCCCCTCCCCCTCCGTAACCCACGTCCAGTGCGATGTCTCCGACCCCGGCGACGCCCTCTCCAAGCTCCCCCCCCCCTCCGACAACACCCACCTCTTCTACGTCTCCCTGGCCCACCGCGGCTCCGAGTCCGGCAACATCCCCGCCAACTCCTCCATGTCGATTTCCTTGAAAGAGTTGGCGATTACGGGGATTGATAATTCTTCATGCGTATGTCTGCTTAGATGTCTGAAGAACCACTCCATTATCAAAAGTAGTTGTCTCATTGTAGATTATTTCTTGTAAATTTTCCTACTGGTATACCTCCTACTTTGAATTTCATGGGGGTTTTTTCAGTCTTATGGGATCAAAGTCGGGTATGGAGGAGTTCAAGGCCCCGCTGGGGGGGGGGTCGTCTTCAGCTGGCGGCTGTTGCAGTAGCTGAGCTCTTCTTGTTGCTGAATCCTTAATGATTGCTGCTATTCATACAATTTCTTGTCTGCGAAAATTTTTCTTCTTGTGATAACGTTTTTACTATTGGATCCTTACTTGTGAAATGTACTTGCTGCTTGGATATGGTAAATAAATATGTTAATCCGTTTGTAAATCTTTGCTACTGGACAGACTTCTGTTTGAGTCAATTGTAATTGCGAAAATTCAATTTACTTCTCCATATTTGGTGTTTGCTATGCTTTAGGAGAGAAAGAAACTGAACATTTCTGGGTTATGCTAGTTTGGCTCGCTGGTTTGACGCGCAAACCCAGCGCGCGTGAGAGAGGTGGATCTAGGTGGTGGGATCCACCTCTCACGCGCGCTGGGTTTGCACGTCAAACTCGCGAGCCAAATAGCATTTTCCTAAGCACTTGGTATCACCACGTCGCAACTAAATTATGTATGAAACTTATTTCAAACAAACGGAAGAACCCTGAAAGTCTTCAGGGCACTAAATGGGAGGAAATTATCACATCAATTTGAACACAACTACATCTCATCAAGCCATGTTAGAATAATGATATCAAGTGAACCTGTAATTTGAATGCAGCAATCAATCATCAAACCTATTCAACAATTGAATACAACAAGATATTTATTAAAATCCAAGTGAACCTGTAATGATACCAAGTTGGGGTATGTATAGACTATTTCGCAATACAAATAATTCAATACAACCAAAATTAGTCAAGAAGTCCATACATCATCAAAAGTTCACTTACATCAACAAGTCCATACAACCAAATAGTCAAGAAACACCCAAATTAGTCCATACATTATCCAACACCTCGTTGCTCTTGAGCTCGTCATTGCAACAATAAAACCACATGACTTACCAACAATTTAAAACCGAACAACATCAATAAGTTCATACACCATCAAAGTTCACTTACATCAACAAGTCCATACAACCAAATTAGTCAAGAAACACCTAAATTAGTCCACACATTATCCGACAACTCGTTGTTCTTGAGCTCCAAAATACTTTTGTAATCTATCTCACAAACTATCTCATTTGCTTCTTCTATAAATGAAAAACAAAAAGAAACTAATTAGTGATATTTCAAGAGAAACAAAACAATAAACAATATTTGCTTCTCCATATGTAACAAATTTTTGTAGACTGTAATTTTTTCTAACTATTTCTATCCGTTTACCCATCATATAGATTGAACTAGTTACAAAACTAGATTTCTTTCGCGGCTAGTTACATAAGTCTGAAGGACTTCTGATTTCCCATTTTTTTAAAATTTATTTTCAACAAAATTTAAATTTTTTGCTTCTCCAAGGCCCAATATGATTAAAAGGACATGCAAAATGTGAAGAAATAACTTTTCATATTTTAAAAATAAAAATAAAAGTTAGGGAATTTAATTCTGCACGAACTTTTCATCCTGCAATATGAGAAGATGAGAACCTTCATTAACAAATCTGAATCGAACAAATTTCATAAACAACAAAGAAATTGTGACAACAAGGAAGAAGGGTCAGATTTTTCATACCTCGCTTATTTTAGAAGAAGTATCTGCATCAACTATGGACATGTCGATATAGCCTTTTCCCTCACATATTTGATTGAGCACCCCATCTTTGTCAAAAACAACCTGGATAAATTCAGCACTCAAGGTTAAAGATCTAAACTTCAAACCAATAAACTAATAAGCAGATAGTAATCCCTACTGACCGAGAGAGCAGCTTTAGGGTCAGATGGCATTGCTATAGTATACTTGCACTTCTTGACTACAGCTGCATGAGTTTCTCCAACCGAAGCACCTTGTTCGACAAGCTCATCACACTGTCAACATAAGTATGAAAAATTGTAAAACCAAATTTAAGTTCTTGAATACGTTAAGCTAAAATATCTACACATCGAAAAAGAAGGGAAAAGAAAATGAAACATAATACAGACGAGATGAATCACTACAATAGAACCAGAACAACTACTAGTTGTATAATTTGGATGAACAAATCAATGAATACACTTCACAGTAAATAACTTTAAATGGTCAAGCTTGTCTATTCACATATAAAAACATGTTTTGTTTCTTAATCCTATATCTTAATCAAGTATCTAATTTTTACCATATAGTTCTGTTGGGAAGAAAAACAGAAGGCAATCCAAATTGCTACTTGAAAATTAATGTGCAATTTGAATTCGTATGTCTCCAGCCGAAGATACTAAATGAGAAATTAAGTAATCAATATCACACCTGTATAGAGATTAATAAGGTGTGAAGTTTTGAGGATCAATCTTCATATCACACACACCTACAGCGCAATTTAACAAAAAAAAAATGCATATTTTAAGACAAGATCACCATTTTCTATCAAAAAATTTTAAATAATATAAAAATTTCAAGAGTCCAAGCAAAATGAAATAAACATGGCCAAGTGATTATTCAGAATCAATTGCACAAGAACTAAGGCATCAAGCATGCAATTAAATTCTTGGACAATCCAATTAAAATCAAACTTTGATGATTAATAAGATTATGAAAGGGCGAAACCAATACCTAGATTCCTCAGTTGGAATATAATTCCAATATCTCCGATCATCAATCCCCGTAATCGCCAACTCTTTCAAGGAAATCGACATGGAGGAGTTGGCGGGGATGTTGCCGGACTCGGAGCCGCGGTGGGCCAGGGAGACGTAGAAGAGGTGGGTGTTGTCGGAGGGGGGGGGGAGCTTGGAGAGGGCGTCGCCGGGGTCGGAGACATCGCACTGGACGTGGGTTACGGAGGGGGAGGGGAGGGTCCGGCGGGGGGAGTTTTGTCAGAGATGTGAAGGAGAGAGAAGGACGGCGACGGCGAGATGACGAGGAGAGAGAGGCGGTGGCGAGGAGGCGGGTTGAAGGGGAAGAGGAGTAAGCGGTTGGTGGTGGCGGATCTGATGGAGGCGACGGCGGTGGTCGGAGCTTGGGGCTGGAGGAGTGAGGGGAGAGAGGAGGGAGTTGAGAAAGAGAGAGATCTGTGAGTGAATGGGAGAAGAACAGAGAAAAATTGGTGAAGGAAGGAATCTTGACCGTAGATGTAAAACGGACGGCTAAGATTAACTCATTAGGAAATATTAGGAAAGTTTTTATTAGGAGAGGATCCGGATCCCCTATGCTTACTTGTGGGCATATGCTTCCAAAAAACGATTAACTTGTACAGATATTACTCTAGTGCCGAAACCTGCACTGTTTGCTAAGCTTTGACCTCTTGTTTTGGTTTCATTTCCTTGCATTAATTTATTCTCTTTTAAAGAGTGTTCTGAGAACATTAACTTAGATACATGGTCATCATATAACATCAAATTGCATATTTGTCTAGTAGTGTATGATTTTCTTTTAAAAATACTTAATAAATATCGGAATAAATTGTGTCTTCGTTTCTCTGCATGTATAGTGTATGATTGTATCCAAATATCTAATTGGATGTTATTCCTCACGGACGTTGTTCATCTTGGTCAAGTAGACCTACAATTCTACACAATAAGGTTTGTGTTGGAACTAGTCCAAAAAGGGTAAAATGGATTTAGAGTTTAAAAATAGCTAAATTTTGGAAAACACTCCTTTAGGCAATTATCAGATAACTCCCCATGGCTTTCAAAATATTAGAAACACCCCTTAGGTTTAGGAGTTATCAGAAAAACATATTCTAACTTTAAGATTTTATTAGAAAACCCTTTTGACAACATTAGCCACAATTTCACATAGGCAAGTAAAGCTATGCAGGAGGATATTTTTGTGAGTGACGATTATGGTTCATGCTTTTAAGGGGTGCATTGGGGTTTTGAAAAGATCTTAAAGTTAAAGGGGCTTCTCATAACCCTTAGGGCCTGTTTGGATTCGTAGGGGGTGAAGGGAAGTTAAGGGAAACTGAGTGAAGGGAAGTGAATGGAAAGGAAGGGAAGGGAAGGGAATTCCATTCCCCTTGGTTACACCCCAATTTGGGGGGTAACAATTTTTATACTATTAGGGGGTGAACCAAGGTGAATGGAGGTGAATTAACTTCACCTCCTAAGTGTTCCCAAACAAGGTGAATGGAGGTGAATGGTTCCCCTAACTTCCCTTCACCCTCATTCCCCTCAATCCAAACAAGCCCTAAAGCTTGGGCTCCTTTATAAACAACCCCACAATATTAGCCTTAACATGTTAAGATATATTAAGTAATTAGTTGATTACTTGAATTATATGTCGGAGTTTATATTGAAAAGTAAGATAAAAATGAGTGGAAGATAGAAACTTATTTCCTATCTTATTTGTCATTGCAGTTTATAAGACAAATATGTTGTCTTAATACATTAAGTCTTTAATTCATTTTAGGTATTATGGAAAAACCGATATTATTGTGAGTCCCATGCATTGCTCTTAATAAAGAAAATAGTTATGATAAATAAAAAATTACATACAAATTAAAAAAAGAGGAAGGTCTATGAGAAACATAAAAATTAAGGTGTAATAGATTAAATTGAGGGTAATATGGTCATTAACAAAAATTTAACCTATAAAATTTAACGGATGTTAAAAAAGGACTTGGTTTATAAATGAAGTGTTGTACAATAATGACTACGTTGAGAAAAAAAATATGTGCAAGAACTTGAGTGTGAAGCCCAAGTACAAGGGTCAATTTAGCTTTTACCCCAAAATTTTTGACTGCATAGCACTTAAATACCTTATAGTTTCACACACCAACACCCAATTTAGTATTGCTGTTTTTTAAGTGTTTCTATTTTTTTAAAACAACTAATAATAATATTTGGTGAAATTTTTTTAGCATGCTTATTAAAACTGCTTCTACTTTTAAGGAGGTGCTTTTAGAAGCAATTTGAGAATGCTTTTAAAAGTAGCTTTTATTTTTGTTAGTTTATATTCCTTGTATCTTAATGATGGTCATTAAGCACATTTTCACCAAGCACCTTAACTATTTTCTAAACCGTTTGTGATATTTGATTATCAAATTGTTGTTTTCAACAGCTTATATAGGTCACTTTTATATGCAACTTATTATAAGCTCTTGTTGATGTATGGAATCACACAGTCAAATAAGATGAGTGATTAAATTGATGGAGGTCCTCTAACCCTCTGAATGTCTGGTTCTTGAGCAAGCTGTTCTTCGTTGCACAAGTAACAAATCGTAAGAGGGCATAGTCTGGTTTCTTGGTTGTTACTCCGACAATCAAGTCAGTGAGTTGCTTGAGTGGAGAAGTAAAAGGAATTATAGTAGTTCTTAAGCTCAGAGTATAGTAGTAAAAAACTTACCTTGTTATTAAAAACAGTACCTCTATTTATAGTAGTGGTAGGATGATAGAATGGTAATTCTGACCGAGTATGGGATGGCGGCAACATCAGCCTCAGCTTTACAGATGTAGGCCAACAAGTGGAGAAGAAGTTACTTCGGTATTTAATGCAAAGTGATTGGGAGGTGTGCGGTGCCGACGTGGGCCGATATGTCATAAATACTATTAGGAGCAGAGGAATGATGATGCTCATAAGGCATTTAATGATATTTATTGTGAGATGATTGGTCACGAGTACATAGGAGGGGACTTAAGGCTCGAGGCGTTAAAAATTATCTATAGGTCCCCGAACACAGTTCGAGATGTAGAGAAGACGACGAACGTTATTATCCGAATCAAGGAGGGTTATCTGATATTGACAAGCATATAAAGCCAATCGGTGAAGCGTATGAGTCAACGTGACACGTGAAATGGCAAAACAACTCAGCTAGGAGTTGTGTGTTTCGCCCAAAAGGGGCGAAACACCATGTCTGACTCGCCCACACCATGTATGATTCGCCCATTGAAAGTTATAGATCTTTTCGTCAGCTTTGCAACGCATCTTGAATCAGATCATTTCGATATCGGACGAGAGAGTTAGAGCCAAAATACCTGAGGTGGAACGAACTGGCTCGTAAGGCTGCGAGCCACCATTTGGTGGCTCGCACAGCTCCGAGCCACCGTTTGGTGGCTCGCACAAAGAACTAACATTTTGGTCATGATGTGATTTAATTTTGGAGAAACTCAAAAGATAAAAGTTTTAGATATTTTCATCAGCTTTTCAATGCATCTTGAATTAGCTCATTCTGAGATTGAACAAGAGAGTTAAAGCCAAAATACCCAAGGTGGTACGAACTGGCTCACAAGGCTGCAAGCCACCATTTGGTGGCTCGCACAAAAAAGTAATATTTCGGCCATGATAAAATTTGATTCTGAATAAACTCAAAGACAAAAGTTGTAGGTCTTTTCGTCAGCTTTCCAATAAATCTTAAATCAACTCATTTTTAGATCAGACGAGAGAGTTAGAGCTAAAATACTCAAAGTGGTACAAACTGGCTCGCAAGGCTGCGAGCCACCATTTGGTGGCTCGCACAGCTCCGAGCCACCAGGTGGTGATCTGCTCCCAAAACTTTCCAAAACGCGGGTTTTGATGTTTTTTAAGGATTCTTTTATTCTAGGACCCCGCCCCCCCACTATTTTGAAGTTATCCCTAAGTGCGGTTGAGTGGTTATTTACTGCAGAAGATGTCAAATCATCAAATCTTATCAGAAAACACGGTAACAAAAACTTATAAATACAAGCCTAGGGCCTTCATTTGGAGGGATCTGAAAATCAGAGGGTGGGGTGCTGTCAATTTGAGTAGTAAACCATGAATTTCAAAGAAGAAGTGGCAGATATTGGCGAACTTTTTCATAAAGAAAAAGCCTTCGAAAGATTTGAGATTCTCTCCCCCTCTTTCCTCCGGATCAAACTTTATTTTGATCTTGAGAAGAGCCATAATCTTACTTGGACGTGATTGTCGCTGGTGTGATTGTTTTCTTCGTGAAACAAGAGTATAATTAAACTTGTCAACCGGATCTGATCCGCGATGGTCCACGGACTAACGCGTCCCCGACACATGCAAAGATCTCACGTAAAGCAACAGGAGATAAACTACTGCTGCATTTTGTTGGATAAAGTTATAATTTTCACTTTTTCATTATAAGAAGATCTTATAAAAAGATCGACTTTTCTTTCAGTTTGAACTTGTAATTGATAAACGGTGTAACATGTTTAATGATAATGAAAACAACAACTTTTGACAAAAATAAACTAGCGACCATAGTGGGAGCCAACAGCTTCTCTGTCAAAGCTGTTGTGCTGCAATCATAGATTCGGATCCCGGTTGACAAAGAGGTCGAGTACGAGTTCAACCAATAGAAATTCGAGGAGTATTTATCGTCCTCTTCCTCCAGATCATCCGTCACTCACAAGCGCGGGAAGATCAAGGGCCTCGTTAGTGTTGCAATCTCGCCTTGCAATGCTCCTCCAGCCTCCAACAAGAACAGATCTACAGATCTGGACTCCTCCTCAATCAAGGAGATAGCCGCTGAAGGCATGCCCACTTTATCGAAGAGAGCTCGCCAAATGTAGCACCAACGCCTCGCGCTCTAACTTGCCAAGACTTTGGAACCTGTTGACGGGATTTGCTACGAAGCGGATCTGAAATTCAAAAGGCGTCGAGGGACCCAACAGCAAGCAAATGGCCTCTCCTCCAAACCAGCAACGAATGAATGGATCCAGGTCAAAAGAACTCATTCACCCCTTAAGGAGCGCGTTCAGAAGCATCATATTCTGCTTTTGCATGCACGGATTCTTGTGCAGGAAGCACAAAAGTTAAGGCAGTAAGAGATGGTCAAGAAACCACCAAAACTACACCAAGTCTGGAGGCTAAAGTCCAAAACGACATCAAAAACAACTCGGGCAGCTCCCGAAACTATCGGAAAGAGCGAACCACCTCTTGCTGACTCGGCCAAGGCCGAGCCACCAAGGAGTGGCTCGACCAAAGCCGAGCCACCCCAGGGTGTCACCTCCCACGACCATTTTCGAGTCTCTGACAGCCCCTATTCCTACCCCGATAAATCCCGCACCTCCGGTAGAGCCCCACGATAGCGTGGACTTATCCCAATTCAAAAAGATGATGGCGGATCACATGGGTTCTTTACACGAGGATCAAGACAAAGTTCCGATCAAAGAACGCTTGGGCCCAGTGAATGAATCCCGAGCAACTCAACGAGATGGGGGTCGCACACGCCCTCATAACAATATGAAACCTTCTCATAAAGGGAAAATTCTAGTAACCGACCGCATCAGACTGTGAGTCGAAGTCCAAGAGCCCGTTGAGGTCCCGTGCCCACAAAGGCGTAGCTCCAAACGTGTGACTCTTGAAGACGCTAACAAAACATTATATCCCCAAAAGGAAACGTGTTCGTCTGACGATGATAACGTTATACGTGGGAAGTTGTGCCAGCACACAATAGGTTACTCCGGCGATCATACCAATGAGTTGTGCTATCGGGCTGGGGGTACGAATAAATCTCGAAAGAGAGATACTCGGGAGACGGACTTTCATTGTCCTTACGCTAAACTAATCAGGACAATATTATTAGCGTGTAGCTGCCCTAAGACCACTCCACAAAGGGTCTCGATATTGGAAAGGATCTTTACCAGAACATCCAAGTCCAAGCCAAAGCGTTTTCATAGAAAAAGATCAGCTGCGCAAGATGACGAACTCTCAGAAGTCACTATCAATATGGTCGATAAAGGGAAGTCAACGCGGAGTTTCAGTCCCCATTATTTTTCGGACGTATCCCAACGTATAACTCGGTTATGCACAGGAACTAGTAAACGTAGGGACTATCAGAGGATGAATAGAGGATTATCCTCGGATGATGAAGCATCAGATACCAACTCTGCAGTTACTTCTGACAATACGGTATTCAGCCCAGGACAATCCCACGAGGCATTTATGATCAACACCGAGCAAATGACCAAAATCCTTGAAGATGCTCTGGCCAAGCAGAGAGAGAATTTTAACTTTAAAATGGAAATGGCTATGCAGCAGATGAGAAAAACGCATGACCAACATATTCAGGCTTTGTCTAATCAGATTGGCGAATCTAGTCATCATAATAATGCCTACCGGGTAGGTGGCGATTCAGACATGGACGAACATCTCAATGCTGATAACCTTCTCATTGACCAAAACACTGGGGATGATCCCACTGAAGACAACAACGTTGGGGCTGGTCCCACCAAAGATGATAATGTCGGGGGTGGTTGTGTTGTTCCTCTCACAAATCGTCCAAAGCATGATACGGACGAGGACGAAAAGATAAAAGACCTCAAGAGTAAAATCAACGTTCTGATGTCTGCTCGAGAGGTGAAGAAGACTGGTATTCCGTACCCTTGCCCAAGAGAGTAGGAGTCCATCCCGTACCCGGTGAAGTTTAACATGATCAACTTCATGCCGTTCGACGGGAAGGGCTCGCCCACTCAACGTCTGATCTACTTTAAGTCCTACTTGGGCATGATTTCTGGCAGTGAAGCTTTAATGGTTAGGTCATTCATGGGCATCCTTCGTGGGGCTACCTTCGATTGGTACTGCCGTCTCAAGCCTAGAAGCGTCAACAGCTGGGATGACATGGAAAGCTTATTTCTCGGTAATTTCTTTGATGATGACACCAATGTATCAATCAGGACGCTCTTTGAGGAGAAATAGGAAGACAAAGAGACAATCGACGACTTCGTCAAGCGATTCCGAAATAAGGCGATGAATTGTTGAGATCCGGTCACAGAGGATTTCATCCTCTAAAACCTGTCATAACAACCTGTCCATTGATATCTTGGAAGTTATGAGAGTAGCACCGTCCAAGACTTAGAGAGAGTTGAAGGTGCACGGAGAGCAGGCCGAACGCTTCCTCAGAAGGAAGAAAGCCGAGAGAAGCTAACCAACGGCTAACCCTCCAAAATCAAACTTTGCCTCACGAGGAAAGGGAAAGGCACTTGCACCAGCTATTGATGTTAATCAGACGTCACAGCAGCAACTCCAGAGACAACAAAAGACTTCGGATCCGAGACTCCAAAAAGAGTACTCCTTCAAAGATGAAGACGTTCCAGTCATTTTTGAGTCACTTCTTGAAAATAATAAGATCAAGCCGCCACCTATCATAAATCAGGAGGAAGATAATAATACTTCGGACCTAAAATACTATGTGTACCATAGGAAGATCCTTCATCCTACCAAGGCTTGCTTCGCTCTCAAAAATAGCATCCAAGTATTGGTTAAAGCCGGTGTTATAACGCTGGAATAAGCCAAATGAGAACAACAAAACTACAAAGAGTATACGAGTATAAACTGCTTCTCATCACTCCGAAGAATATACGAGTATAAACTGCTTCTCAATCCTCCAATAGGTGCATGAGGTTAAACTGCTCCCTGCATACTCCAATAGGTATATGAGTCTAAATTGTTTCCTTTCTTTCACGAAAAATTCCTAAAGAGTGTCATGCCTGGTATTCTTAAGGATAACACGGTCATCCAACTAAGTACAATATTAGACCCAGTTTTGTAAAGGAAGTTGGGGGTGGATGATTCATGTAACGGAAAGTTCCTGGAAGAATGCTATATGGTGTATTCTTAGGGATAACCTGGTCACTACAAAGAAGTGATAAATAAGAAACTCCCACTCGGACTCTGAATGTTCAAGGGTGAAACACATCTCATTGTCGGGATCAATTCCACCAACTTCTAAGCACTCTTTTACTGAGATGAGATTTGATCACTTCATTGGATCAATCTTCCCTCACAAAAAACTCCCACTGGTGTTGACGATTTACAATCTTCTATCACAAAATCCCTCACTGATTAAATTAATTGACGGTGGGTCCACTAAAATTCTTCCTGGTTTAATCCACTCAAAATGTCGTTGTGTCTGTGCACTCAACACTTCCACTATTAGAGTCCAGATATAATGCTTGGAATTTTAGTCTACTAATCTTTGACAATTGGCAAACTCCTTCGTGTTAAGTCCTTATCACTTGACACCAAGAACTACTACTGAGTGATTTGTACAAGTCAACACTCCCAATGTGATTTGTACTCCTACTCCCGCTGTCCACTTAGTCAAACATTCATACAGTTAGGACCACAATCAAAATCCTCTATCGATTCCTTCCACAAATAAGATGTCCACTTTCAAATCAGGTGATCAAACCTTCTTACAGTTAAGGTTGCCTCGAACTCCTACTCGGTCAAATCTTCCTATAATTAGGATCATAACCAAAATCTCCTCTCGATTCCTTCCACGAACGAGAGGTCCACTTTCAAATTGAGCGATCAAACATTCTTACAGTTAGGGTCGTATCAAACCTCCCACTAGGTCAAACCTTTCTACAGTTAGGGCCAAAGCCAAAATCGCCTCTCGATTCCTTCCATTAACGAGAGGTCCACTTTTAAATCGAGTGATCAAATCTTCCTACAGTTAGGGTCACCTCGAAATCCCACTTGGTCAAACCTTCCTACAGTTAGGGCCAGAACCATAATTCACTCTCGATAGACAAGAAACCCATCTTTAGTTCGGTAATCAAACCTTCCGACAATTAGGATTATCTGAATCTTTTCGATTCTCGAAGTGAAGATCTCGCTCTTAGGTTCACCTTCCCGGATTCTTGAAGTGGAGATTCCACTTTGAGTTTCCTTTGTAACTAGAGATAGAATATAAAACTCTTCCTCTTCAGCTTTGGGAGATAGAATATAAAATTCTTCCTCTCCCACATTGGGTTTGTTTTTACCCCAAAAGAAGATCTAGAGATAGAATATAAAATTCTTCCTCTCCAACATCGGGTTCGTCTTTGCCCCAAGAGAAGACACCATCTTTCAACTCTAAAATCCGTGTTTCACACGCATGGGAAATTTTATTCCGAATCCTAAGTAGGAATAAGTCAACACCTAACGCGCGTTACCGATTTAGTCTTTCACCGAGTGAAGAAGACACCAGAATCCAAGTCTGGAGAATTTTGTCCCGAAGCCTAAGAAGGGATAAGTCAGCGCCTAACACGCGTTGCCGGTTAGTCTTTTGCTGTAAAAAGGATAAAAGCCCACATATTCGATATTATGGCAGGTTATTATTAATAACATTATAATCCGTGTCTTACACATACGGGAAATTTTATCCGGAAGCCTAAGTAGGGATAAGTCAACGCCTAACACGTGTTGCCGGTTAGTCTTTTCTCGTAAAAAGGACAAAAGCCCACGTATTCGACATCGTGGCAGGCCGTTATTAATAACGCCATAATCCATGCTTTACACGTATGGGGAATTTTATCCCAAATCCTAAGTAGGGATAAGTCAACGCCTAACACGGGTTGCCAGTTTAGTCTTTCACCAAGTAAAAAAGATATCAGAATCTAAGTCTGGGGACTTTTATCCCGAATCCTAAGAAGGGATAAGTCAGCGCTTAACACACATTGTTGGGTAGTCTATTTCCATAAGAAAGACAAAGTCTACGTATTCAATATCATAGCACTAAAAGAGTTAACTCTTTTAGCATAATGTTACATACAGAATAGACTTAAACAATCTGTATGCTAGCCTGACTCAAACGGTAGTCAGTAAAGGCTCATCAAACCTGTTGATGGCTGAGGATTTGCCAAAAATCCTATAAATACAAGAGTCATTGACACACCAGTTTCATTAGTTAGTCTCATAATTTGAGCATCCAACAACCTCAGAATAAAATCCATACATGCAGATAAATCAGCTTTAATAGTTGGTCCTGCAACCTCGACATTTGGGACCACCACGCTCCAACACCTTAAGAGCTTAAACTGTGTAGACTCCAGTAAACATACGAGTATAAACTATGCTAATGATGGTCAACTCAAGTCAAATGCCATTTAACGCAAATAAACACCGGTCAACGCGTCAATAGCCCTGCCAAAACAAGGCTCAGGATTATCCTCAATCCC
This sequence comes from Asparagus officinalis, assembly GCF_001876935.1. NCBI lineage: Eukaryota > Viridiplantae > Streptophyta > Magnoliopsida > Asparagales > Asparagaceae > Asparagus > Asparagus officinalis. Next base: position 24,369,274 of record NC_033794.1, read on the forward strand.
GGATTAACCACAGGGAGTTCAATTAACATTCAAATGTAAATCCTCGATAAAGATGATCAGTTCAAAGTCAACTCAATGATACGAGCTAAGTTCATAAACTTACACACCAATTTTAGTTCAAGACTTCAACAACAGTCAGACGATAAACGCAGCACCGGAAGAACTTTATCTATTCGACAAAATACTGAGTAGATTGAAGACTGAAGAAGTCAAGAACAAAAGCCAATTACAGGTTCTTTTACACTAATTGGAGGTTGGGCCTATCACATCCAAAGCATGTAAGTCTTTTCTATAAAAGAAGCAAGGCTGAAACACTTTGGAGGGGGTATCTGTAGGCGTTAAAATTATCTATAGGTTCTCGAACACAGTTCGAGATGTAGAGAAGATGATGAATGTCATTATCCGAATCAAGGAGGGTTATCTAACGTCGACAAGCGTATAAAGCGAATCAGTGAAGCGTACGAGTCAACGTGACACACGAAATGACAAAACAACTCAGCTAGGAGTTGTGTTTCGCCCAAAAGGGGCGAAATACTATGTGTGACTCGCCCACACCATTGTTAGACCCTAGAGGGGGAGGGGAGTGATTAGGATTTTATGCTAATCTAATCCAATTTTATGCCAATTAAAACTAATTCAAAAATTATTCTTGTAAGATAGATATATAATATGATATGAACAAGAATATGCAATATGAACTAAGGGATATATCCTAGCAAAGAGATATATGGTGAAATATATGCAAGGATATATAAACTAACACAAGGGTAAAACAATCTAAACTAAATATACAATTGTGATAGGGCAATATAAACAATTCAAACACACAATATGATTACGGAATTCGGACCTTCCGTCCTACGTCTCCGCTCCCCACTCCCGGGGAGAAATCCACTATCACAACCGGGTTTTCTATGCTAACCCGAATAACGTTTACACCACACAATATCGATTTTCAACGCTCACCGATCAACGATCACAATCTCACAATGTAACTACATTCCACACCCTCTAAGTGTTGGTTTCTCCGTGTCCTTCCTCAAGTGCTCGGATACAACCTCTCCCTAGGTTCGTCAACCGACGCCACTCCTCTTGGAAGCAACCCCATCTCTCACCACACACTCCTCTCAGTGTACTAGTGTAATACAAAGTGAATCTCACAATTTAAAGCTCACAAATCAAATGATTGTTCTCTAAATAAGGTGAGAACTCAATTAAGCACAACTCTTAGTCACAAACCCACAACCCCAAATTATACTATGAATGTAAATATAATAAGCTCAATAGGTTGTGTGTGAATAAAGAGATAAATCAAAACAAGTCTAAACTCAATTTAATCTAGCAAAATAAATATGACAAGTTAAGCATAAATAAGCTAGATAAAGAGTTTAAGAAAACTTCTCTAAAACAAGAATGGAGGGATGTAGATTGAAGCCCAAACAAGATTGATGATCTCCTCAAACTCTTGTGAAATTCTCTTCACAAACAAACTCTTAAACACTCTTTTAAACAAGCACAAAATAAGCTTAAACCCTTGTTAAACTCTTTTAAAACATTCTTTTTAGATTGCTATGAAGGATGAGAGAAAGGGGGTATATATAGCCTCCACCCAAAACCAAAGCCAAAAAACCCAACAGAAAAGACCAAAAAGCCCACGGAATCAAAAATTAGATTATGTACAAAAATGACCGTTGGGCGATCGGCGGTCGACAGTAAAACTCTCTGGACTTCATCCGGTCGATCGCCACGGTCGACCGCGAGCCATCAAGAAATCAATCTGAATCTCTGGACTCAAGGGCGGTCGACCGTGGCAGTCGACAGCAATCTGATATTAGAAATTGATAGGTTTGAAACAGTTTTCTGATTTTAAAACCGTGTTTAAAAATATCAAATAAATTCATAAAAATATAAAACTTTAGAAAATGGTTGTAGACATGATAATAAACATGTTACAATATCTGGTTTTCAAAAAGGACCTCCCAAAAGAAAAATATCATCATTTTGCAAAATAGTCCAAAACATGAAAATGTGAACATATGAGTTTTGACATTTTAGCTTAACCATGTTTTGAAACAATACAAAATAATTTTATAGACTTGAAAAAAGATGTAAACTATTGTTATAAAGTCTATAAACAATGACTATAGTATTTTATCAAAATACACATATAATGCACTAAAACACGATTTCATTGAACTAAATAAAATTAATATTGATGAAATCATATATATGCATGTAAGTATGAAATAAAAATATGTTTGCTAATTATATTCAATTGTTTCATATTAAAACTTGAAAACTCAAAACTATGTATGTATATATATAACTGTTGGACCCTAAGGTCGCTATGAAATAACCATAGAGGGGGGAGGGGGGGGTGAATAGGGTTTATGCTAATCTAATCCGATTTTATGCTAATTAAAACTAATTAACAAATATATCCTAGCAAGTATGATATTCTACAAGATATGTGCAAGGATATACAATATAAACAAGGGTAAACAAAATGATCATGCAATAATGGTGATATAACAATATGTAAGAATAAATATGCCAATGCCAAACTCAAGGGGGGGGGTGAATAGGGTTTATGCTAATCTAATCCGATTTTATGCTAATTAAAACTAATTAACAAATATATCCTAGCAAGTATGATATTCTACAAGATATGTGCAAGGATATACAATATAAACAAGGGTAAACAAAATGATCATGCAATAATGGTGATATAACAATATGTAAGAATAAATATGCCAATGCCAAACTCAAACACAAGGAAATGATCATGAAGTTAGGACCTCCCGTCCTACGTCTCCGCTCCCCACTCACGGGGAGAATCCACTACACAATTTGGTTTGAAAGCTGGAACTTCACTACACACTCGGTTTTCTAGCTAACCGAAAACTCTACACACTCGATTATCAAGTCAACCGACAACTCTCACAAATCCTCACAAAGTACATACACAAGCTACAACCTCAAGTGTTAGTCCTCACACATCGACTTCCTCAAGTGCTCGGAATTATCACCTCTCACTAGGCCATAGACGTCACTCCTCTTGGTATCGACTCCGTCCTCACCACACACTCCTCTCGGTGTACAAGTGTATTACAAAGTAAACTACACAATTAGACACACAATACAAATAAATTTGTTCTCTACAATAGATGAGAACATAATGTAAGCTCACACTCTAAGTCACACAATCCCACAACCCAATTATATAATGTATACAAGTACGATAAGCTCAATGGTTGTGTGTGTAAACAAAGAGTAAATAAAATCAACTAAACTCAATATAAACACTAGCTTAATAAAATTGTAATTAAACAATATAAATATAAAGCTAGATTGAGTTTAGGAAAACTTCTCTATAGATAACAAGAGAGAGGGAGAAGAGTGAATGCTCAAACACCAAGGATGATCTCCACTTGCTCTTGTGAAATTCTCTTCACAAACAAAACTCTTAAACAAGGTTTAAACACCTTTAAACAAACTTAAACAAACTTTAAACCCTTGTTAAACTTTCTTAAAACATTCTCTTGGTTAGTTTGAATAATGAGAGCAATGGAGTATTTATAGGAACCTAAAACTTTAGCAAAAACCCTAAGAAAAAGACCAAAAAGCCCCCAGAAAACACTGATGGAAACTAGCCGTTACTGTGCAACGACTCTTTCATAAGTCGACTTATGAGTCGACTCATGAGTCGACTTATGAGTCGACTAATGAGTCGGTTTATATGGGTCGACTTAGCAGAAGAAAAATTATAACTGTGCTGCACTTCATGAGTCGACTTATGAGTCGACTAATGAGTCGACTAAACATGCACAGACCTGAAGTGCACAGAAAAACTCAACTTTAAACCATGTTTAAAAATATCAAATAAATTTCAAAAATTATGAAACTTTGGAAGATGATTGTAGACATGATAATAAACATGCTACAAAAACTGGTTTTTAAAAAAGACCTCCCAAATGAGAAATATCATTATTTTGCAAAATAGTCCAAACATGAAAATGTGAACACATGAATTTTGACATTTTGGCTAAACCATGTTTTGAAACTTTACAAAATAATTTTGTAGACTTAATGAATGATTGTTAAGTCCATAAACCATGAAAAAAAATATTTTCACAAAATTTCATATTCTATGCAATATATTCTTAAACAAAATAGAGTATGAAACATATGATGAATGTAAATTTGTTTCATATCTATATAGCTAAATCAAAACAGAATAATAAATATGAAATATGTAATCTCATATTTATAAACATGAAAACTCAAAACTATGTATGTATATATATAACTATATATATATGGAAACTAAACATATATGTATATATAAAACTATATATACATGGAAATCAAAACTGAATTGTGTGTGTGTGTGTGTGTGTGTGTGTGTTATATATATATATAAATAAAACTATATATATACAAGGAAACCAATATAATGTGTGTGTGTGTGTATTTGATTGAGTTTAAAGTACTAACACACATAATATAAACCTAAACTAATGTTACCTAAGCTTGATCTTGATCTTCAATAAGCTTGACTTGGCACATATTGCGGATGAAACTTGAACTTGGATCTTCAACTTGAATAACAAGGCTTCAACCACTATCCCGCCAACCTCCATTTGATATGATTGATATGACGCAATCCATCCATCCTCCAACTTGTTGTTTGTCTACAATTGATACAAAAACATAAACACTAAACAAACAACATTAGAAGTAATTTTTTTGTAAATCATCATCAAAACAAGAAGGTCAACAATAACTAAATACACATAGAAACCAAAAATTAACTTATGCATATATATATAACTATATATATATACAAAGAAACTAATAAAATATCTGTGCATATTATATTGAGCTTAAAGTACCAACACACATAATATAACACCTAAATTAAATGTTACCCAAGCAATCTTAATCTTCAATAAGCTTGACTTGGTACACTTGCGGATGAAGCTTAAACTTGAATCTTTAACTTGAATTATATTACTTCAACCACTATATCCGCTAACCTTCATTTGATATGATCATTATGGCGCAATCTATCCAACCTCTAACTTGTTGTTTGTCTATAATAAATAAATAAATACAAATACTAGACAAATAATATTAGTGGTAAATTGTTTGTTAAATATCATCAAAATAAAGAGGCCAACAATCTCCCCTTTTTTGATGATGACAAACAATTTACAAATAGGGTATATGTATGGAAGAAAATGAATATACAATATTATAATTTTTATGCATATAAATAAAAAGTATATACTCATAATATTTTTCCCTATTTGACAATATCAAAAAGGGGAAACCAACAAGAAAGAAGAGAGCGAAAGCTCCCCCTATCAATATACATGGGTGAGTAAAAAAAATATAGGGATTGCTCCCCTTATCAAAATACCATATGGAGTATATGAAGTAAAGACCAAGGCAAAACATATGAGCTAGCATAGATAAAAAATATTCTAAATATTACTCACATACAAGAGGATAATGAGGACACATATAGATATATCATTTATGATAAAAGTGTCTCATTACACAATTATAAAAACATAGTGTAAAAATAGATTTATGAAATCAAAAGAAGAGGAACATGAGAATCATGCAAAAAGTTTTCAAATGAAAACAAATTAACCAAATGAAATCATAAATCAAATTTTAAGCCTAAAAATGACGTTTGATCAATAAAGGAAATTTTCTTTGTAAAACTTGATCAAACCACATAAAGAATACATTATAAAACATATTTGAAAATTTGAATCATCTATTTGTGCTTATATAATGAATTCAAAGCAATACATCAAAACAAAATTTTTGACAAAATGCAAGAGATGCAACAATATATCAAGCTCTTAAGCTTGTTCTAACCCATATAAAGACATTTAGTACCCGGTAAACAAGATTTGGGAATCCTTCAAAATGCAACCGATCGACATCCTTCAAAAATGCAAAGTAATGTCTCATGATACAACAAACCATCTGCTCCGAGCTCATACTCCCCCTTCCGACCAGCCCTTACCTGCTCAAACACACTACTGAAGTCTCTGCTGGATGTGTACATCTGCACATACTCTAAAGGAACCAAGGGCTGAATACACGTCGCCACCAACAAAGCTCTCACTGGCGGTCAAGATAGAATATCACTCAACTTGTTAGTCGCCGCCTTTTTGTACCTAATGACGATGTTGAACGCCATCAAATAAGACATTCACTTCATGTGTCGTGTCTGCTATAGCTTCGTCTGGACATGTAGAAACTCCAATGGCTTGTGATCCGAGTGCACAACCACCTCCTTACTTAACAAGTACATCCTCCAATGCTTGATCGCCTGGTAGAGTGAATAAAACTCTTTATCGTAAGTAGGATAGTTCTGAATAGCACCCGTAAACATTTTAGAATGGTACTCCACCGGCTTTCCATGCTGTATCAACACAGTGCTCATAGCATAGCTAGAAGCGTTGGTCTCTACCTTGAAGGTCTTCTATAATTAGGCAATGCTAATACTAGTGCCTCCGAGATCTTCCTCTCCAGTAACTAAAAAGCCTTCTCATGCATCTTACCCCACTCGAATTGAACCTTCGCCTTAGTAAGGCCATGTATGGGTGCCACATAAGTAGAAAAATGTCGAATAAACTTGCACAAATATTGGCCCCTCATTAAGCTTCGCACCTCCGTTACTGTCCTAGGTATCAGCCACCTTGTGATAGCCTTAACCTTACTTGGATCTATCCTCCGCTGGCCCTTTCCCATGATTAAGCCGAGATATACCAACTCGTCCTTCCCAAACTCACACTTCTTCCTGTTGAGCTTTAGCTGACCATCTCACAGCACTTTAAACACCTTCTCCACATGAACAAGATGCTCCTCCCAGGTCATGTTGTACACCAAGATGTCATCAAGTTAAATTATCACAAAATCCTCTATAAACGGTCATATCAAATCATTCATCAGCCTTATAAAGATTGCTAGAGTGTTACACAACCCCAACGGCAAAATTAACCACTCGAACAAGCCCTGTTTGGTCTTAAACGCAGTCTTTCAAGTATCATCCTCTCGAATCCTCACCTGATAGTAACCGGACTTAAGATCCAACTTTGTGAAGAACCTCGCTCCCTCTAACTGGTCCATAAGATCATCAATCCGTGGTAGTGGGTAATGATTCTTGATCGTTATCTTGTTGAGCGCCGGATAATCCACACACATGCGTCAGCCACCATCCTTCTTGGGCACCAACAACACTGGTGACCCATAATGCGAATAACTTGGCACTATCACTTCCTTCTCCATAAGCTCCTGCACTTGCCATTTTATCTCCTCAAACTCCTATACAGACGTGCAGTAAAGACCTATATTCGGCAAAGAACTCTCTCCCGTCAACATAATCTCATGTTCCACACTCCATCTCAGTGGTAGTCCAGTGATATCTAAAAACAAGTCTGCATACTTGGCCTTCAACTTGTCAAGATCTCCCTCCTGAAGCTTGCTCAAGGTAGTCAAGCATACTCTACTCAGCTGCTCCTCATAAGACCTAATGAATAATAAAATAAACTTTTTGCTTGTATTCACTAGCCTCTTAGCCTGAGTCACAGTCACCAAGTTCATCTCCTATGGAAGAGACGCCGAACGAAATATGAACTGCTTGCCACCCTTAGTGAACGTGTACTTTTAGGCTAGCCTGTCGTAAGCTGTGTACCTATCCCACTAATAAGGATTGCCCAGTATAACCTGATAAACATCCAATTGAACAATGTCACATGTAACCTCGTCAATATACAACTCATAGAGTGCAAATCTGAACGTGCATTGATTGACTACACTCACTTTGCCTCCTTCTGAATCCACCCCAAATGGATAGGATTTTGAATGCTTGACCGTCTCCAGACCCAGCTTCTGAACCAGGTCTCGGATATCAAATTCTTCTGGCTACCTGGATCAACTATAGCATCTACTAAACTGGTCTTCACTTTAAACTTGAGAACAAAGAGCTACTCTCTGGGGTTTTTGTCCTCTTTTGCGGTACGCTTCCCTACCATAATGTTAAGACTGTTGTTGGGCTCCGTCATCCTTAGAACTTCTTTAGGGCCTTGAGCTATCACGTATGCCTTTTTCTCCTTCTTCTTCTTCAATCCCTTCGGTTTGAGATGATGATACTTCTCTCAGCACCTATCAGTGATGTGTCCTGTCTATTTGCAATGATTACAAGTCAGTCTTGCTTTATGTGGTTGGGATCCACTAGACTTGCCTCCAGTTTGCTTGGCATCTCCCTTTATCTCGTTGCTCTTATTCTGTTTGCCTTCAATGGTAATTGCCTTCACACTCACCTCTGTAATCGACTTGACTGTGAATAGCTTCATCTCCTTCCGGATGTATTCATTCAAACCCGCCATGTACTTCATAAAAACAGGATACTCCTCCGTCATAATGTTGAGGACCATAACCTGCTATTAAAACTTTGTACAGTAACAGTTTGATTGAATCGTTAACGCAAGCCATTCCTCTTGTACCAACACTCTTTAAGGAATCCCACAGGATAGAATTGCTTCTCAGTAGCTCCTTGAACCTGCTCCACGACATAGATTTCTTCTCTTGCTTGCAGTAGGACTTCCACTATGTCAAAGCATGCCCAAAAAGCTTCAGTGTCACGAAAACGATCTTCTCCTTAGACAAATAGCCATAAAGAGTAAAATAGGTCTTCATACGCTCAATTCAATCATCAAGCCTTTCAACGTTGACACTCCCATTATAAGCATGAATCTCCACTCTGAAATCAATATTCAAATTTTGATAAGTACTCTTACTCCCTTGATGTGGAACAGTCTTTACGGCTTCAACCTCTTTATCAGAATCTGGATTCTTACTGTCTCCATCAGATTTTATAGGTTTCCTCTTTGACCCCACCGAAGAATCAACCTTCTTGTCGCCTCCGTGGATGAGATCGACGAGCTTCGTGAGAGTCAAACTGATTGTCTTGATCTGTTTCTCCATCACATCAAGCCTTGTTGAATTATCGCTATCCGCCATCATCTTCTTCCTTGATTTCTGGACTTCTTCCAAAGAAACAAGAATCTCACCTAGCTTCTTGTACTACGATCAAGTAAGGACCATACACATGTTACCCCTTCATATGATCTGATAGGCTTTGATACCAACTTGAAACAAGTCGCCATGCGAGCAACTTTAATCACATAATTATTAAAAGTGTATTTTATGAAGAAAATAACAAAAACACACGAACAATTTTATTTGATGAAGGAAAATACCGTCTCTAGATTATGAAGAATAAAATATTACAAAATCTCTTTCTCACAATCTCTCTAGAATAAAGAACAACTTATTTATCCTCTCTAAACTCTAATCTGATGTCTAGAAACCCTAAACAACCTCTATTTATATGTTAAACAATGTGAGTAGAAAAGTGGTAAATATTCAAGTCAAACCCAACTAGGATTCGCCCAAAACAGGAATCCACATCGGCCCAAGAAACCCGCTATCGGTCAAGGTGATTGCTCATCAGTCGATCGGTACTGCTTCATCGGTCGACTGATGCTAGTCCATCAGTTGATTGTCTAGAACCTATTTTTTTGACCTTATAGCGTATCCGTCAATCGATCGACTGATGATGGTTAAGTGATCGATCGATAATGCTTCATCGGTCGACGGATGCTATCAGTCGACTGACCAGAGCTGCTTCGTCAGCTTCCTGATTTTAACCATTTTTGTCATTATCAACGACTCCGCCCACGCTTCTATTCTCAAACTATTGTGAGAATTATTTATCATCAATCTCCCATGAGGATCGCTAAGTTCCCAAAGTAGAGAAGATACACTCGTATCAGCATTCGGGGTGAACTGTGAGGGGGAAACCCCCAGAGCAACGCATACATCCCTAATGAAGGAATGAAGCGGCAGCCATAGCCCATACTCAAGATGAGCAAGGTATAGTGGTGCTCTATTCTCTCTATGGCAGTATACTAGCTCGCCCTTACTTGGCACTGTATGCGTAAAAGCCCTGGGGATATCATAGAGCTCATGATACTGCTCGAGCTCTCTGATGACAACCTTCGAGCGAATCAGCCGAAGATGTCACGCCCCGCTTCCCAAAATATCGGGGAACCGGGACGTGAACAAGCCCACGACGTATTAGATTGAGAAGAAATATACACTATCCTTTTTCTTTTCTTTTCTTTTCTTCTCAATCCAATACGCTAAGCGTCTAGAAATAAGTACAATGCGAAGTCACAAGTCCCCGATCACAATCAGCAAGAATATAATAGACAAACTCAGAATAAAAATATCATATCACAAATGGGATAACATCCGAGACATAAAATACGGGTCAAACATGCCCTTATACAAATCTGAACAAATGACTCCTTCTTCTGCTACGTCTACAAGGCACTCCTGCTGAGAATCATCTGGCTCCTGGCATATCTCCAAGCTAGACCTGTTCTTCCTCTAAATCTGACGTACACCAGAGAAAACAGGTGTACGTCAGGTGCATGACGCACGGCAAGACCCCAAAGAGAGAAATAGGAACGATCGAACGACCAAAGAAAAATAGTGATAATAATAATAATAACGTGCAAATGAATTAATAATAATCTGAATACAATCTATCACTAGAATAAAATCATCAGAAGAATCTAGAAAACCATCCAAGTGTCAAGATCACGCAGCTAGCCAATAGGGTAATCATCCAAATATCCAAATCACACAACTAGATGGAATTAATACTTAAATACCTATAACTTGAGATGTAGTACGTCGAGCGAAATAATCCAAACAAGGAAACCCTCATGTATATACCTTATGTCTCAAATTGTAGATAATTAATTATTAATCCTGATCTAAGTATGAACAGAAATACAACTAGTCTACATCTCATAAAACCAACAAAGTCCACCATAAAGCATGCAAACATATTATTCTTGTTTTACATGTTATTTGAATTGGGGAAGAATATTTTGATGTATATAATCGGGTCCCCGTAAAGTCATCCGGGGGCCGCCTTCAAGTCAAGTATTGGCCCTCTGGCCCATGTACATAACACTCATGATATCACGATAACAAGAAAGCGCTGTGCATGTTTATATACATGCTATATTCTTCGTCCAATCCCCCTTTATAACCCCATGTTTGTCATATTAATTAAGTAACTGTACATGAAATATTGTGCACTAGCCACGGAGTTACCGTGGAACGACTTCTGTAAAACTATGAACATAACTGTGACCCACAACACGTCCGATCAAGAGTGCATCGTCTAGTCAATGCTATAATAATAATAATAATCAAGGAAACCTCATACCGGGATATCGATATCGAGGGAACTCGGGACTCCTCACATCGGGATATCGATGTCGAGCGAGTATAGCCATGCTTTGAAGCATGCTTATAAATCATACTTTTAACAGAAGTCGTCTTCATGTACAGTCTCTCCTATTGGGTAACAACTAAGTGATAACACAACAACTTCCACTCAGCTATTCATGTCAAGCAATCCCACGCATGTAATAATATATCTCAGATAAATTTAATTAACCAATTACTAACAGATATAAATATTGAAATGACAAGTCAATAAGTAATGGGATCTTGCCTCGGGTTCGTCGAACGAATTGACGTCGACGAGGGAGCGTGACGGTGAACTCGGGAAGAGATCCGGCGAGGACTGTTCAGCGACGGGCAGCGGGATCTGAGGCGATCAGCACGGCGCTTGGCGACGAGGTGGATTCGTGGCTCGGGAGACTGTTGCACTGCCCGGTTTGAATGATGCCGTTCGGAGGCTGCTTGGGAGGGGAGGACTATTGTGGATTTGGTTCTTTGGGTGTAATGTGACGTTTCTTGGAGCGTGTCAGGGCAGCTTTGCGCGCCCGGGTCATGTTGCTGAGCCGAGGAGAGTGAGGGATAGCTTTGGCCGTCGGGTGGCTCGGGGTCAGCGGCTGTGCCGCCGGGCTGGAGGTGGCCCACCATGGTGGCGTTACATACAAGCTTGCGAGCTTAGAAAGGAGAGACGAGAGAGAGGGTTGGAGGCGCGTGCTCAGTGCTGCGTCGATGGCTCTGGCTACGTGCTGCAGCGGAGAGGTGGTGCAGGCATACGGCGGCAGGTATGGGTCGTGGCGCGGTTGTCCTGAGGCGTGGTGCTTACCGGGGCGCCGCGAACGTCCGCTGGTGGTAGTTTGGGCGGTGGTTTGGGTGGTCGGGTTCGGTGCTGGGAGGAAGAAGAAGAAGAAGAGGGTTTTCTTGGGGTGAGGTGAACTGATGGAGAGAGAGAGGGTACAATTTTGAAATGAAGAGGAAAAATTAAAAAGAAATGAGCTGGAGTTGAGGGAATTAACGGAGAGAGAGAAAAGATTTGAAAATAGATTGGAGAGAGAAATAGATAGAGTACGGGAGAGAGATAAGGTAAGTATCAAATATTTGATTGATTGGTTTTAAAATTTGAAAATGAGAAAAAATAGTAGGAGAGAGATTTGTGGCTGGAAAAAAAATCATGAGGAGTGATTTGAGGGAATGAAATACAAGATTCAAGGGGGAAATTTTGGGAGAAAAATCAGCATAATTTCAGGGAGAGAATCAGCATAATCAAAATAAAATAATTATTATCAATAATAATAATATCAATAATAAAAATCAATAAAAAGATTTTACCGCAATAATTAAATTTATATTATAAACAATATTATTATATCATAGAAAATTTTAGAAAATCGGATAAAATATAACTACTCTTTTAAAATAATAATTTAATATTTAAAATACCAGAAAAAATTATTTAAACTGATATCGAAAATTCATGGTCCTTACAGAAGAAGAGCGATTCTCTCCTCATTGCGACCGATGATGGAGGTCTGAGAAGCCATCTAAAGATTTGGAGTTCAAAGTATTTGGGAAAGTTGAGAGAGATAAGCGCCAAAGATTTAGAGCAAGGGTTCGTGACGAAGACTCTTTTGCGCCCCTAATGGGCTATTTATAGCATTTAAGAGGAACACGTGGATTAATCTGGACGGTCAGCTCATTTCAAAGTGAACGAACAAGATTCTCCTTGAAATCTCAAACGTTTCACATGAAATTTGAAGTGCCATCCTCTTTACTTTGTGCCTCTTCGCTCTAAAATCGGAGTGATGCTATTGTAGGCGTCTAAAAATGCCTATGGGTGCCCGCACACAGCTCAAGACAAAGAGAAGACGACGAACATCGTTATCCGAGTCTAAGAGGATTATCTGACGCCAACAAGCGCATAAAGCGAATCGGCAAACTGTTGATGACATGACAACGAACCACCACAATGGAAAACGCCAAGTGGACCGCACGCGTCAATCAACATGCGTGCGTCAATCAAACACGCGTTCGACGGTCAATTCCGCAACGAAGCGTACAAGTCAATAAGACGATTAATTACGCAAAACGGTAGAAAATACAAGTCCCGGAAAGACTAGAAAACACCAGAGCTCAGCAAAGATTCGAAACACCGCGTCCGCGCGGGTCGGACCGCGTCGACCCGCGCCCGCGCGGGTCGGCCAAGTCCGACCCGCGGCGGCGCGGGTCGGACAAAGCGCAAGCGCGGGTCAGACTTGTCCTGCGCGCACTGTTTCGTCCCGGTTCGGTTTTGGATGGTTTTTCTCGAGATTTGTTGGTTCCAGGGGTTTCTAACTGACCTGATATCATCCCCAAACGTGGTTAGGCTGTTGTTAACTGAAGATAGAGCCAAATCACTTGTTCTCATCCAAATAACCGCTTCTGAAGCCCTATAAATACAAACCTAGGGCCTCCTTTCAGCGGGGTGGGGGGGGCGATTGATTATCAAGACGAGGAGGTGCTGCCGGATTGTGGAGTCAAAGGAGCACGAATTTCAGCGAGTGTTGACAGATCTTGGCGAGTTCTTCGGCATAAAGAAGGAGAGTTCGAGAGATCCGACACCCGTTCCCGTCCGTCCCTTGAGATTAGGCTTGGTCTTAATCTCGAGAAGAGCCCTGATTTCGCTTGGTCGATCTCAGCACTTCAAATCAAATACTTCCTCGGCGAAGACGAAACTCTGCTGGATTTTCCATCAACCGGATCCAGATCTAAGGCGGTCCACGGATAAACCCCGGCACAGGCAAAGATCCCACGCAAGCAGAAGACCGATAAACGATCTCTGCGTTTGTTTTGACGAGAGTTGTAACTTTTTGTTTTCATTGTGTGTAAAAGTCTTATAAAAAGACAATCTTTTTTTATTTCATTGTAACGACTAAAGTTGTAATGAATACCGCAATGAATACAACAATTTTCGACGCAAACAGCTATAACTCTCTGATAGCTGACAGTGTCATTATGTCGTTTCCCACAGTGACATTTTACCTGCTTAATAAAGGCTTCTGAAAACTCACTAAACGATGTCTACTCAGCGAGCAGTCGACCAATCCCTAGTCGACCCTTGATAGACGACAACAGACTTCGAAGAATATCTCTTGGGCACTCGACTAAGAAGCTCAGACGCCAACTAGCTAAAGTAGTCGATCAGATTGATTCCATACTTAGACAAAAACTAACACATCAGAAACAATGGCTCGAATTCAAGATGTGTATTCTCCTAACAAAGGACGAGTGCCCTCGAGTCAACACTTAAAGTTACAAGGCTATATTAGAGCCAAGTCATTCAGAAGACACATTGAGATTACACAACATGGAGAAAGCAATTTCAGGCTAAAAATATTTTTTATTCATTTACAAGGAATATTTATAAGATACAATGTATACATCTATACAACACAGAGACAGGAGAGTTCTAGGGAGACTAAGAGAAGTCCATTCCCGCTCCCAGGGTCACTGGTGGGGAACCCCTTGGTGCAACCGACGGAGGAGTCAAGCAGTCTCCTCCTTCGTCTGATTCTCCCTCTTCCTCACCTAGATCGAGTCCCCCTCCAAGTGCTTCACCTCCACCAACTCGTCCAAACAATTGGCCATGATGGAAGGGTAGTGGAAATGATCGGTTGGGTTCCTCATCTCGGCTGAAAGCTACACCGACAGATAATCATACCCTACCTTACAGGCGATCGCCACTTTAGTTTTTTCAGTTAAGATTTGGCGATACTCCTCGATGATCTCCCGGCGGTGAGCCTCGGACTCAAGTTGAGCCTTTTGGCTTTGAACTGCTGAAAGCGACTCCCGCAAGTGGGCGACCTCCTCTTGAAGCTTGACCAGCGTTGCATGCACCTCGTCCAGTTGACGTCTTACATGCACTGCCAAATCCTTCTCCACTTCGGCCAGCGCCATGGCGCGGTCCCTCTCCTGGAGAGCCTCCTCCATCCTTATGGCCTTCCTCTGACTCTCCTCCAGCTCCAGCCCGAGCTCGTCGACCTCAGAAGCACTTGGGGCCGACGTCTCCACGGTTCGCTCTGAGTCAGCCTCTCTATCTGCCCTTAGGGAAGTAACCTCCCCTAGGAGCTTAAGATAAGTGGTCCAGATCAGATCCATCTGGCGGTATAACTCTGTCTCTACCAAAGCGCATCAAACAAAGTAGCTGCGAAAGCTATGGTGGAGGCCGACATCTGGGACCCCTTGCAAATACTCCTCATCCTGAGGAAGCCAGAACTACTCGACCACCCTTTGCTATGTCCGACGAGAGCCCAAGACAGTCCCCCGGACGTCGAGGTGCTGATTAGGCTTGTAGTGGTGCTACGGGTCAGGCTCTTATCCATATCGAGAGCCAACCCATGTAAGCTCGTTGAGGTACTTCCTCATCTTCTCCCATTCTTCCTCACTGATGTCGGTGACATTGTGAGGAAAAGGATATTCTAGGCCACGGGAGGCACTATCTCCTCCTCGACTAGCTCCTTCCCCCGCCGAGTCGACTCGCTACGGTCACGACAAGTCGACTCGCTGTGGTAGACGGACGATCCTCCCACATCAGCAGAAGCTCTAGCCTCGGCTCCCTCTTCTTGAGGAGCCTCGATTGGTTCTCCTGAGGCTGACTCGTCTAGACTAATGATGTCGGTCTTGGCCATCTCGGGTGCTACTTGAGGTACCTATTCCACATCCCTCGGCCTCCTCCATCTATGGACAAGGGTGGGAGCAGGCTCCTCCTTAGCCGTCTCGGCCTCCGTTGGAGGAATGCCCTAACGAAGACGCTTTATGGGCCTAGCAGATGACCCCTCCTGGGGAGTAGCCAAAGGAACAATAGGTGCTGTCACCGCTTCTGCTGTCCTTATGACTAGGGCTGAAGCCTTCTCATGATCCTTAGCAGAAGGGGGCACATTCAACACACTGACAACCCGTAAAGACCGAGTTGTCGAGCAGATGGTCGACTCGACGAGATCCAGCTTACGCCTTAATCTGGTTAAGTGCGTCTCTCTCGGTGACGGTAAACTCGCCCTCCATGAGTGCCTACCTCTTTATTTTAGGCCAGTTGGAGCAGCCCAACTCTAGGTCATCCCCCACGATCCAGACGAACTTCTCCTTCCAGTTCTTATGGGAGTCTGGAAGGCTAGTGACAAGCTTAAACTTCCCAACCATTTGGAAGTGGAAGTGGGGCTAAGTCTAATTCACCTTCACGGCCACCAGCCGGCCCAAGACCCGCAAAGATGGCTTGATCGCCAACTAGTGACAGATCACCATGAACCCCACCAAGATGGCGATGACGTTCGGCTTCATCTGTGCTGGCGAAACCCCTAGCGTCATGAACACTTGTTGAAGGAAGGGATGCAGAGGCAGTCGTAGACCAAACTCTAAATACCTTAAGTACAGAGGATCTCGTTCTGGCCCATGATCAAAAATGGCCTCTGACCTTGTTGCAGCCATCAAATCATACCCTTGGGGATGTCAAACCTCGTAGAGAGCATCATTATTTGGGACTGCGTCACTTTGAAATAGATCCCCGCTAGGAGAACTCGACGATTCATAGGCTCAGATGCCATCGAAGATTGCAGAGATGATCACCGGAAGAGATGAGCAAAAAATTCTAAGTTCTCTGAAGGGAATTTGAAAAGGTAGTAACCGCCCTCTCTCTAGCTTTGGTTCTATAAATAAGCAACTGACTTTAAAACTGCCGAGATCAGAACCGTCATATCACATTCCGACCAACAGCCAAGATTAATTTTCAGAACTCGAAGCGCCATCTCACGGATCGAGGTGCAACATACTCGCATCGAAAAGTCCGCAATCTGCCAAGAAAAGCGGAGCAGTGACAGTAAAAAAGAACGTGTAGTGACGTCAGCCACGTCAATTTGAAGGGACTTTTCAGTTCTCGCATTTAAAAGCACCCACGTCCGTCCAAAGCAATTCTTATTTCACTCGGACCCGGCTAAAGCCGACTCCAAGCGAAAGGGGCCAACTGTTATGGTGTTATCAATCACCTAAGTGCGACTCTTTACTAGTAACGGATATGTGTACATCTGCATGCAATGTTCTAATCAAGTTGACGGTCGAAAACCGACAAGGGTTACAACTCACCCGACTCGTCGAGTAGACATTCCTTCATGTCGACTCGAGAGGCCGTACTAGTTGACCCTCTTATCGAAGACGACCCACTCGACCAATTTCTTGACACCTCACGAGGTCGACTCGAAAGGTGTTACTTCTCGCCGAAGCTAGAGGACAACCTCAGTCTCGAGCCTCTCCCACTGACAACGTGTCAGCATCATATTTAAGGCTTGACAAGCACCATCATACCTTTAGCCCCGATAGTCTTCATGACTCATCGGATCACGTCAACACCGTCATGCCTCCGCTCACTTCCCATTTAATGCTGAGGTGATCTCTTCACCGCCATCCTGTGCTCGGCCACAATAATGGTTCTACCCTTTCGGCACTACTATAAATAAGAGATACTATTCCTTCATTCAAGAGATCTGGAGATCTGATCTTCTCAGAGTAATCTGTAAATTATACTACATACACAAGAACTCTCACAGCTCTTTACTTTCTTCACTCAAGCTCACCAGCTGACTTGATTGTCGGATGAACCACAGGGGAACCAATCCCCGTCCTCTCACGTGTTTCTACATGTGCAAGCCTTTCAGCAACCCAACTCAGAACCGGATATTCGGGGAAGGAAGCGACCCCTCATCAACCTCACCCCTATCCGACCACGAATATTATTGACTATGTGATCACTTAACATCAACACAAACAAATCCATAACAGATCTAAAAAGCACAAACAACCATTGGAAAATATGAAATTGCAAACACCCAGCTAAAAAAATCTGAAAGTTGCAAAGAAATTCTTAAAGTTTAAAAAATTACAAATAACATATTGAAAAGTTTCAAAGGTACAAATAAGCTTATGAAAAATCTCCCCATTGTAATTTACCCACTCATGTGAAAAAAAGTGCGACCAAACACTATTAGGGGGGGTTATTCATTGGTGTAATTTGGGACAAATTGGGTTAATTGTCCCAATAGGGTAATTTTACCCATTGGGATAATTTAAGTGGGATAAAGTGGGGTAAAATGGGGTAATGAGATAAATTGAGTGACACAATTATTATGATAAAATCTCAATTATTACAAATAAAACACCATTAATACAACACCCATAGTGTAATTATGACTGCATAACGCAAACAGTGAAATTTTTATGACCGAAGAACAAGCTTTAATCAACATATTTGATGAATGTTTGAAATGATTAGCAATGAGCAAACTACATATATCAACAGCAATAGAAAAAGCCCTATTTGCGTACTAATACCCCAAAGCTTCAGCCTTTTTCAATTGTCAATTTGGAACTTAAGCCCTAACTTCGTTTCCCCAAATCTCCAAAATCCGAAATTTTAAGAAATTTTGTAGAAATTGTAGCACGTTGTGGTATCAAATTAGCAAAACTAAACTTTGGGGGTATCTCATCGCCACCCCCGACCCACTCCCTCCGATCAACCCCTCTCCTCCTCTGCTCCCCTCGTATCTTCTCCGTAATCTCCTCCTCCTCACACCGTCTCAACAAAGTATCCGACCACCGCTCCCTGGGCCTCGACATCACTGTCTTCTAGGGTCGGATTCAGGAGGGATTGAAGTCGTGAGAGGTGGAATTTGACGGAGTAGTGAGTAGTTAGGGCTTTGAAGGGGAAAAGCTCGTCGGCCGTTAGGTGGGACCCATATCGCTCGAGGAAGAGGGAGGGGTCGCAGCAAAGGAGATTGAGGAGGAGGTCCTCGAGAAATTACCCCAATCTTGTTCCATCTTGTTCCAGCGGAAAAAATTGGGTAATTTTGAGGAGGGGATCTGAGCTGCGTTTATATAGTGGGGGTAATTTTTGGGGGAAGTGGTGTATTTGTCCCACAATAACCCAAACAAACCAATAACACCATAAAGTTAACTCCAGTGCTAATTACACCAATGAATAACACCAAAAAGTAATGTTCCAAAAATTATCCCATTATCCCAATATTTACACCAATGAATAACCCCCCCCTTAGTGTCTCTCTGATAAAATCTTAAATTTAAAAGATAGATTTATTGATAACCTGTTCACTAAAGAGGCTTTTCTAATATTTTGAATGGTTTGTGGTTATCCGGCGATCATCTAAAGTTAAGGGGATATCTTTTTTCTTTTTCTGATATTTAGCCAAAAGAATAGAAGAAAAGGAAGTCAGAGATGCAATAATCAACTCCGACCCGATCCGAGACAGATCTTAAATCCAAGCCTCCGTCGGTGTCCAAAAATCTTCGATATCAGCATGGCCGACGGCGAAGGCGGCGGCGCCACCGGCCCCGCCAAACCCTAACCCTAACCCTAACCCTAACCCTAACCCTAACCATCGTCGTCATCAGCATCAACCCCTCCCCCATGAAACCCTAGCCTTCAACCCCCAACGCGACCCCGCCGTCGCCTCCGTTGGCCCCACGTACGCCTTCGCCCCCCACGCCTTCCTCCGTCCTCGGCAGCACTCATCTCCTCCTCCTCCTCCTCCTCCTGGATTCTCCGGCGACCAACGCCACTGGGTCCCACCCGGCTTTCCTCCTCAGTTCTCCACTAGCCCGCAGCAGCGAGATGGTATCAAAACCCTAAATCTTGAATCTAGGGTTGGAGGCCGAGGAGGCAATAATAACCACTGGCAGAAGGCTAATTCGATGCATCCGGAGCATAGAGCACCGGTCCAAACATCTGGAACACCGCCAGAGCGTGTTAGTAGCTTCAATGCACAGTCTTTAAAGCACAATGCAGATAGAATAAGGGGAGGTTACAACCAAAGGGAAGGAAATTACACTCAAGGAGGAACTTCACTCCATCTTCATCATCAACAGCAGCAGCAGCGAAAACACCAGTTAAATAAGTCTGGAGGTGGTATGAGAGGAGCTTATTATACCTCTGAAGAATCAGTTAGAGAAAGGAATTTTCAGCAACAAGATGGTTTTGGGCCGTCAAGGAGGAGTTCAAAAGGTTCCGATAATTTGCCTGACAAGTTAGAGGAAGCATTGGTGCTTAATGATGATAGTACTGAAGTTAGTGTCGAGTCGCATTCCAAATCTTCGAGGGGTAAGGTAAACAATTGTACCTTTTGCTCCCGTAGTAAGCTTTAGCTTCAAAAGCTTCCAAATTTATGTTGCCATGAAAGAATATCATGGTATGTAGCTAATAGTAAATACTTGCAGTAGTGTTGACTTTAATTTTAAAAAAAAGACACATGTCTTCAGTTTTGAGGTTTGCAACACTTGTTTTTGTCATGTTGGTAATCAATGGGACTAAGGTTATTATCTTGCTGATTGGTTTAAATGGTATGAGCATCCAAATACAGTTTGCAGTTATGGACTCAATAGGAGAATATTAATATGATATCTATTGGATAAATATTTTTACTTACAACTTTTAAAAATGTCATTTATCTATACTTAATCCTTTTCCTTCCCCTTTTTTTCCGAGTAGTCAAATGACCCCTTTGAATAATTTAATTCGCAACCACGCATTCAAATTTACTAAAAATAGTATTCAATTACAACACCTAAGAAGAACTCTAGATGATGTATGTACCTGAAGGAGAACGGTGTGAGGGCTTCGATTTAGAGGCGAGAAATTGTTGACGGCTTGACGGTGTTGAAATCCACGATGAATATGGAATTGGGCTGTTTTGTGGTTTTTGATAACTAGCTTGTCCTCACACTTAGGGGCCTCAGACTCAAGAGCTTCACACTCCGAAGAGGAAAATCAGACACAGAAGAATATGTCACATGTTCAAGAGAGAATTCTCGTAATCAAATTTTTATGTATCAGGGTCTTTCCCTCATGGAGGATTATATCTCTTATTTATAGAAAAAGAAAGCAAATAAACACTTATAGAAGCAAATAAAAATACCAATCAAATTAAAACACGCGATCAAAGAAAATCCTAACTGAACTAGAAAAAGATCTCAAAAATCAAATCTTAGAGAAATCTTAACTAAACAATAGATTACATGGAATCAAATCAAATATTACTAAAATAAAAATTATTTTAATAGATCTTAAAATCTTTTGATAAACGGTCCTGCATCAAATCTTCCCTTGTTAGAGAAATTTTGACCTCGAGTTTTATAGTTGGAGAGTGTAATGTTATGTTGATCGGTGAGAAGAATTCCGTCATGGATTGCAGAATCTTCAACATGCGCAATATAACTTGATATTGAGTTGGTGGTGGAAGCTGGAAGGTCTAGCATAACGAACTCAATAATCGTAGTAGCTTGGGCAGGGAGTTTGCGTTGCATATCTGTCTTAAATTTGGGTTCTAGGCTTGACTAGATTTTGAGCTCTGGAGTCGATTTGAGCTTTGGATTTGGATCAACATTTGGCTCAATCTGCTTCCAACTTAAGTTCTAGCTCTTGTTTAGGTTCAACTTTAGGCTTCAACTTTGAATCAATTTCTTGACATGGTTCAGCTTCTAGCCCGAGCTCAAGTTCTGTCTTTCGCTCAGGATCTGGTTTTGAATCAATATTTTGCTCCAATTTTTCTTAAAGCTCAAGCATTGGCTTTGAGTCAGTCTTCTGATTTGGTTCTTTTGGTTTTAGTTTAGACTTCGGCTCTGAACTGAATTCAAGTTTCGACTGCGAGTGAGTCCATATCTGGCTGGAGTTGAGGCACTTGTGTTGGTTTTGGTTCAGGTTTTGAAGAGAAAATATCTTCTAGATGGACTACAAGAGTACCTCCTTTTCATAAGATCTTTCATAGATTCCCATAAACGGATACGTGAATGAAAACCGGAATAATTTCTAGACCATCATTAATTTGTTTCTCTCTTGAGCCTACACAACATATAAATACATTTTTAAATCTGACATATCGTAGATAGAAAATATATTTTCTATGTTGAAAATTCAGTCTTCAAAATCATACAGCGTCTCATATCTATCAATTCCATGAAAATAAGCTAGACTACCAAATTATAATGGATTGAAATCATACCCTTGTGAAGGAGGTGGTGGTATTTTACCCTTGAATCATGGATCTTTTGGCTCTAATACAAATGATGGGGAATGGGTGGGGAATTTGATCTGAGGCGAGAAATTGTCGATGGCTTGGCGAAACGATGTTGAAATCCATGATGAACAGTTTTGTTATCACTGTTCATGGATGAACAATACTGTTTTGATAACTAGCTAGGCCTCACACCTAGGGACCTCACAACCAAGGGCTGTACACCTCGAAGTGGCAAATTATATGCCAAAGTACACCTCACATGCTCAAGAGAGAATTCTCATAATCAAATTTTTTATGCATCAATGTCTTTCTCATGGAGGATTACATCTCTTATTTATAGAAAAAAGAAAGCAACTAAACACTTATTGAAGCAAATAAAAATCCTAATCAAATCAAAACATGTGATCAAATAAAATCCTGACTAAACTAGAAACAGATCTCAAAATCAAATCCTAAAGCAATCTGAAATCATAACTAAACTAATAGATTACATGGAATCAAATCAAATATTACTAAAATAAAAATTACTCTAATAGAACTTAGAATCTTTTGATGAACGGTCCACGATCGTTTTGCATTCAATCCTTTATGAGATTTAGATCTAGTTTGGAAATAAGTATTCTCCTATTTTCTGCATCCCATTTCTCTGCTGAGAGGTTAGAGAGTTAAGAATGGGAAAGGATTGCATTAAAGTGATTGGAGGATTGAGGGGAGTTGGGTAGAGGAGAATGAGGGAAGGTGATTGGGTAGAGGAAGGGGGTGAGGAGAGGGTGGGAAGGGATTGAGGGGTTTTTTATTGGGTGGGGGTTAGTTTGGCTTCGGGGTGATGGGTTATTTGTTGTTGACTGTGCTAAAGATGAGGGAGGGAGAACCACTAACTCAGATTGATTAATTTTATTGAAAGGTGAACCTGCCCCATGTTAGATTTTAATTAGAAAACACTTATGGAGATTTCTGGAGATCTATTCCAAACACATGTAATTAGGAGTCGGCATCAGAAGAACACTTTGTAGATTGATAACTTTTACCATGAGAGTGTTGAAACCTTTAGTATGTAGTGACATGATTACTTAAGCATGTGAGGCAGAGTTGTGGAGTGTAATGCTAAACTATTATGGAAACTATCGAGTTTTTTATCTTCCCATGTAGTTTGTAGAGATCTGATGTTCTCAGTTAGAGAATATGGACATTGACACATTAATTCGAAACAAAAATGTGTTGTGGTTTTAATTTTTAGCAGTGGTTCATGGTTAGCTAAACAGTCAGGTTCAATAGTATTACTGTTCTTGCCTTGTGCATGAATGGTGTAACGTGCTACTCTAGTTCTGACAATTGGTGTTACGACTTGGAATTAATTAAGCATAAAAAGCTAACCAATATCATGCTGTTTAAAATAAACCTGATAAAATCAAAATCAAGATCAAATAGAGAAAGACTTGGTGAACATATAGTGATACCCTCGATTAAAATGATGGTGTAGCTGTGTAGGATTCACATCTCAAGTACACATGAGAACTTGTTTATCACTAGAACAATAATGAGCTTACTCTTGCATGAACTTTCTGTTGTTTAACATCTCGCTACTCATGTGGTCTTATTTTACTTTTCACCTCAGGATGTCAGATTAGATTTGTTCAGAGGACACTACGTTTCAAGCCAGCGAGTGAGGATCCGCAGAAGAGAATTGGAATGCCGCTATGACATAGACGACATGACACCCTTATTCCTTGCAATTTATAGATCTCTGATACCAGCAGAAGAGGAAAAAGAAAAGCAGAAACAGTTATTAGTCTCTTTGCGGAAATTGGTCAACAAGGAATGGCCTGATGCTGAGCTTCACCTATATGGATCTTGCGCCAACTCATTTGATGTCTCTAACAGTGATATTGATATTTGTCTTGCAATTGACGATAGCAAAATGAGCAAGTCTGAGATTTTGTTGAAACTGGCAGATATTTTAGAGTCAGACAATCTCCAAAATGTGCAGGTAGGTGTGTACAATGCTTGGGCTCATCTGACATTGCTGATACTAGATTTTCTTGGCATGGTTTTTTATACAAAAAGGAAGAATTACATGGTATATGCATCATGTGTTTTTAGCTTTTCATGTTAAATATTCTTTTTATAGAATTTTAATATATTTAAAGTCGTATATGAAATAATACACCAGATCTTTGCATGGAGATTCTGTTTGATGCGTTGCTTTTCCAGAATCTTAATTAGTTAGGTCTTCTAATTTTCAATCCGTTTTAATTAGATTGAAAACATTGGTACACAAGATTTCTCTTTAAAGTCTTGCTCAAAGTGGATGCACAAAATTTCTTCCCCCCCCCATAATTGTTATCAGATGGAGATTTTGTTTGACGGGGCTTCCCTAGAATCTTAATTAGAGCTTCTAATTTTCTATCATTTTTAATTAGATGTAAATGGTAATCCTATGGTTTTTTATTATTTTAATTAATTCATTTACTGTGTAAAGCACCGAGTCTCCATATTCTACGGTAAGATTCTAATTTTTGGTGTGTGCACAATAAAATGTCTTTGCTCTAGTGATACTAGTAGACATATTCATGAAAAGAAGTGAAAAGTAAAGAATCTTAGCATCTTGTTGGTAATACAATCTAATGTTCATGTTCATAAAGTTATTCTCAAGAAAATGTTATAGGAATTTTAATTCTCATAACATGTGGCCGAAAATACAATACTGATCTTACATAAATTATTAATTTTAATACATATAAATATACATATACATACTTAAATATAGCTGTGTCCCTGTGGCCTACCTTTTACAAATTTGCCAAGTCCCGTACTGGTACCCGCACCGCACTTGTTTCCATGCAACTTAGGTTAGTATTCTTTAAGTTTCTTTGAGTTTGAGCTAACTGGTGGGATGTGCCTTTGTTAGTTGTCTGGCAGAAGTGTTAGTAATTTTTATTTTCCACACTGAAGAATAATGGAAAAAACTGATATCTATATGAAAAGGTAGATAATAAACTGTAATTTCAGTTATGGTGCTATTTGGGCATACTTTATCTGTTTCTCATGTATAGTTCAATTGATGTAGGCATTAACTCGTGCTAGAGTGCCTATTGTGAAGATGATGGATCCTGTGACTGGTATTTCTTGCGATATATGCATCAACAATCTTCTAGCTGTTGCTAATACAAAGCTCCTTAGGGATTATGCACAAATAGATGAAAGATTACGGCAATTGGCTTTTATTGTGAAACACTGGGCTAAGTCCAGGGGAGTAAATGAAACGTACCGAGGAACCCTTTCTAGCTATGCGTAAGCTACAAATTTTATTATGCCGACTTTATGTGACAACTTTCATCTGTATCAAATAGTTCTGTTAACTTTGATTTTAATTGTACTCCAGGTATGTATTGATGTGCATTCACTTCTTACAGCAGCGCAAACCTGCAATTCTTCCCTGTTTACAGGTCTGGAGTACATTTTTTTTGTTATTTTGTTTATTTGGAAGAATGAAGCTCTCCATACCTTATTGCATGCTGGATTAATTTGTTTGTTACCTTTATTATAAGCTGGTTGACACGTGGAAATATTCACATACTTATTTCGACTTCATGACTATTAGTGTTTTACATCACAGATTCTCATCACAACGTCCTTCTTCATCTGCTTATTGTGAAAATGCTCTGTCTAGTGAAGCTGTCGGGTCACTTCCTTCAATATCTATTAATACGTGATCCTCTTAAATCTGTAGCAGCTTGTTAGACTTCAAATATACTAAACAATATAGTCCTGCATACATAATTACATAGAGATAAATAAATATTTCTCAAATGATTAGAAACTTAATAGTTAACATACGGGAAGAAAAAATTATTGTATAATTAAATCTCAATTCAACAAGCGGTTTTCGATTTATACAACTTTTCTCTCTTTCTGATTCAACATTCAATCACTGTATGACAGGAGATGGAAGCAACTTATCTTGCGAATGTAGATGGCGTTCAGTGTGCTTACTTTGATCAAGTTGACAGAATCCGTCATTTTGGTGCTCAAAACAATGAAAGCATAGCTCGTTTGCTTTGGGGTTTCTTTCATTATTGGGCATACTGTCATGATTATGCAAATGATGTCATATCTGTTCGTGCTGGACGAAACATCAGGTAAGATTTCTTGATTTGCTCAAAATAAGGCATGCCTAAAGTTTGACTTTAGTTGCATGTCTTTACTATTTTGTCTGTGAGTTTATGCAAACTGACTAGGGCATCCCATCCCTCTATCGCAATCATATTTCTTTCCAAATTTTGACGGCTGATAAATGACGATATATTCTATGTAGCTAGGTTGAATCATGTGTATTTCTTAATTAATGGTGAAGTGCTTCTTTGGTGATTGGTTCATTAATATGATATGTGTAGTTCATTGACAGTTGCTATTGTTGAACTTTTGTAGTTCTTTACAAAAATATTTTCTTGGAACTCCTCTATTCTAGTTTTTACATTCAGATTCTAACGCATGTAAGCTTCCTTTAGAAAAATGTCAGCTTGTTTTTCTTTCACAGCAAACAGTGAATCATACTTAATGTTCACTTCAAATTTCTGGCTTCGGTATGCTGTACACAACAGTCACTTCCATCATGTTAGGTTTAGAGATAGCAAAGTGCTAGAAACAAGCCATTAATACGTGTAGGTTGCAGAAGTGGTGAAACGTCAAGTGAAATTTCTACAATTTACCCAATAATATATTGCAGGTTGTAGGCCGTTATGTTTGAGATTTTATGACTACAGAGTTCCTCGTACTCCCTTGATGGTTAAGCCTGTGGTCACAGGTTATCCCCATTTCTCTAGATGACCACAGGTTTCCCCCTATCTTAGTTAAAGAATTGGATCTTTATTACTTTAGTTTTTCACTTTGCTTACTATAAAGTTGATAATTATATGTACTATGCCTACAGTTTGCTTTTCTTTGAAAAGATGCTGCAGCGCTAGAATGACAGAAATTGCATGGCCACTAGTTACACCATTCTTTTTATATATTTAAATCTATTCCTCTATAATAATGAGAGGATCTAATATTCACTATTCATGTTACAGTAAATACTACAGTAGCATTGTTATTATAGCACAAAAAGGAGGATCCGAGATTCATTATTCATGGCACAATAAAATACTGTAGCATTATTACTGTAGCACTAGCGGGGATGGTACTGTCCAAAAATATTACTGTAGCATTATTACTGTAGTTTAGAAGGGATACTGTAGTATTTAAGAAGGGATACTGTAGTATTTAAAAATGTTGTTGTAGCACTTACAAAAACTTTATTTAAATACATGATTACTGTAGCAGAAATAAAAAAATGGAGGCCGTGCTTAGCATAGGGTGCACTAGTTAGGGAAATTAGAAAACATCTGCTTCATCTATATACCTCTTTTGTAGGGAACACATACCATTTTGTGAATGCAATTAGACAATCCCTAATCTATTTACATTGGAATTTCTCATACTCGATTGTAAATCCCCACTTGAATATGTACGATCTTGAAACCTCATATTTTAATGGAAATCGATTAGGGAGATTGTTGTGCTTAATAAAGGGAAGATTTCACAAAAACCCCCAAACTTTGGCCGTTTCTCATGAAACCCCTTGATCTTTGTTTTTTTCAATTAACCCCCTAACTTTTCCCAAGAAACCCCCTACCTTTAACATCGTCGTCTTGAACCATAAAGTCCAAGGTTAGTGCACTTGTAGAGAACTGTATAATAATTCTTGAACCACAAAAAATATATTGAATTGAATAGTTTGGATGAGGAAGCCATCTTGAAAATTTGACTTGGAATTTCAGAATTCCTAAAATGAGAAGCGAAGATTAAGTATAAATTTCAAGGGATTTCATGGAAACATTCCTTTTTTTTTTGGGGGGGGGGGGT
>NC_033794.1:24397581-24403033 GCF_001876935.1 Asparagus officinalis
GATATAAAACTTACCCTTAATAAATGGTAATGGTTTTGTTTGAGACGTATCTCGTATTAGTTTAGCAATTAGGAAGCTTGGTATGCCTTTGGGTGAAGTTAATACTAGGGTTTCACACTATGGAAGTTGTTTATGTGAGAGAGCCTTGGATGACACCAGACCTTTGGGCTGAATTACGTAAATCTCGTTTGTTCTTCTTGCCTGGTATTGTTATATCTTGTTAGCTTGTTTGATCTGCGGGTTGTGAAGATCGGAGTAGGGATCGTCTATCCCTAACAAATGGTACCAAAGCCTTGTTTCGAGTGTGTTTTGCAATGGATAAATGAAAAGTTTTGGCACAATGATGAAATTGAATGGTTCTAGTTGGCAAGTATGAAAGAACTTGAATGGTTCTAGTTGGCAAGTATGAAAGAAATTGAATGGTTCTAGTTGGCAAGTATGAAAGTCCAATATAGAAGATATTTTCTATTGCAAGGATCTACATGATCTTATCGAAGGAGATGAAGCTAACCCAAAGGAGATGTTCGACAAAGGATGAGAAAAATAACACAGGAAGACAATCTAGAGAGAGCACTCTATTGCTAAATTAGAGTACAACTTCCTCAAGTTTATGTCCAATCTTGAGGATCAAAACATGAGACAATCGAAAAAATGTTGAGTTACCTTTAGGGCTTGCAAACACTAAAACTTATCTCACTAACAATTTCCAATACCTGCAAAGAATTTGACATACTCTTGTCAAGTTCGTTGTTCTGTAGAAGACGATATTTGCATTGCTGAAATCCAATTGTCGAGCGAGCCTAACATCAACTCTTATCTGTCTCTCTCTGTCTCGAGTAACCTGTAAGAATTTTTGTGCCCTATACTTCTTGTGTCTCGTTGTTATAGGGTATAATGGTTAAATTAATTAAAACCCCATCACTCGTTTTCCTATTCCAACTGGATCTGTATCCAATTGGAAATACGTTTTCCACTAGAATACAGGAAGTAGGTTGTGTTTTCTCTTGTCCTATTCCAAGTTTGTACTACAATGTTTTGCAGATGCAGATATTGCAGGTGATTTCAATCACTAGAAGTCTACATTAGGTGGGTTGTTCACTTTTGAAGGGAAGTTGCGTCTTGGCAGTTCAAATTGCAGAAGTGCATCGCTTTGTCTACAATAGATGCGCAATATACTGCAATTGTATATCCGATTAATAGATAGTACGGTTGAAAAGATTTATGCAGGAGATTTGGCTTGCAACAGCATAAATATGTGGTTTTCAGCGATAGTTGCAGTGCTTTTGATTTGAGCAATATTTTTACATATAGTTCCACACCAAAACACATTGATATGAGATATGCTAGACTTAGAGAAACTATTACGAAGCATGAGTTGAAGATGTAGAAGATTCACGCTGACAATAATCCAACAAACTTTAGGTCTTTATGACTAATAGAGTTAGTGATTGGTTGGCATGTACTTCGTGTGAAGAGTCAAAACCTGACATACTCCTCTCATTTGGCTGGAGGGGAGGATGTCGGGAGCGGACCCAATTATTAGGTGTCCAATGAAGAGAGAAGGCCCAACCCACTTCTCGTATTATAGTGGGAAAATAATTCCCAATTGGATACATGTTCCAATTAGAATAGGAAAAGAAGTTAGGGATTTTTAATTAATTTAATCATGGTGAAACATTGTACCCTAAAGTCGTAAGAAACTTTCACAAAAAGTTTCTGCACGCTATTCAAGACGCAGAGTGAGGAAGAGAAAAATGAGGTATATGTTTGCTCGGTGATCAGGTATTGTTGGTGAGACGGATTTTACGATTTGTGCCCTAAAGGTAACTTTGTATTTTTCTCCGTAATCTCGTGTTTTGATCCTCAAAATTAGGATAGACTTGAGGAAGTTGTATTATGATGTAGATGTTGAATATTCTCTATATATTGCCTTGTGGACATAAGCAAGTTTACCGAACCACATTAGATCTTTGCGTTTGCTTTTGTGTGCTATTTTCATTAGTGTCATTATTTCGTTTGTTTGTGTTTATTTCAGATAAGTTTCATAGAATCCTTACAAATGATATCAGATAAGTTTCATAGAATCCTAACAAATGGTATCGGAGCTTACAATGATGAATTCAGAGTCGAGATTGCAAGATAGAGATGGAGATTATGCAAAATCGAAGATTGGCTATGAGGATCAAAATGAAGAAGATCAAATATGGAAATTTTGGTGGATCTAGCAGAGATTTGATGATGCTTGGGTTAGATTTGGATCTGCATGTGAGTTTAGATGACTGGTGATGAAATTTGATTTGCAATAAAGTTGTTCTAAGCGACCCGCCACCCAAATAATTAACGGAGGTAGAGTGCGATGGCGGCGGATGAACAAGTGAGGCTTTTATTTTAATGTGAGATCTCTTTCCTTAATCGCGTTTAGGAGAAGAAAATAAAATGACTGTTTTTTAGTGCCCTGGATTCGGTGATAGGCTGTGTTTTTGGTGTTTTTTTTGTTTGCCAAGTGGGATTTATTTAAATCTATAATGAAAGGCTCACATTGTTTTCTAAGTAGATTGGTAGATCCTAGATTTACTGAGACAATCCAGGAATTGAACCTTATGTTGTTTGATGTTCAAGACATGGTTGAAGTGGATTTGGCAGATTCCATTGTTTGAATTTAGTTTTTGATGATTGAACGTCAATCGGATAAGTAGAAGATTGATGGATGATGCTGATGGTTCACATGAGGTATGATTATACATCTCATGGTTAACGGACGGTGGTTACTTCTAAGCATGGTGTGCCGTGTGGCATAAATTATAGCGTCTTTGGAGTTGGCCATGGTGTTTGGATTGAATTGGAGCGTGGTGCTCGAAATGATCCAGAATTTTTTACCAAGCTGGAGCATGGTGTGGCCACTGTAGTCCAGGTTTGGCAGGTTGAGTGATAAAAAGTTCTTGTTTAGAAGAATGATGATTATATTCGTTTGTTCTCGAAATGTGGAGCATAGTGCGTGCGAAGTATTTGTTTAATAAATGAATAGCAAAAATGTCACAGAATCTCCTGGTTGTATGAAGCTAGGAACAACTACGAAAGGTGTATGGTGGGAGATGTGACCTATGGTTTCACGTGGAAAGTTGAGCTACATTCACATAGGTGCGGCTCAAACAGGAGCCAAGGTGAAGATTGTTAATATGTGTTTCGTATCTGTTTATCATTTAGTGGGATCTTATGTTTGGTGTTCTTCTGCGCTAAGTTCGTGCTTGAGTTTTTTGTCATACCACTACGTAAAAGTGCCGTTGTGAGAGTCTTGGATTAGGTGAGGGCTTTGCATAGGATATGAGATGGTGTCTACGTATATTCATGTGCGGTTGAGAGATTAGAGATTCCCACCCGCTATGTATGTTCATGTGAGGTTGAGAGATATAAGAGATGAGTGATTCTTCTTGTATATTGTCATTCATAGTGGATTTCTCGTATTTTTGTTTTGTGGATATAGTTTGAGCTTGGTATATTGAACCACGTGAATCGCATGTGTTCTTCTTCTTGCTTGCTATTATTACTATCTTATGAGCTTGTTTTTTGATCTTTGTGTTGCGGAGATGGGAATAGGGATCGTCTACCCCAACGGTTTCCTGCAAAGTACTATAGAAGTTCTTTTTTAGATTCTTATTAGCTAACTGAGATTTTTCTTCCTACTGATGTAGTCTTGTCAAATTGACTATTTAAACTATCCAGAATGATTATAATCCTTTAGGACGCTATCACTCACCCTGGAATGCTGCTTCTATGACAGCAAGCAATTGAAGGATTGGACAAGGCGAATTGGGAACGATCGACATCTGATATGCATCGAGGATCCATTTGAAACCTCCCATGACCTCGGCCGAGTTGTGGACAAGTACAGCATCAAAATTTTGAGGGAGGAATTCGAGAGGGCAGCAGATGTTCTCCAATATGATTCAAACCCCAGTGTAACTCTTTTTGAGCCTTATGTACCTAGGTCTCTCCAAAATGGACTTCAGTCTGATTGAGTTATAGTTGTAGGTTATAGTAATAGCTTGGTTGAGTGCTTGGTTTGCAATTCTCTCCTTGTAATGTTTTTCTATTTATCTAGCGTCCTTTGCTCACGAGAGGAGCAATTATCGAATTGCTCCTCTCAACTAATGTGCATAGTAATGTGATCCAGCGTTATGACTCTGAATTTCCTTAGCAAGTAAGGAAAGGTTCTGTAAGTTTATTATGTGGTGGTTATCGCTTTTCTATAGCTGGTCTTTGGTCCTTGGCAGTATTGTGAAAGCTCTTGGTGCTCACTATTGAAAAAATTATCGAGGCCATGCCATTTACTATTAGGGGCTGTTTGGTTGCTTTCCTTTATATTCCAAAAATGATTTTCCTTCATTTTTTTTGTGTTTCCTTCACTTTCATGGAAAGTGTTTCTATATTTGTTTTGTCAAAAAATATAAGGTGAAAGTACTTTTCACACTTTTCTTAGTTTGGTTGAACTTGAAAAAAAGAAGAAAACAATTGATGTGTGAATAGATTCCCTCACTTTCTAGTGTTTAGTTCAAATGATAAAAAAAATAAAAAATCATGATTATGGTCACCATGTTTTGCTTACGACCCATATAAGATAAATTTATTTCTAATATAAATTGAGAGGTGAACATATATTAACCGTCACATAAAAGTATTTAAAATTTTGAGGGATTAATTTGCAAATTTTTAAAAAGATTTGAGGTAGTGATTTGCAAAATATTTAAAGATTTGAGGAGCTAATTTCAAAATATGAATAGTATAGAGGAAAATTTAAAATATTCCCACATTTGAGGGACTAATTTTAAAATTGAGGAAATAATATTAATCCCGAACATAAAAGCTTTATTAAATTTAATTCATCTATAATTCGAAGAACTTGTAGTAGGTCCAAAACATAAGCAAGTAATAAAATTATTAAAAAATATAAATAGGACTTGAAGAAGCAATTGAAGCTCACAAAATAAAAAACTACAAATTTAATCCATCTATAAATTGAAAAAAAGTTTTGAAGCATGTCCACAATTTCCCCAATTTCTCGCACAAAATAAAAAAAATAAAAAAATAAAGATCGAAAAAATAGTGATCCAACAATTACTTAAATTAAGATATAAACAAATCCCCTCAATGTAATTAGGAATTTTTTTTTCTAGCCCCCAATTTCCTTACAACTATTCCACCCCCTCATAAGACTTTTTCAACGTTCTCAAAACCTCCAAAAGCAAACCTACAATTCCCTTACCCCCCAAAACACAAAACCCAAGAGTTTAAAACATGTGAAGACCATAATAACATTTCTCTCTCTTTTTTTCATGATGTTATCGGGATGATTTGAAATGGTTTTTTTGGGGAAAATGCTAGTTCCCTCCAAAATTTTTCAACGGCGTCGATATCGGCGGTGAAACTTTCCCAGCGTTCGTTCATGAGGCAAAAA
>NC_033794.1:24403043-24415288 GCF_001876935.1 Asparagus officinalis
GGCAAAAAAAAAAAAAAAAACTCCGATCATGAAGATCTCTAGCGATTTCTAGCGATCTCTGCCTTCAATTTGACGTTTTTGTTTCCCGATCATCCACAAGGAAGCGGAAGGAGGGAGAAGAGGAAATAAGTTGTGAGAGCGATAATCCTATTGTTTTCCCCATTTTCCTCACCTCAATCAGTTGCGGTACGAATTTTTTTTACTCAGTTTTAATAGACTTTCCCCCGATTTTAGTCATTTTGGGATGGAAACAACGTTTCCTTCAAATCCCACGTGGCTACAATTTTTCATCCCTCTTTTCTCCTCGTTTTCGCCCAACCAAACATCACAAAGTACTGAAAACTATATTTTTTTCCCCTGTCAGTTTTCATTTTGAAGCTTTTCTCCATATTTTAGCCCAACCAAACAGCCCCTTAGGATATTTATTTATTTAATTTCTTCCGTGATTTTCAAAAGTTCATGACCACAAGATTATGACCATAGTATGATCAGAAAACTTTAAAATATTTTGGACAGACAGTAAAAGCATCGTAATATACATAAAATGAGCTACCGAGAAATAGAAAGAACTGATGTACCTAGGCTCGAAGTGCACGAGGGTGACATTAGGCACTTATTATTACACTGAAGTAGGGATGTCAAATGAGTGGTTTTGGTTGGGTTTTGGTTGAGTCATAAATGGGTGGGCACATTTATGACCACTTGACCATTTATAACCTATTTAGCATTTGCTAAATAAGTCACTTCTCAACCACCCATTTACTAAATGGGTGGTTCATAGGTGACCCAATAACCCATTTAGTTATGATTATGATGTTTCTATATATATGTAAGTTTTAGAGATCTATTTGCAAACTTTCAGGGGGTTTTGACAAACTTTTAAGGGGGTTTGGCAAACTTTCAGGGGGGTGGGGTTTGCAAACTTTTAGGGGGTTTTCTACAAACTTTCATGGGGTTTTCTGCAAACTTTCAGAGGGTTTTCTGTAAACTTTCAGGGGGTTTTCTGCAAACTTTCAGGGGGGTTTCTGTAAACTTTTAGGGGGTTTTTTGTAAACTTTCAGGGATTTTTGTTAAACTTTCAGGGATTTTTTTGTAAACTTTTAGGGGGGTTTTCTGTAAACTTTAAGGGGTTTTTTTACAAACTTTCAGGGGGTTTTCTGTAAACTTTTAGGGGGTTTTTTGCAAACTTTCAGGGGCTTTTCTGTAAACTTTTAGGGTTTTTTGCAAACTTTTAGGGGGTTTTCCACAAACTTTTAGGGGGGTTTCTGTAAATATTTCTTTTTCAATTGAATCGACTACTTTGGAAAATCTCTTTTGTGCGTCAATATCTCAGCTCACTGATCGCAAATAACAATGGTTCTAATTACTCAAACTAGATTAAAGCATAAACATTTCTTGAATAAACATGTTGTAGATAAAATAATTGAGGATACTCTTGCAAATGCTACAGTGAGAAAACAGACTCAGTTAGCGGCACACTCCATCTTGTTTTAATCTTGTGTAGTAATTTTGTTGTTGTTGTTCATAATTTTCTTCAATAATTATCTTTGCAAATATTATTTCCTTAATAGTTTTGTATTTTCAAGGTCAACTGGTAACTATATTGTTGTAGAGCCATAGAACCTTAATGAGCCAACAACTTAAGAGGAATCTGATCAGCTTCAGATTTCATTCCCAAATCACTATAATCCACTAACTCAGTCTCCCAAAGTTCATAATAAGTATAAGCTCAAGATCTGAGTTCAATTGGTCCTCGCCATCAAATTCAAAGCACATTTGCGACTTCATTGCCAATTTTGAACAAACTCGTGCAGATACAAAACCATATCACAAAATATTCATTTCTAATCCAGGAGACTAGCGCGATGCCGAGAAAACCTGGATGGCATTTAACATATATTCACAAGCAAAAGCCTATAAATGAAAATAACATTTATATATCATTAAGGGTACTGAAAAGATCCCACACACGCATATATCTCCTACCGAATTTTTTTAGATTACATGTGTCATTTGCAAGTTTAGAAAATTGTAAGATTGTTTTGTAGTTTTGAACTCTTGAGGGTGTTTTTTGTAATTTTTAAACTTTAAGGGTGTTTTTTGTAAATTATAAATTTACAGGGGGCTGCTAGTAATTTTTGGATTTCATGTATCATTTGTAGGTTTTGAAATTTTAGGATGGTTTTGTAATTCTAAACTATGGAGGATGTTTTTCTAAAAATTTAAAACTTTAAGAGTGTTAATTGCAAATTTTAAATTTATTATTATACTGACTAGATAAGGTCTTAA
The DNA here is from genome assembly GCF_001876935.1 of Asparagus officinalis. Taxonomy (NCBI): domain Eukaryota; kingdom Viridiplantae; phylum Streptophyta; class Magnoliopsida; order Asparagales; family Asparagaceae; genus Asparagus; species Asparagus officinalis. The sequence continues at coordinate 24,405,333 of NC_033794.1, forward strand.
AAAAAGAGAAGCACCCTACGCTGCACGGTCGCCGTCTCGGTCAATCGAACGTGCGCTTGGGTCTAAGTCGTTATACGGACTCGGAGCAGAAATGCGATTGACGCGTTCTTGGGACCGTCCGGCTCGTTCCTGGCATCGTCCTGCGGTTGAAACGCATGCGCTACCGCATGACTTCTGTATACCATGAGAAGCTGGCCCCCACAACAAATCCCCATCGTGAAAGCGGACGAGTCGTAGAAAAAAAATTTAGCCGCCCTTTCGTCCATCGAACTTGGACGCCAAGTCTCCAATTATTTTCGCTCGAAAAATGGTTAAATTTCACGTAACCCCCCCATCTTCTGGCCCATCTAGAGACGAGCCCTAAAGTTCAATAATATCACCCGTAACCCCTCTTTAACTTTCGGCCGTGTCAAAAACAAACCTAGCTAACGGGCACAACCCCCAATTTTATTCTTACCACGCTCCCTAACTTTCAGTCTTATTTTCAAGAAAGCGCACGAACTTTCACTAAAGTTACTTGAAGGACCCCCCCATCATGAGATACGCGGACACCCTTTGGTCGTCACGAAACGCGACGCCAGCGTCAGCGTTGAATTCAAAAGGAATCTAACCTCCTCCGTTACATAAACCCGATCCCTCGATGGGCGCCGACCTCAAAACAGAGAGGGGAGGAGGAAATGGAGATGGAGAGGTGGGCGGGTTTCGGCTCCGAGCCTAATGTTCCTCTACTCGGTCTTCGGCAAGTTCGTCCCCTTCAGCCTCGAGTCCTACTTCAAAAAGTACAGCCACAGGATCAAGAGCCTCGTCTACCCCTACATCCAGATCAAAATCCCCGAGTACGACGGCGACCGGTTCAAGCGGAGCGAGGCGTACGCGGCGATCGAGTCCTACCTGAGCGAGTCGTGCTCGCAGCACGCCAGCAAGCTCAAGGCCGACTTCGTGAAGGGCAGCAACAACCTCGTGCTGAGCTGGACGACCACGAGGAGGTCACCGACGAGTTCGAGGGGGTCAAGCTCTGGTGGGCTTCGTCCACGGCCACGTCCAGGGCGCCCAGCAACCCGTTCAGTCCGGCGCAGGAGGAGCGCAGGTGAGCCTGTAATTAATTCCCAGGGCTTGTTTTTTTTTTTTAACTGATTTATGTGAAAAACCCAATTTTTACCGATTTATGCCGGGTTAAATCCTGGAGTGTGCTGATAGTTAAAACAGTTTCTATAGATAGATTGTATGTGAACATCTTTCTTTAGACGTTTTTTATGAACCCACCCTTTCCTTTGAGAAACCTAACTTTGGATTTTAAAATCCGTGTATCTTAGTAATACCTATACTTTGCTCTGCAAATAGAATATTTTGCACGTGGTAAGAGAATAATTCCACCAGCATTGCTTGTCTTTTGGCAGCCAGAGGTCGTGGCCCTGCCGAGCCCAAAGGGTCGAAATTAACTACTCAACAAAATGTTGTACACCGACGGTCGTGTGTTAGGGGCTGTTTGCTTGCCAAAAAAAGAAGAAAATCAAGGAATAGGAAACCTATTTCCTTAAAAAAATGTTTTATAGTTGTTTGGTTGGTTAAAAAAAAGAAGGAAATTAAATAATAGGAGATGAGATGAGATGAGTTGTCACAATATTATTGGATAATGTGAGTGATTTTAAAAAAAAATTGTTTTGAGGTTGTTTGATTGGTTAAAAAAGAAGGAAATCAAAGAATAGGAAACCTATTTCTTATAATAGCTTTTTCTCTTGTGTTTGGTTCATTCTTAAAAATAGGAGATGAGATGAGATGAGATGAGATGAGTTGTCATTATATTATTGGATGATGTGACCCACACTTAAGGAAATCAATTTCCTTGTTTTTTTGGAGGAAATGGGTGGAGATGAAAGTTAAAGGAGATGAGATGAGTTGTCACCATGTTATTGGATGATGTGATTGATTTTTAAATATGAGATGGGATGAGATGAGATGAGTTGGATGATGTGATGATAAAAATAATAATTTATTAGATGTTGGATGATAAAAGTAATATTTTATTGGATGAGTTAGATGATAAAATGATATTTTATTAGATGAGTTGGATGATAAAATAATATTTTATTGAATGTTGGGGTAAGTTTTAGGGATGGAAATGGTTAAAAATAGGAAATGAGAGATTTCCATGCTCCCATTTCCTATTCTTGGTTTTTAGGAAACCAACCAAACAGCCCCTTAAAGACTTAAAGTGTGTTTGGGAGTTTACTTTTCCTCTTCATTCCCTTCCCCTCTATTACACTCTAATTTGGGGTATAAGAATTTGCGCTAAATTTCTCCTCCATTCCCCTCCTCTACCCTCCAAAATAAAACTCCCAAACAAGGTTAAAATGAAATTTCTCTTCCCTTCTCCCTCTCTACCCTCCATCCAAACAAACCATTAAAAAAACACGCTTCATTTCACCGTGATGCTACCTCACTGGAACCTGAGCGAGCGAAATTACAGTAAGCAAATGCCGATGATAGGCTATTTAATTTGGAGAGATTGAATCGATGTCAATATTCTTTATTGATTATTAGCGGAGTCCTGACCTGACCGTACTTGGAGGAGGTAGATGATAATCATATTGAATGCCGAATACGTCTATAGTTAAATCGTAATGTTTTTTTTGTTAGATCTAACATCTGAGATCTGATCCATAAAATCATGATTAATTCAAAGAGAATAAACACAACAATGAGCGGAAGCAATACCTGAATCCATATTGATTTTAGCACGGATCTGAATAGGGTTGATCTTCTAATCTAAAAGGTTTTTTTTAATCTCTCTTTAGATGGGGATTAGAGAATAGAGAACGTAACCTTTAGATTAGGGACCATAACCCCTTTATATAGATTTGTAATTTTCTAATTTAGCCCCTCATAAAATTAGAATTGCAGTCTGGTATTTACACAATTAGCCCATGATTTACTTAAATACCCATTAACCCAAATTGATTGATCACTTTATGCGTGTTAGCCTTAAAGATAGCATTATACACTAATGTAGCATATATGCCCACGATTAGATTTAATCCAACAATCTCCCATTTTGGGCATTATATCTTTCATTAAAACGTGTACAACCTTATGAGCTCAAAAATTGCTATCACAAATAAGGGTATTTTTGAACAATCTAGTCCATTGACAATATTAATATAGGATCAAAGCGGTATTCGTCACATTTATCATGACTAAACCCATCAATGGTCACATATACCAATACAATCAAACGACATAGATCAATCATGGATGTACAACATGAAAATTACATGCAATGTGATCAATATATGACTATTTTTAACTGGTCCTACCTAAAATTTAGTGAGGTCAAAACCAAACATAATGAAACAAAGTGTCTTAACTGAATACCTTATTCTGATCAGACAATACAACCTAACACAAAACACCAGAAAATTACAAACTCCCACTAAATCATGATATCCTCGAATAATACCACACCCATATGAGTAGTGTGCTCATGAAAGACCTTGGGTGGCAATCCTTTAGTAAGAGGATCTGCTATCATGGAGTTTGTCCCAATGTTCTCTATGAATATCTGTCCACTCTGTACTATTTCTTTCACAATCAGGAACTTAATGTTAATATGTTTTGACTTAGTTGAGCTCATGTTATTGGAATACATACTGCTGATTTATTATCACTAAATAAACTTAGTGGTCTTTCAATATTTTTCAAAATACGCAGTCCAGTGACAAAGTTTCACAACCATATTCCATGATTTGATGCCTCAATGCAAGTTACAAACTCTGCTGTCATAGTGGAGAAAGCTACGAATGTCTGTTTAACACTTTTCCATGATATAGCTCCTCCTACTAACATATAAATATAGCTTGATGTAGACTTTCTGCTATCTTGGCATCCAGCAAAATCAGAATCAGAATACCTAATGACCTCCAACTGTTCTGATTTTCTATATGTGAACATATAATCTTTTATTTTTTGAAGATACCTCATAACCCTTTTGACTGCTATTCAATGATCCATATCAGGGTTGCTTAAATATCTACCTAACATCCCAACAATGTATGTAATATCCGGAAGCGTGCACACCTGAGCATACATTAGACTTCCTACAACTGAAGCATAAGGAATTTTCTGCATTTTCTGAATTTTAAGATTACCTTTAGGGCACTGATTTAGACTAAACTTGTCTCATTTAGCAACATGGGTGTCACCTAGTTTGTAATCTTGCATGCCAAACCTTTTGAGTACGTTATCGATATAGCTCTTTTGTGATAATCAAAGTATATCGCGAGAACGATCTCGATGTATCTGGATTCCTAATATATTTGAGGCGTCCCTAAGATCTATCATTTTAAAATTCTTTGATAGAAATCTCTTGGTTTCGTGCAACATGCCTATATCATTAGTGGCAAGCAATATGTCTTGGTTTCGTGCAACATGCCTATATCATTAGTGGCAAGCAATATGTCATCGACATACAAAACCAGAAAAATATACTTACTCCAACATGCCTATATCATTAGTGGCAAGCAATATGTCATCGACATACAAAACCAGAAAAATATACTTACTCTCACTGAACTTGTGATATACACAGTCATCAATAATATTCATCTCAAAACCGAACGAGATAATTATTTGTTAAAACTTATGATACCATTGACGAGGAGCTTGCTTGAGTTCATAGATAGATTTTCTTTATTTGCAAACCAGATTTTCTTTATTTGCAAACCATATTCTTTGGATCTCCTGACACAGTTTTCTGGTTGCACCATATAGATCATTTCATCAATATTTCCATTGAGAAACGCAGTCTTAACATCCATCTGATGTAACTCAAGATCAAGGTGAGCAACAAGCGCCATGATAGTTCTGAAAGAGTCTTTCGATGAAACTGGAGAGAAAGTCTCTGTATAATCAATGCCTTCCTTTTGAGTATAGCCTTTAGCTACAAGACGTGCCTTATACCTCTTCACATTACCATTTGCATCCCGCTTGGTTTTAAATATTTATTTACAACCAATTGGTTTTGCACCTTCTGGCAATGGGATAAGTTTTCAAACCTTATTGTCTTGCATAGACTTGTACTCTTCATTCATGGCATTAATCCACTTTTGAGAGTTAGAATTTTTTATGGCTTGAAGGAAGTTGATTGGATCATCTTCTAACATTCCATTATTTTTCTTATGTTCTTGGAGAAATACAATATAATCATCCAGAATAGCATTTCTACTTTATCTCGTGGATCTCCTTAATGACATTGGTTCTTGAGGTTGTTGAGTTTGTTCTTTTGGAATAGGAGTCGTTCAACATTATCTTCTTGAGGTTCCGGATTCACTTCTTGATCAATAACAGGTATAGGAACCTGAATATCGTCAAAAGTGACTGTATGGATAGAGTCTGAAATCAATTCCTCCTCAAAAGCAATGTTTCTAACCTTATTTCTTTCTCCAAACTTAACATCCTCAAAGAATGTTATTGTTCTCTTCTCAAAAATATTCCTAAGTGTGGGATCATATAACTTATAACCCTTAGAACGTTCAGAATACCCAATAAAGTAGTTGCTAACTGTTTTGGAGTCCAATTTCTTTTCATTTGGCCTATAAGACATTGTCTCAGCTGGACATCCCTAAATATGTAGGTGCTTTAAATTAAGCTTTCAACCAGTCCAAAGCTCATAAGGTGTTTTAGCAACTGTTTTAGTTGGTACTCTGTTCAGAATGTAAGTTACTGTCTTAAGTGCTTCTTCTCAGAGTGACTCTGGTAAAGAAGAATGAGCAAGCATATTTCTTATCATATCCTTAAGAGTCATGTTTCGTCTTTCTGCTACACCATTCATGCTAAGTGAACCCGACATGGTGTACTGTGGGACGATACCGTATTCCTCTATGTATCTAGCAAATGGCCCTGAACGTTGTTCACCTGAACCATCATATCTGCAGTAGTACTCACCACCACAATCAGATCTAACAGTTTTAATCCTTTTGTTGAGTTGATTCTTAACTTCAGCTTTAAAAGCTTTGAACATGTCCAGAGACTCAGATTTCTCATGAATGAGATATAGGTACCTATAACGTGAGTAATCGTCTATGAATGATATAAAATATTGTTACCCATTCTAAGATATCGTAGGGAATGGCCCACAAATATCCGTATGTATCAATTCTAAAACATTCAAAGATCTGTTGGCACCTAATCTCTTAACTTTGGTCTGTTTTCCCTTGATACATTCAACACAAAAGTCAAAATCCAAAAATCAAGAAAATCCAAAATGCCATCATACACAAGATGCTCAACTCTACCTTTTGAGATATGACTTAAGCGTTTATGCCATAATGTCGTCGAATTTTCCTTATTTAATTTACGCTTAGTACCACGTGATTCCACATGCAAGGATTCATTATAAGAAGCAATTGTATCAAGCAAATATATGTTGTCATTAGTACTCAAGTAACCAGTTCCTACAACAATTGAATTAAAAGATAAATTGAATTGATTGTTTCCAAATGAACAAGAATAACCTGATTTGTCCAATATAGAAACTGAAATCAAATTCCGTTTAAAAAACGGTACTACAAAAGTATCTTTTAAATCCAAATATGAACCAGTTCCTAGCAGCAACCTAAAGTGTCCAATTGTTTCCACGTTTACCGATTGACCATCACCCACAAAGATGTATCTTTCACCATCATTTGGCTTTTGGTAGCTCAGACAGCCTTGTATAGAAACACTTATGTGAGTAGTAGCACCAGAGTCTAACCACCAAGTGTTTCTAAGTACTAAAGCTAAATTAACCTCAGAACAGACCAGAAGAAGGAACATACCATTCTTAGCACGCCAGACATGATATTTGGTACAATCATTCTTTACGTGTCCAGACTTGTTGCAAAAGAAACAACCTTGATCATCCTTATGTTGTTTCTTCTGAACAGGACCTTTAGCAGCTTCATTTTCATTCTTTCTTTTCTTTCCCTTATCCTTAGAGGCATATGCCAAATGAGTACTCTCAGATTTATCTTGTTTCAGCCTGTCTTCTTCTTGCACACAGTATGAAATAAGCTCATTAAGAGTTTATTTCTCATTTTGGCAGTTATAGCTAAACTTAAACTGATTAAATTATGCAGGAAGAGACAACAAAACCAGATGCACCAGTAACTCATCACAGAGATCGAGTTTGAGTGCCTTAAGTTTTAAAGCAATATGAGACATTTCCATAATGTACTCCCTGATATTTTCTTTGCCATTATACTTCATCGAAATCAAGCGAGCTAAAAGCGTGCTTGTTTCTACCTTATCATTTTTCGTAAAACATTTCTCAATTTCAACAAGAAAATCTTTAGCCTTAGTAATCCCTTCGGATTCTATGCCCCTGAAGGCTTCCGGAACGCCGCACTTAATGATCATAGGACTCATGCTATTTGAACGCTTCCATTTCTCATACTCCTTTGCATCGGGAGTGCTATCCGCTTTGAGAGGTTGATGTTGTTCAGTTCTTAATGCAAAGTCTAGATCCATGCAGCCAAGAACAATTAATATGTTTTCTTTCCAAACCTTGAAATTAGTCTCATTGAGCATGAGAATTGAGTTGATGTTAGCAGAAATTATAGCAGCAGATGCATTAGCTGAAATAAACAAAAGATACTCACATTATTAACCATAATTAGTAATCAATAAAATTCAAATAATGACAAATCTCATCTCAAAGATATCTGGCACAATATTAATATCAAGTCTTTGGACAGTAATATTAATTTGTAAGTGATACTTTGTTACAATGATCAAACACTGACAATAACTCATGTCAAATAATAAAACTATTTTTGGATCGATTCATTATCCACATGTAAACCTTATAACTGTCACGTGTTTATCATCGCAGATGCATATGCTTTGGATCGATTCATTATCCACATGTAAACCTTATAACTGTCACGTGTTTATCATCGCAGATGCATATGCAATCTAAATAAATATTAACCTTCTGTAAACCTTATAACTGTCACGTGTTTATCATCGCAGATGCATATGCAATCTAAATAAATATTAACCTTCCTTTGGGCCGATTAAATATTTACACGAAAGCATACACATAACCATCTAACATCCCTCATGAACAATCTACACAAGAGAGGTTACTTTCGCAACTTCTTGTTTCAATTAATCATTTGGAATGAGAGACAACTTTAATTCCTTAGTGTCATATTATTTGAATTAAATAATTGATTAACTACCAAATTCAATTTAAATTAAACAATTTTTAATTCAAATTGACTAAATTTCCAAAAACTTAGTTAGGGGCTCATGACTTAATTAATTAAATTAAGTGTACAAGAATGGGCCCATAACTTATTAAGGCCCACAAATAACGTTTTAATTGATGAATTCAATTAAGCCATGCTTGAATTAATTGTGAGCCCATTGAGAAATTCACGTCCATCATGCTCACATAATAGCCTGTAGCTTAAGGATTAAACTCAAGTGGGTTTGGACTGAACCAATTAAGAGAAAAAGGAGCCCACAACTTAGGAATTAAACTTAAGTGTATAGGCTTGTGCCCTAACTCACACAAAAGCAGCAGCCCTTTGAGAACGAACGCGGGGTTCGTTTGAACTGAGCACGAGGCTCGCTTGAGAATGAACGCGAGGTTCAACTTGAGAACGAATGCGGGGTTCGTTTGGATCAAGCACGAGTCTCGCCTGAAATTGAACGCGAGGTTCAACTTGAGAACGAACGCGGGGTTCGTTTGGATCGAGCACGAGGCTCGCCTGAAATTGAACGCGGGGTTCAACTTGAGAAAGAACGCGAAGTTCGTTTGGATCGAGCACGAGGCTCGCCTGCAATTGAGGTAACCTCCTCTATTTGCCCTAATTTTTCGCAAGTTTTCACGCACGATTTCTTGCACAAACACCTCTTTAGGGTTTCGTTTTGAACCGTCGCCGTCGCTGCTGTCTCCATTTGACAGCGAGGCTACCAGCAGAACATTGCTGGCGAAGAGCGTGGTGATCGACGACTGACTTCATAAATTGATCTCTTCCTTTCGATTTTGAATATAATTTAGATCCAAACAACCGAAAGAAAAATCAAGCCAGAAGATGAACTTTGCTTAGTCCATCTGAACAACAAATCAAAAAACGACAGAGTCGTTAAAAAAACAAGTTTTGGAAGCAACAGTTCATGTTTGCACAAGATCCAAACGTGCACAGATCTTAATAAAACTGAATTAAGATCAAAAAACCATAATCTTCATCTTAGATCCCTAAGATTAATCACGATAGCTCTGTTACCACTTGGTAGATCTAACATCTGAGATCTAATCCATAAAACCATGATTAATTCAAAGAGAATAAACACAACAATGAGCGGAAGCAATACCTGAATTCATATTGATTTTAGCACGGATCTGAATAGGGTTGATCTTCTAATCTGAAATGTGTCTCTTTAATATCTCTTTAGATGGGGATTAGAGAATAGAGAACATAATCTTTAAATTAGGGACCATAACCCCTTTATATAGATTTGTAATTTTCTAATTTAGCCCCTCATAAAATTAGAATTGCAGTCTGGTATCTACACAATTAGCCCATGATTTACTTAAATACTCATTAATCCAAATTGATTGATCACTTTATGCGTGTTAGCTTTAAAGATAGCATTATACACTAATGTAACATATATGCCCATAATTAGATTTAATCCAACATTTTTGTGGTTGTTTCTCTGTTTTTCATTCTAAATTTCTTTCACCTCGTTATGATTAGGTTTTCCGCTGCATTGCGGACAAGTCGAGGTTATATAGATTTTCTGCTATCTTGCTGACCTCGATCTCTTCAATTGCAGGTCATACAAGCTAACATTCCACAAGAGGCACCGGACCCAAGTCATCGCCAGCTACCTCCAGCACGTCATGGCCCAAGGCCGAGAGGTCCGAATCCGCAACCGCCAACGCAAGCTCTTCACCAACAACGCCA
>NC_033794.1:24415298-24418988 GCF_001876935.1 Asparagus officinalis
CGCAAAACCTCGTGGAACCACGTCGTCTTCGACCACCCCGCCACCTTCGCCACCCTTGCCATGCACCCCGACAAGAAGAAGCAAATCCTCGAAGACCTCAACACCTTTCGCAACTCCAAGGACTACTACAACAAGATCGGCAAGGCCTGGAAGCGAGGTTACCTCCTCTACGGCCCTCCTGGCACCGGTAAATCCTCAATGGTGGCCGCCATCGCCAACTACATGGATTACGATATATATGATCTCGAGCTGACGACCGTCAAAACAAATACTGATCTAAGAAAGCTACTCATCGAGACGACCAGTAAGTCGATAATTCTGATCGAGGACATCGACTGTTCGCTGGAGCTGACGGGAAAGAGGAAGAAGAAAGCCGATAAGGAGAGCGAGGGAGGGAAGCCAGCATTGCCAAGTGAAGATGACAAGGACGATGGCAGCAGCAAAGTGACACTGTCTGGGCTGCTGAATTTCATTGATGGATTGTGGTCGGCCTCCGCAGGCGAGAGGCTGATTGTGTTCACGACGAACCATATCGAGAAGCTTGATCCAGCGTTGATAAGGAGAGGGAGGATGGACAAGCATATTGAGATGTCATATTGTAGCTTCGAGGCGTTTCAAGTGTTGGTGAAGAATTATCTGGGGATTGATTCGCACGAGATGTTCGATAGGATTCGAGGGTTGATGGAGGAGGTGAAGATTACGCCGGCTGATGTTGCGGAGAACCTGATGCCTAAATCTGTTAGCGATGGCGCAGAAACTTGTTTGAATAGGCTCATTCAAGCTCTGAGTGAAGCTAAGGAGGCAGCACTGAGAGGTGCCGAAAGCAGGCAAGAGGAAATTAATGGAGAGAAGAGTAAAACTGATGGAGATGATGAAAATAAAGAATTACAGGGAGCTGAGAATTCTACTACATGAGACTAATATGGTTGAAGTTAAGATAGATAACTTGTTGGGAGCTGAAACTTTTATTTGTAGCTTAAAGATTTTGGAGTCATTTATGCTTTTTGACATTGAGAACACAGGATGTGATTTGTATGCAAAGATTATTCAGAGTTTCAGTTTCTGTTGATTGTAGAAAATAAAGAAGTTGATCTATGTTGCAATATCTATGTACTTTCTTTAAGGAAACAGGCGGAAGAGAGTGTAGATTTGAATCATGAGTAACGCAAGGCACAATATATATCAGAAATTAATTAATTTTGAATGATACGTTGAGAGTATATATGGCAAATTACCCAAATACATTTTACCAGGTTTGATGAAAAGCATGCAAGTCTAGGAAAAATAGAACCAAGAGGATTAACTCAAATTCAAGCTCTGCTATGATAAGCTATAGATGCGTTTGGAGTACATGATTGATTATAGGCTAATTGGTTTTCTCTTTGGATATTGCAAATAATCTCCCTCGCCTCTGCATTGATGAACACTTACTATCTGTTAACTATTTCACTAACACTTAATACTTTCGTATTCACATTTTAAGAATACTTTCATATTCACATTTTAAGAAGGATAAAATTGCATATAAACCTTTCTCCTTTATGAATTTAGATGTGGAGGCTATGAGCGATTTAACTTATATTTTTGGCCCTTAAGATGATAAGATACGTAAAAAGCTTTTTGGCTCTATTTTTGGCCCCTTAAGATGATAAGATACCAATTATGCCTACTCTGAATTGGAATTTGGATCCTCTCCATTAAAAAAATTAGTAAAGAGACTTCTAGTTTTTATCACAACTGTTTGATTATAAAGTGTGTGATTGTCATTTTAAATCTACCACCCATGGAAATCTCGTGAACCGCAAACATTCCTAATTTAATAATCAGAGAAATTTTCAAAACAGTCCAAAAAATCAACCCGATCTAGTTTTATTTACTGAAAAAGATCTAGTTTCGGCTACATCAGCATTGAGGCCAGAAACCGAGTCGTTTAAGAAAAAGAAGTCCTAATTAGTCGGGGTTGACCACACCGACTAGTTAGAAGCCACTCTAGCAGAGCCCAATCTAGCAGACTGAGTCGTGATTTCTCTATTTCTCTAAGTAACGAAATAGTCGGGGTTCCCAACCCCGACTATTTCTATTTATGGTGGGCCTGCCGACTTATATATACCCACCCAAACCTCTCCCCCTTAGTTATCATAATTTATTTCTTTCTCTTCACCTATGATCCTCTCTTTCTCCTCCTCCTACCTGAGTCCCCCCCAACTCATTTTTTAGGCTGAAATTTGACAAGAAAATTTGCAGAATATCTCTAGGGTAATTTCTCTCCCTTCTCTATTCTTCAACATTTAAAAATCTCTCTTCTTCAACATTTAAATCTAGGATTTTCATCAAAATCCAATCTCTAGGGTTTGAAATCTAATATCAATTAGATATCTTTATGGCGATTGTCAGCCTTTGTGTGTGGTATGCTTTAATTAAAATTAAAATTGTAGGGCATAGAATGCTTATGTTGGGGTTTATGGTTTTTATTTATTTATTTAGGGTTTTTGATTAAAATTAGAGTTATATGATTATGAAATTGTTGCGTTGTATATATGGATTATAAGATTGTTTGCATCTAGGTTTCTCTCTCTTATTCAATGGTGATACTATTTTTAAATTTGTTTTCATTTAAATGATATAATCTATTTTTTTCCAGAGGTTGAACAATATGGTTTGTATTGCTTATTCTTACGGTGGGAAAATGTAAAACCCCAGAAAAATTTGAGTTAATGATTGATAAATTGAATTATTATGTGATTAATTATAATAAATGGATATTTATTGAGATAAATATTATTATATGGTGTATGAGTACTCTAACAAGTATTTTGAGTATAAACAAATCAGTGAATGAGAAAGAAACATGTCGAAACATGCACAATGACCAAAAGACTGAAAATTTGAGAAAACTGGAAATTTTCAGCCCGGTCGATCGCCGCAGTCGACCGCCGTTCGGTCAACCGCGAAACCTGAACATTGCTTTTTCTGTTTTGACTTGGTTTCGGGTATTTACGACCCATATTTGTTTTTTCTGTTATATATATCACATATTCACGAGGTTTTCAGTTTTCTTTCATACTTTTGAAACCTAGCAGCCACCAAACAATTTTACAAATCCCTAATTTGATTTTTGAGAGAAAATAAGAGCTTTTAAAGAAGGATTTTGGTTTGTGGCTTGGACATCAGCATTGGAATTCCATCTTTCACGTTTTGTATCAAGTCTCAGGCGAGTTTCATCTCTGCTAATCCCTCTTCCTGTTTTAAAGAGTTTTTAATAAGAAATGATACGTTGAGAGTATATATGGCAAATTACCCAAATACATTTTACCAGGTTTGATGAAAAGCATGCAAGTCTAGGAAAAATAGAACCAAGAGGATTAACTCAAATTCAAGCTCTGCTATGATAAGCTATAGATGCGTTTGGAGTACATGATTGATTATAGGCTAATTGGTTTTCTCTTTGGATATTGCAAATAATCTCCCTCGCCTCTGCATTGATGAACACTTACTATCTGTTAACTATTTCACTAACACTTAATACTTTCGTATTCACATTTTAAGAATACTTTCATATTCACATTTTAAGAAGGATAAAATTGCATATAAACCTTTCTCCTTTATGAATTTAGATGTGGAGGCTATGAGCGATTTAACTTATATTTTTGGCCCTTAAGATGATAAGATACGTAAAAAGCTTTTTGGCTC
>NC_033794.1:24419051-24473372 GCF_001876935.1 Asparagus officinalis
CAAACAGCGATGCTGTATTTTTGGCCCCTTAAGATGATAAGATACCAATTATGCCTACTCTGAATTGGAATTTGGATCCTCTCCATTAAAAAAATTAGTAAAGAGACTTCTAGTTTTTATCACAACTGTTTGATTATAAAGTGCAAACAGCGATGCTGTATTTTTGGCCCCTTAAGATGATAAGATACCAATTATGCCTACTCTGAATTGGAATTTGGATCCTCTCCATTAAAAAAATTAGTAAAGAGACTTCTAGTTTTTATCACAACTGTTTGATTATAAAGTGTGTGATTGTCATTTTAAATCTACCACCCATGGAAATCTCGTGAACCGCAAACATTCCTAATTTAATAATCAGAGAAATTTTCAAAACAGTCCAAAAAATCAACCCGATCTAGTTTTATTTACTGAAAAAGATCTAGTTTCGGCTACATCAGCATTGAGGCCAGAAACCGAGTCGTTTAAGAAAAAGAAGTCCTAATTAGTCGGGGTTGACCACACCGACTAGTTAGAAGCCACTCTAGCAGAGCCCAATCTAGCAGACTGAGTCGTGATTTCTCTATTTCTCTAAGTAACGAAATAGTCGGGGTTCCCAACCCCGACTATTTCTATTTATGGTGGGCCTGCCGACTTATATATACCCACCCAAACCTCTCCCCCTTAGTTATCATAATTTATTTCTTTCTCTTCACCTATGATCCTCTCTTTCTCCTCCTCCTACCTGAGTCCCCCCCAACTCATTTTTTAGGCTGAAATTTGACAAGAAAATTTGCAGAATATCTCTAGGGTAATTTCTCTCCCTTCTCTATTCTTCAACATTTAAAAATCTCTCTTCTTCAACATTTAAATCTAGGATTTTCATCAAAATCCAATCTCTAGGGTTTGAAATCTAATATCAATTAGATATCTTTATGGCGATTGTCAGCCTTTGTGTGTGGTATGCTTTAATTAAAATTAAAATTGTAGGGCATAGAATGCTTATGTTGGGGTTTATGGTTTTTATTTATTTATTTAGGGTTTTTGATTAAAATTAGAGTTATATGATTATGAAATTGTTGCGTTGTATATATGGATTATAAGATTGTTTGCATCTAGGTTTCTCTCTCTTATTCAATGGTGATACTATTTTTAAATTTGTTTTCATTTAAATGATATAATCTATTTTTTTCCAGAGGTTGAACAATATGGTTTGTATTGCTTATTCTTACGGTGGGAAAATGTAAAACCCCAGAAAAATTTGAGTTAATGATTGATAAATTGAATTATTATGTGATTAATTATAATAAATGGATATTTATTGAGATAAATATTATTATATGGTGTATGAGTACTCTAACAAGTATTTTGAGTATAAACAAATCAGTGAATGAGAAAGAAACATGTCGAAACATGCACAATGACCAAAAGACTGAAAATTTGAGAAAACTGGAAATTTTCAGCCCGGTCGATCGCCGCAGTCGACCGCCGTTCGGTCAACCGCGAAACCTGAACATTGCTTTTTCTGTTTTGACTTGGTTTCGGGTATTTACGACCCATATTTGTTTTTTCTGTTATATATATCACATATTCACGAGGTTTTCAGTTTTCTTTCATACTTTTGAAACCTAGCAGCCACCAAACAATTTTACAAATCCCTAATTTGATTTTTGAGAGAAAATAAGAGCTTTTAAAGAAGGATTTTGGTTTGTGGCTTGGACATCAGCATTGGAATTCCATCTTTCACGTTTTGTATCAAGTCTCAGGCGAGTTTCATCTCTGCTAATCCCTCTTCCTGTTTTAAAGAGTTTTTAATAAGATTTAAATGTGCTTTATAGAGCCTAATTGATTAATTTTGTATAAAAAGCAGATGTTTTGTATTATATGTATAAAGACTAGGTCTTTTCATGTTAAAGAGATTAAGAACGAAATTTTAGAAGTGTTTTTAAGATATAAAAATGATTAATGACGTTGTTTAACAGAGTAGATGATTTAATCTTCGTATTGATGTTTCGTGCATATTTAAGAGTTTATTTATGACTTATTATGCAATTTTATCTAGGTTTCACATGTTGATATTTCCCAGAGAAGTTGATTTGATGTTTACAATGTTCTACATATGCTTCAGTACGAATTAAACAAGTTTTGTTCACATAAACACGCATGAACACAATGATTCAAAACTTGCACAGAATAGAACAGGCTTCTGTTCGTGTGCCGATCGACCGCGCATAAGCGGCGGTCGACTGCGCATAAGCGGCGGTCGACCGCGTGCCAGGCAGAGGCCTGGGCAGCCTTTGAAACACTATACGTTCGACCGCCGCTATATTGCGGTCAACCGCCAGTCTGATAATTGGCCCGTGCATGTTTTCTTCCCTGATTTCTGATTTTTGGGAATTTTCTCTATCTTATTATGTTGCATAATGATCCTTATGAGTTGTTAAACACCTGAGGTGTTGGTGAACACCAGATTTTTTGACACGCACACCGAGATATATGCATGTACACGTAGTTTATGTTGTATTGACATGCATTGTTAGGATACTTGACACATGTTGAATTGATGAAAGTGTAATAACATATAATAAAGCATTGTTTATCCGTTATGGATGCTCAGTGTGGTTATTTATCCCGTAATGAGATCTCGGTTGTACCACACTCGGAGTATTTGGTTGTTTTTCCCATAATGAGACCTCAGTGGTACCAAATACTCGAAGATAATCGGTGTTTTTTTGAGTTAGGCTGATGGGCCTATACACCATTGTATGATCATCTAGGAGCATATCCGAAATAGGAAGATAAAACTTATTACCGTAGAACGATTGATTAAGGAAGTTGAACCCACATGTAATTGTGAGAACCTTACAAGAGTACCGTTATTTTAGGTAGCCGGAATATGGAGATAAAACCTATTGTCGTAGAGCGATTGAGTAAGAACCTTACAAGAGTATAGCTATTGCATGTGGTGATGCATACATATGTACATTGTGTAGTATGTTTCTATGTAGTTTATCCATGAGTAGAGTACACACTTTGGTACATGATGCACATGATATAGTTTATGATGATATTTGAACAGGCTGACTTTTCCTTGTGAGTTTTCCAGCTACCTAAGGGTAGTCTGAGATTTAGACAATTGTTTAATAATAATTTATGTATCGAGTACGCCATCTACGTGAGGGTAATATGAGATTATGAAAATGGTTCCTTTTGGTTGAGGTTTGAAGAATTTTCCTTTATGCAATGGTTTCATTCATAGGATTGGAATTAGTATTTAGACATCCATAATTTGAGACATGGTATACACATGAGGGTTTCCTTGTTTGGATTATTTCGCTCGACGTACTAATTCTCATGTTGTTGGTCTCTAAATACTAGTCTCCATTTAGGATTTTATGAATGATTTTATACTTATATCTACTGACTTTATTTTCTTATACTCCTACCCCTTCCCCTTGGGGGCGGTGGAGATTATCTCGCTAACGCTTTGATGCTCGTTATTTCCTCCCCTTTCAGGCAGCGAGTCCGGCACACAGAGTGTCACAGGTTGATGGAGTCGCATCTTTGCATCCATCTTAGTTATTTTATTAGTAGTTATTTACAGAGCTCCACAGTAGTTGTTCATTTTGAGATTATAGAGATTGTATTTTTATTTTGTAGAGACAATGTGCCTTAGTGAGATTTCTTTGACTATTTAATTTGAGACATGGTACATTATTACAGTTCAGGAATATTCTTATTCTATTTCAGTTGGGCTCATTTGTTGATTTTTCTCATGCGTCTTCTGTGTATATTCTGTTCTTGTACTATTTTCATTATTTGCATGTTTTATACCTTCACCTATTTTTTATAAGACTCTTACAACGTTATAATAAATTCAAAAGAAATAGTCTTTTTATAAGACTCTTACACAATGAAAATTTAAAAGTTACAATCTCCTCAAACAAACACAACGGACGTTTATCTCCCGCTGCTTGCGTTGGATCTTGGCCTGTGACGGGGACGTTGATATTCGTGGACTACCAAACGATCAGATCGATCCGGAGCTTTGTTGATTCGCAAATAAATTAAGAAATCGAAGCAATTATCTCGGGAACAGTGAGATAACCACTCTTCTCGAGATCACCGCAACGGGGCAATCTCAAGGAAAAGAACTGGGTACTACAGATCTGACAAACTCTTCTTCTTTATGCTGAAGAACTCGATCCGATCTCCTTCTCTCTTCTGAAATCCGTGCTCCTTTAGTCTTCAATTTAGCAGGGCTTCGCCGACACTCGATAATTCTAGATCTCTACAAATGAAGACCCTAGGGCTGTATTTATAGGCTTTGGGACCTTCATTTTCAAATAAGAACGATCGATTCACTCTTATCTTCAGTTATAACCACTTTATCACGTTCTTGGATAACATTGGACTAGTTGAAATAAATTCAGGCGGTTAACGATCAAAAAACAACTCAAAAACAGTAAAAATAACAAAAACAACTTTTTGGGGTATGGGACACCCGCGGTGTCTCGGTCACGGCCATGACACCCGTGGTGTCTCGGCCACGGCCAAGACACTTGTGGTGTCTTGGCCACGGCCAAGACGCTTGCGGTGTCTCCGCTAAGATCCGGGGCACTGTTTTGCGCGTCTCGTTTGTTTCCACTGTATCTTCGTCGTCCGAACTCAGAATTATACCATTCAAAGTGCGTATGAAACCCGACGAGGAGATCTACAAGCTCCCATGGTTGAATCACATGTGGAGTAAACAGGACACGAGGGGTGGTTCATGTTTCATAAAAGAAGTGTAGCTCCCGATCAGTTCATGTTTTCGTTATTCTGAAGTTTCGTTGCTTCACACGGGTCGTCGACTCACTTTATATGCTTATCGACATCAAATAAGCTTCTATGACTTGGATAGTGATGTTCGTCGTCTTCTTTCTATCTTGATCTACGTGCGGGAACCTATAGGCATTTTAGACGCCTACAGATACCCCCTCCAAAATGTTTCAGTCTCGTTTTTTTATAGAAGAGCCTAACATACTTTCGATGTGATCGGTCCAACCTTTAGTTAGTATGAAAGGACCTGTAGTTGGCTTCGATCCTTGACTTCTTTGATTTTTAGTCTATTTTGATGAATAGCTGAAGTTCTTCTGGCGCTGCGTTTATCGTCTGGCCGTCATCGAAGTTTCGAATCGAAATTTGTGAGTTAGTTTTGGCTCATGTTATTGAGTTGACTTTTAACTGATTATCTCCATCGCAACGCGTTGACTGGCATTGACTTTAGGGTTTTGCATCGATCGGTGTTGACTTTCATCGCAACATGTTGACTAGCGTTGACATAGGGCTGCGCGTTGATCGGCGTTAACCTTAGGGTTTTGCATTGACCGACGTTGACTTTAATCACAACGCGTTGATTGGCATTGACCTAGGATTACGCGTTGACAAGCGTTGACCTTAGTGTTTCGTATTGATCGGGATTGACTGGCGTTGACCTAGAGCTACGTGTTGACCTCAGGGTTTTGCATCGATCGGCGTTAACTTTCATCGTAACGCATTGATTGGCATTGACCTAGGGCTACGTGTTGACCGATGTTGACCTTAGGATTTTACATTGATCGGCATTGACTTTAACCGCAACGCGTTGACTGGCATTGACCTAGGGCTACGCGTTGATCGGCGTTGATCTTAGGGTTTCACATCGATCGGCGTTGACTTTCATTGCAACGCGTTGACTGCATTGACCTAAGGGCTACGTGTCGATCGACGTTGACTTTCATTGTAATGCGTTGACTAGCATAAACATAGTTTATACTCATACGTTAACTGGAGTTTATATAGTTTAGGCTCTTAAGGCGTTGGAGCGGGGTGGTCCCAAATGTTGGGGCTACAGGACCAACTATTAAAGCTGATTCATCTGTATGATGGATATTATCCTGAAGTTGTCAGATCCTTGAGTCGCGAGACTAATTAATGGAACTGGTGCATCAATGACTATCACATTTATATACTTTTTGGTAAATTCTCAGCCATCAACGGGTTTGATTAGCCTTTACCGACTACCGTTTGAGTTGGGCTAGCATGCAGATTGTTCAAATCCTTTCCGCACGTAACGTTGTGCTAAAAGAGTTAACTCTTTTAGTGCTATGATATTGAATATGTAGACTTCGTCTTTCTCCCGTGAAAAGACTAAACGACAATATGTATTAGACGTAGACTTAGAATTTTTTGGCAAATCCTCAGCCTTCAACGGATTTGACGTGCCTTTACCGATTACCGTTTGAATCAGACTTGCAGGCGGATTGTTTAAGTTCGTTCTGCATGTGACGTTATGCTAAGAGAGTTAACTCTCTTAGTGCTACGATATTGAATACGTAGACTTCGTCTTTCTCACGGGAATAGACTACCTAGCAACGCGTGTTAGGCGTTGACTTATCCCTACTTAGGCTTCGGGATAAAAATTCTTAGACTTGGATTCTGGTGTCTTCTTAAATTGGTGAGAGACTAAACCGGCAACGTATGTTAGGCACTGACTTATCCCTACTTAGGCTTTGGGATAAAATTCCCCACGCGTGTAAGGTATGAATTATAGTGTTATTAATAACAACCTACCACAATATCGAATATGTGGGTTTTTGTCCTTTTTACGATAAAAGACTAACCAACAACGCGTGTTAGGCGCTGACTTATCCCTTCTTAGGCTTCAGGACAAAATTCCCCAGACTTGAATTCTGGTGTCTTCTTCACTCAGTGAAAGATTAAACCGACAACGCGTGTTAGGCGGTGACTTATCCCTACTTAGGATTCATGATAAAATTCTCTGCGCATGTAAGACGCGGATTTTGGGAGTTGAAAAGTAGTGTCTTCTCTTGGGGCAAAGACAAACCCGATACTGGAGATGAAGAATTTTATATCCTATCTCTAGTTGCAAAGAAAACTCAAAGTAGAATCTCCACTTCGAGAATTTGAAGAGTGAAACTAAGAGTGGGATCTTCACTCCGAGAATCGAAAAGATTCGGATAATCCTAACTGTCAGAAGGTTTGATTACCGAACTAAAGGTGAAAATCCTAACTGTCAGAAGGTTTGATTACCGAACTAAAGGTGAATTTCTCATTTATCGAGAGTGAATTGTAGTTTTGGCCCTAACTGTAGGAATATTACCGAACTAAAGGTGAATTTCTCATTTATCGAGAGTGAATTGTAGTTTTGGCCCTAACTGTAGGAAGGTTTGACCAAGCGGGAGTTTGAGGTGACCCTAACTATAGGAAGGTTTGATCGATCGATATGGAAGTGGACCTCTCGTTCATGGAAAGAATCGAGAGGGGACTTTGGTCGTGGTCCTTATTGTAGGAAGGTTTGACCGAATGGACAGTGAGAGTGGGAGTACAAATTACAGCGGGAGTGTTGATTCGTACAAATCACTCAAAGGGGGTTTCCGGTGTTAAGTGACAAATATTTAACATGGAGGGGTTTGACAATTGTCGACGATCAGGATATTAAAATTCTAAGTATTATGTCTGGACTCTAACAATGAGAATGTTGAGTACACAGACACATCAGAATTTTGAGTGGATTAGACCAGAAAGAATTTTAGTGGTCCTACTATCATTTGATTTGATCGGTGAGGAATTTTGTGATGGAGAACTATGAATCATCAAGCACTTTACAATTATACCGTGGGAGTTTTGTGAGGAAAGATTGATCCAACGAAGTGATCAAATCTCGTCTCAGTAAAAGAGTGCTTGGAAGTTGGTGGAATTGATCCCGACAATGAGATGTGTTTCACCCTTGAATATTCAGAGTCCAAGTGAGAGTTTCTCATTTATCACTTCTTTGTAGTGATCGGGTTATCCCTAAGAATACACCGTATAGCATTCTTTCAGGAACTTCCCGTTACATGAATCATTCACCCCCAGCTTCCTTTGTGAAATCGGGTCTAACATTGTACTTAGTTAGATGACCGGGTTATCCTTAAGAATACCAGGCATGACACTCTCCAGGAACTTCCCATGAAAGAAAGGAAACAGTTTAGACTCATATATATGTTGGAGTACATGGAGAAGCAGTTTATACTCGTATACTCTTCGGAGTGTCAGAATGAGCAGTTTATACTCTTATACTTGTCGGAGTCTTCGTTCGGCTTAATTTAGCGTTATGACGCCGGTTTTAACCAAGGTTTGGATGCTATTCTTGAGAGCGAAGCAAGCCTTGATAGGATGAAGGATCCTTCTGTGATACGCATAGTACTTTGGATCCACAGTATTGTCAGCTTCCTCCTGATTTGTGATAGGTGGTAGCTTGATCTTGTTGTTTTCAAGGAGGGATTTGAAAATGGTTGGAACGTCTTCGTCCTTAAAAGAGTATTCTTTTTAGAGTCTCGGATCCGAAGTCTTTTACTGTCTTCGAGGTTATTGTTGTGACGTATGATTAACGTTAATAACTGCTGCAGGTGCCTTTCCTTTACCACAGGAGACGAAGCTTGAGTTCGGAGGGTTAGCCGTCGGTTGGCTTATTTCGACTTTCTTCCTTCTGAGAAAGCGTTCGGCCTGCTCTTCGCGCATCTTTAACTTTTTTCAGGTGTTGGACAGTGATACTCCCATAACTTCCAAAATATCAATGGATAGATTGTTATGATAGGTTTGGAGGATGAAGTCCTTTATAACTGGATCTCGACAATTCATCACCTTATTTCGGAATCGCTTGATGAAACGTCGATCGTCTCTTCGTCTTCCTGTTTCTCCTCAAAGAGTATTCTAATTGATACATCGGTATCATCATCAAAGAAATTGCCGAGAAATGAGCTCTCCATATCGTCCCAGCTGTTGACGTTTTCAAGCTTGAGACAACGGTACCAATCGAAGGCAGGCCCGCGAAGGGTGCCAACGAATGACCGAACCATCAAGGCTTCATTACTGGAGATCATGACCAAGTGAGACTTGAAGTAGATCAGATGTTGAGTGGGTGAGCCCTTCCCGTCGAACGACGTGAAGTTGATCAGGTTGAACTTCACCGGGTACGAGGTCGACTCCCACTCCTTTGGGTAGGGACACGGAATACCAGTCTTCTTCACCTCTTGAGCATACATCAGAGCGTTGATTTTGCTCTCAAGGTCTTTCATCTTTTCATCCTCGTCTGTATCATGCTTTGGATGATTTCTGAGAGGAACAATGCGGGTTTACAATTTTTATCAATGGGTTCCCAATCCAAAGGCTTACATACCATCGGTAGATTGAGTTCGATCGGAAGTAGGCCCTTACTTCTGCAAGGTCGGACAAATCCACCCCCGACATTGTCATTCTCGGTGGGATCACCCCCAACGTTATTGTCTTTAGTAGGGCCACCCCCAGTGTTCTGATCAACGTTATTGAGATGTTCATCCATATCTGAATCGCTACTTACTTGGTTAGCACTATTGTGACGGCTGGATTCACCAAGTTGATTGGAGAGAGCCTGAATCTGTTGGTCATGTTCTTCCTTCATCTACATTATGGCCATTTCCAATTCGAACTTGAAGTTCTCTTTTTGCTTAGCGAAAGCATCCTCGATGATTTTGGTCATTTGCTCGGTGTTGATCATAAGTGCGTCGCGGGATTGTCTTGGGTTGGATACCGTATTGTCAGAAGTGATTGCAGAGTTGGCATCTAATGCTTCATCGTCCGAGGATAATCCATTATTCATCCTCTGATAGTCCCTACGTTTAGTAGTTCCCGTGGAAACTAAGTTATACGTTGGGATACATCCGAAAAATGACGGGGACTGAAACTTCACGTTGACTTCCCTTTATCAGTCATATTGATAGTGACCTTTGGGAATTCGTCATCTTACGCAGCTGATCTTTTTCTATGGAAACGCCTCAGCTTCGTTTTTGACGCTTCAGAGGAAAGCCTTTGGAATATCGAGACCCTCTGTGGAGCGGTCTTAGGGCAGCTACATGCTGATAATACTACCCTGATAAGCTTGACACACGGACAATGAAAGTCTGTTTCCCGAATATCTCTCTTTCGAGATCTGTTCATACCCCCAGCCTGATAGTACAACTCATCGGCATGATGACCGGAGCTATTTATCTTGTGTTGGCATGACTTCTCAGGTATAACGTCATCGTCCGATGAATGCGTTTCCTTCTAAGGAATTATTGCCTTGTTAGCATTCCTAAGAGTCACACGTTTAGAGCTACGCCTTTGTAAGCGCGGGACCTCAACGGTCTCCTGGACTTCGACACGTAGTCCGAGGTGGTCAGTAATGGGGGTTTTCCTATTATAGGAAGCTTTCAAATTGTTGCAAAAGTGTGTGTGACCCCCAGCTCGATGAGTTATTCGGGGTTCATCCCCTAGGCCCAAGCGTTCTCTAATGGGAACCTTACCTCGATATTCGTGCAAAGGATCTAGGCGGTTCACCAGTTTTCTTGCTTTTGGATATGTCCATACTATCGTGGAGCTTCACCGGAGGTGCGGGATTAGAAGGAGAGACATCTGAACTTGACGAAAGCTGGGAACCAGCTTTGGATCTGGAATCGAGCGAGAGATACGACTGGTGTCTCTTGTCGGGTAGAAGCCATGACTTAACATTCGGCACCCAAACCTGCTTAGATCTTGGTGGCCTTTTGAACACCTCTTATTTTTGTAATCCTTATGATTTATGCACAAGGATCCGAGCATGCGTAAGAAGTGCGCAACGCTTCTGGATGTGCTCCTCGAGGGTAGAACGGGTTCGTTTGACATGAACCTATTTGTCAGTTGACGGTTGGGAGGAGGACCCCGATGCTTGTTGTGGCGGTGGCTTAGACACTTGACGTTTCCTGGACTTCAGATCCGCTTGGTAGTGGAGCCCATCCACTTCCTCCAAAGCCTTAGCAAATTGGCGGGCGAGACGTTGGCAGCGCCACTGGCGACCCCTCTTCGATAAAGTAGGCGTGCCAAATTGGCGGGCGAGACGTTGGCAGCGCCACTGGCGACCCCTCTTCGATAAAGTAGGCGTGCCTTCAACATTCAACTCCTTAATGGAGGTGGTGTCCGGATCTACGGCTTTGGCTTCATCGAACACCGGCGGATCATTATGATATGCAACTGCAGCGACGGTAGCGGGGAGATCACCTTCTTGGGTCTTCAGATCTGAAGACCAACGGATCTTCTGGAAGGAGAATACCTTCCTGTACTTACGAGGAGAGGCGGATCTGGAGGAGGAGGAGGAGACGTACTCCTCGAACTTTTGTTGGTCGAACTCGTATTCGACCTCTTCAGCCACGGGGATCTTGATCGTCGGCTGCGACACGACAGCCTTGGCAGTAAGGCTGTTGGCTCCCGCTACGGTCGCCAGCTTGTTTGGTTCAGAAATTACTTTCATTGATGAATTCATTACAACTTTGGACGTTATAATAAATTCAAAAGAAATAGTCTTTTTATAAGACTCTTACACAATAAAAATTTAAAAGTTACAATCTCCTCAAACAAACGCAACGGACGTTTATCTCCCGCTGCTTGCGTGGGATCTTGGCCTGTGACGGGGACGTTGATATTCGTGGACTACCAAACGATTAGATCAATCCGGAGCTTTGTTGATTCACAAAGGAATCAAGAAACCGAAGTAATTATCTTGGCAACAACGAGATAACCATTCTTCTCGAGATCACCACGACGGGGTAATCTCAAGGAAAAGAACTGGGTACTATAGATCTGACGAACTCTTCTTCTTTATGCTGAAGAACTCGATTCGATCTCCTCCTCTCTTCTGAAATTCATGCTCCTTTAGTCTTCAATTTAGCAGGGCTTCGCCGATGCTCGAGAATTCTAGATCTTTACAAATGAAGGCCCTAGAGCTGTATTTATAGGCTTTGGGACCTTCGTTTCAGATAAGAATGACCGATTCATTCTTATCTTTAATTATAACCACTTTATCATATTCTTGGATAACATTGAATCGGTTGGAACAAATTTAG
This sequence comes from Asparagus officinalis, assembly GCF_001876935.1. Lineage (NCBI taxonomy): Eukaryota > Viridiplantae > Streptophyta > Magnoliopsida > Asparagales > Asparagaceae > Asparagus > Asparagus officinalis. The sequence goes on from NC_033794.1 coordinate 24,430,946, forward strand.
ACGGTTAACGATGAAAAACAACTCAAAAACAGCAAAAATAACTTTTTAGGGTCTGGGACACCCGCGGTGTCTTGGCCATGGTCAAGACACTTGCGGTGTCTTGGACACGGCCAAAACACTTGCGGTGTCTAGGCCACGGCAAAGACACTTGGGGTGTCTCAGCCTTGGACGAGACACCACGGGTGTCTCGGCCAAGGCCGAGACACCTCAGGTGTCTCGGCCTTGGCCGAGACACTTGCGTTGTCTCCGGTAAGATCCGGGGCATTGTTTTGCGCATCTTGTTTGTTTCTACTGTATCTTCGTCATCCGAACTTAGAATTGTGGCATTCAAAGTGCGAATGAAAGTCGATGAGGAGATGTACAAGATCCCATGGTTAAAGCACATGTGGAGTAAACAGCACACGAGGGGTGCTCCGTGTTTCATAAAAGAAGTGTAGCTCCCGATCAGTTCATGTTTTCGTTATTCTGAAGCTCTGTTGCTTCACACGGGTCGTCGACTCACTTCATGCGCTTATCGACATCAAATAAGTTTCTATGACTCGGATAGTGATGTTTGTCGTCTTCTCACTGTCTTGAGCCGCGTGTGGAAACCTATAGGCATTTTTAGACGCCTAAACCTGTGATGGTGAAATATGTCGTAGCATGGTGTTGGTGCTTGGCAGGTTTGACAATCCAGATTTTACCTTAGACTGCAGCCTTGTGTGAACCCTGAGGCGTCAGAGTTAATATTAGAGCTCTAGTTCCAGTATCCTTAGGATCATCCATGTGTTATATTGTGGAGGTAGGATAGAGTTTCTTTGGAATCATGTATAGAGTCCGCTAGGAATTCTTAGTATGAGTGAGGACGCATTATATATATACGCAAAAATTACCAAAATTTTTATGAACTATTTGCTTTGAATTATAAAGCATGTGGTGAATGATAAGTGATACTATTTTCCTATTGGTATATGTTTTACTTTTTGTACCTAGGATCCCATTTATTATGACTTATAAGCTCTATTTTGGAACCATAGATGTCAGGACGAGCAGAGCAAGTTGATTTAGAGTCAGAGCCACAGCAGGCTCCACAGTATTTGATTGACATCCTAGCGTCATTTATATCTAGAATAGCTGCCCAAGAAGAGCAATTAGACAACTAGATGTCGCCAGCAGTATCATCACTTGTAGTTCCTCCTCCACCTGCACCAGCTGATCTTATATCAAAGGCGTCATTAGGAGTTGCGCCAACCCCAAATACCATTAGAGCTACACAACAAAAAGAAAGCCCTAAGATAGGACCAACACGAGATAAGGGCAAGAATAAGAGAAAGTACACAGGATTAGAAGAACCCTAGCTAGATAATCGAAAGCAGCAGAATAATACCGGTCCGAGGGAATAACCGGATCAGACAATTTCAAAGCAATGCAGATTTATTGGATTTTGTTATAACTGTAACAAATTCAGTCACAGCCGCAGAGTGTCATGGTGAATCAATGAGAGCTCGGCAAAGCAAGAGACAGAAATCACAAGAGGTACAACGAGCGTGGAAATAGAGCAAAATGCAGGGTGCATGTTATAAATGCCATAAGATTGGATATAGAGTGAGAGATTGTCGTAAAGTACTTGTAGGAAAATAGAAGGATAGAGACAAGAATCAGCGGTCACAGAATTGCGGGCACGACTAGCAACACATGAAGCTTGAACTTGGATCTTGACTTGAATTACATTGCTTCATACCGATATTCTTTCAACCTCCATTGGATATAATCGTGAAAGCTCGATTCCATCCAACCTCCGACCGATTATTTGTCTAGAATAAATACAAAAACACAAATACTAGACAAACAATATTAGTTATAAATTATTTATTAAAACATCATCAAAATAAAAAGGGTGACAAAATTTGCTATACATATGTGCATGGTGAGTGCTTGGTTTTGAAGAGTTAGCACGAGACTTTGCACATAAGTCCATAAGTTTCTTGTTATTAACAATGCATATCTTAAGAATTGAATCTAAAGAAGAAATGTGATTTTTAATATTGTTCAACTCAACATTTGGCATAGAAGCATTATCAGTAGAAGTAGAGCAAATATGATCATTTTTAAATAATATAAATTTATTTCTATTAGACTCTACTTCTAACATGACATCATTCTTCTCATGAATTAAGTTGACAACATTGGAACTCAAGGTTATATGATCCAATTTTAATTTTTCTATTATTTTCTTTAAGTATCACATTATCTTTAACAATAATATCAAATTTAGATGCTAGCAATTCATGATCGGATTTTAAAGTTACATGCTTGCTTTTTAAATCAATAATTTTTTAATGTAACTTCTTATATGCATGCATTAATTTCTCATAGGCACAAGCGAGTTCATCAATAGTTAATTCACTTTCAGAATCAGAATCGCTTACCACACTAGGGCTATCACCTAGTGTCACGCCCCGCTTCCCAAAATACACAGGAACCGGAACGTGAACAAGCCCGCGACGTATTAGATCAAGGAGAGTAAATAAAAACATTTCTCCTCAACCTAATACGCTAAGCGTCTAGAAATAAATACAATACGAATTCACAGGTCCCCGATCACACATAGCAAGAATATAAAGACAACCCAGAATAAAAATAGACATATCATCAATGGTAAATCATCCCAGACATAAAATATGGGTCCAACATACCCTTATTACAAAATAGTCCAACTAGGAAATAAGAAATACATAGTCCATAAAGAAAATACTGTTAAAATACTAAGTCCATCATCAACTAGAGAAAAGTACGGTAAAAGAGTTTTAGTGTCCAACTACTACTACGGAATAAAACTACTACGCTTCAGCTGGTTCTTCTACTCCTTCTGCAAGACACCCCTGCTAAGAATCTTCTGGCTCCTGTACGATCCCGTACTGAGGCTGCTCATCTCCTAAATCTGACGTACACCCAGAAAATAGGAGTACGTCAGCGTGTGAAACACACGGCAAGATCCCCCAAGGCAGGAACAAAATACAATAATAATAATGATAAAATACGCATGGTCAATGTGATAACTGAAATAGAAATAGAACATGTGATGATAATAATAACGTTAGAGGCATGCAACTGGAATACTAATAATCAGAAGAATCTAAAAATCAACCAAGTAAGAAGATCATGCAGGTAGCGATCAAACTAATCATCCAAGCAACAAGGTCATACAATAGATGGAATTAATACTTAAAAATCTACAACTCGAGACGTAGTACGTCGAGCGAAATAATCCAAACAAGGAAACCCTCATGTATATACCATATGTCTCAAATTATAGATAATTAAATACTAATCCCGATCTATGTATGAAAAGGAGTACAACCGGCCTATATCTCACAAGAATCATACTTAGTCAAGAATCGATGTCATGTAACCAACTATCTCATCACTCATCTCAAATAATCAACAATCTCAATATCCCTGCTCCTCAGACCCACTCCAGGCCGAAACAAGACGCTGGCGCGAGCCTGGAAAATAAATAATAATCTCGATATCACCTCACCTCAGACCCACCCCAGGCCGAAACAAGACACTGGCGCGAGCCTGGAAAACAATCAATAATCATAACCGCTCACATGGACCAAGGCTTCTCACCTTAATTCTCGTAATTCCAAGTCAACTATACACGAGATTCTAGATCCTAACTATGTCATACAGGTCACTATAGTTTGGTACTTCTCATGATTCTTAACATGGAATAATAAACGTAATTACGCTAAGCGTCAAAGTCATAAAGTGTGAACAGGGGGGTCATGATCACATGCAAGAAACATACGAAAGTAAGGCTACTATTAACAATACAAGATGAAACTACCATTATAAAATTCCAAGAATAATTTACTTTAAAAATTATCTCACATTATAAAATTCTAGAATAACCTTCTTAAAATATATTTTTTTTATTCTTTATAAACAGTAATACTTTTAATTTTATAAATAATCTAAAATACTTTTTTTCTTAAAATAATATTCTTTTAATCATAACAATTATTCAAAAATACTCCTTATCCAAAATAAGTAATTCCTTTTAAAATATTTTCCTCCTTATAAATAATTCTAAAAATACTCTTTTAAACAACACAAAATTAACCATAAACTATTTTTGACATATTTATTCATCATTCCTAGCATCATTTCATAGCATATATCCACCGCGATATCATCAACAATTACACAATTAAAATCATATCAACACAACTAATCTACGCACATACACATAATAAATTCATAAGAGATAAAAATGAAATTAACAAGACAACGGCAAGAGGGATCTTGCCTCGGGGATTTATCGAACGAATCGACGTCGCCGGGCGAGGCTACGAGTCCGCGAACGAGGAGGCAACGATAGCCAGCGACGGTGACGACGAGCAGTGGAGGACAGCGGCTACGAGGAGGCTGGGGCAGCGACGAGGGGGTTCGTCGGACGTCGGGCAGTGACGGGGTGGCTGCTGTGGTGGCCGGAGGCGGATCGGGGTGGTTGGCTTGGTCGGAGGCGGAGCGACGAGAGGGGGCGGCGGATCTAGGCGGAGGTGGCGAGTTGAGCGGGGGAGGGCTGGTTGCAGGCGGGGTCTGGTTGACCGTGGAGGAAGGAGGTGAGACGAGGGGAGCCGGTGGCCGGAGCAGGGGACGCTGACGGAGAGGGGAGCGGTGCGGTTGAGATCTGTGGTCAGGCCTCCGGTGCAGGCGGCTGGTTGGGCGGCTCGTCGGTGCTGATCGAAGTGACGACAAGGAGGGCGGAGGGATGCTGGCCGGCGTGCGAGAGCGGTGCGGCGGCTGAGCGGGCCGAGCGGGGTGTGGGGAACGACGGGAGAGGGTGGTGTCGAAGGGGAGGCGACCGGTGGTCGAGGGTTCGGGAAGGAGAAACGAGAGCGAGAGGCGGCGAAGGTGATGATGAACAGTGGCTGCGGGTTTGATTTTTTTTGAACAGGAGAAACATATACCTATATATATATAGGTAATTAGGGTTAGGGTTAGGGTTAAATAATTAAAATAAAATAATTATAGGTATTTAAAAAATAATCTAATTACAGAATAATTATCTATAATTAAAAACGTACATGTTGTGCTATTACAACAATTGATACGAAATAGTCGAAAGATACTCATATTGTATAATTAAACAAGAGTAAATAATAATAAAAATATATTAACTTACATTTAAAATCAAATAATTATGGGACAATTACGTACACAGTAAAACGTACTAGTTATACTAATTCGACAGATAATATGTAACAATAGAAATAATACAACAATTTATACTAAAGATATGTAATTAATAATACAAAGTATTATACGAAATAATTCATAATAATATTAATAATACGATATATTATTTAAAATGATACGTAGTAGTACCGATAACACAACAAATTAATTCTAGAAATTTTTACTGCATAAAATAAATTTATAAATATCAAAATCATTTCAATAAATATATAATCAGATTTTTAAATCATAGAAAATTGTAGAAAATCGAGAAAAATAAAAATACTCTTTTAAAATAATAAATAAATATTTTAAAATACTAGAAAAATTATTTTAACTAGTATCAAAAATTCACGGTCCTTACACCTAGTGGCTGTGAGCACGATGAGGCTCCACATGAACTTGAAGAGGAAGCCGGCAAAGCTTGTCAGATTGCCTCTAAATTCCCTTGATGTGCTTCTATGAATTTTCACAATTTGTAAGCACTATCAAATGAATCAATCTAGTTAGAAAAAGATGAATCAAAAGCGTTACGTAAAAATTCTAACAAGAGCTTATTCATTGTAAACATTTTATGATTATTTTTACTCCACTTGGATTTCTCCGAAATAGGTACAATATAAGTACAATCTATAATTTTCCATAAATTAAAGTGTCTAGATCGAACAAAAAGTTTAAATCTAACACACCATTGAGCATATGAAAAATTATCTAATTTAGGAGCAATATTAATGACATAACCAAGACTAGGTGCACCATGCATATCCATAATTATAAAAATATGCAAGCAAGATGAAAATGAATCTCAAAATTAGATTAGCACAAATACAAGAACAATGAACTTTAACTCAAAGCAGTTAAACCTTAAATCAAAGAGCATCAAGCTCTGATACCAATTGTTAGTACCCTAGTGCCACTAGGAAAGAACCCTAGAGGGGGGGGGGGGGGGGGGGGGTGAATAGTATTTATTCTAATCTAATCCGATTTAATACCAATTAAAACTAATTAATAAATATCCTAATAAATATGATATACTATAAGATATATGCAAGGATAAGCAATATAAACAAGGGTGAAATAAACAAAAACAAACAAGAGTGATAGTGCGCAAATAAACCAACACAAACACAAGCAAATAATCACGGAGTTTGGTCCTTTCGACCTACGTCTCCGCTCCCCACTCCTGGGGAGAAATCCACTATCACACTGGGTTTTCAACACTCACCTGAAAACGTTTACACCACATAATATCGGTTTTCAACACTCACCGAACAAGGTTCACAATAACACATAATGCAACTATATAAATACCACCTCAAGTGTTGACCTCTCACGTGTCTCCCTCAAGTGCTCGGAATTACTTCCTCTCACTAGGTTTTACTACCGACGTTACTCTTCTTGGGACCGACCACGTCTCTCACCTCTACACTCCTCTTGGTGTATTTGTGCAATACAATGTGACCTCACAAATGAAAGCTCAAAATACAAATAATTTGTTCTCTAAATAAGGTGAGAACTTAATTAAGCCCAACTCAATATTACAATCTCACAACCCTAAATATACTATGTATGAAAATACTAAAAGCTCAATGTGAATGTGTGTAACAAAAAGTATCAATAAAAACAACTAAACTCAATATGAAATCTAGCTTATGAAAATTAAGATCAAAACAATAAATAGCTAGAATTGAGTTTAAGGAAAACTTTTCTATAGATCAAGAGAGAGAGAGAGAGAGAGAGAGAGAGAGAAAGAGATGAGTTGAAGCTCAAACACCAAAGGATGATCTCTTCTAACTCTTGTGAAAATTTCTTCACAAACTTTAAACTCAAACAAACTTTTAAACAAACTTTGAACTCTTGTAAAACTCTCTTAAACTTGTTTAAAACATTCTCTTGGTTAGTTCAGAAGTAAGGGGGCAATGGGTATATATAGGTTCACAATACAAACCCCAAAAACTAAGAAAAACCAAGCAAAAAGACAAAATAATAGAAACTAGAAAACTAGCCATTAGAGGCCGTCGATCGACTTATGAACAATATCAGTCGACTGATGAGCTCACCGTTATAGGCAGTTCACAGCTCATCGGTCGAGTGAAGACCACATCAGTCGACTGATAAACTCATCAGTCGATTGATAGTTCATCAGTTGCAAAAACAAAAACTTTTGATAATCCTAGGCGAGTTCATTAGTCGACTGATAAACTCCATCAGTCGACTGATAACAAGTTATCAGCCTGATTAAAACAGTAAATCTAATTTTTGAAGTACTTTTAAAAATAGTAAATAAATTCAAAAAATATAAAACTTTGGAAAATATTTATAAACATGATAATAAACATGTTGCAAAAAGAATTTTTGAATTTACACTTCCCATTTGTAAAATATCCTCATTTTGCAAAACTTGGTCAAAACATGAAAACATAAAACACTTGTTTTTGATATTGTGACTTAAACAATGTTTTGACACCTTATAAAATAATTATATAGACTTAATAAAAGTTGTATATAATTATTATTAAGTCCATAAATCAATAACTTAATATTTTCATGAAAATGCATGTTTTGCAAACATTCAAAACAATATACATGATTTCATTGAACTAAATAAACTTCATATTGATAAAATCATATATAAGCATATAAACAAGAAACAAATATGTATTTTCCAATTATATTTATTTATTTTATATTGAAACTTGAAAACTATAAAACCAAAACATGTAAATATATCTATAAAACCAAAACATGTAAATATATATAACTATATATATATAAAAACAAAAACGTGTATGTGATTAAGCTTGAAGTATCTACACACAAGTATAAACCTAAAACTAAATTATCCAAGCTATCTTGATGTTCAATATGGCTCAACTTGGTTGCGGATGAAGCTTGATCTTAAATCTTTGACTTGAATTGTTCATAGCTTCACTCCGATATTCCGCCAACCTCCTTTTAATATCACCGTGAGGGCACAATCCAACCAACCTCCAACTCATTGTTTACCTAGAATAAATACAAAAACACAAATATTAGATAAACAATATTAGTTATAAATTATTTATTAAAATATCATCAAAGCAAAAAGGCCAACACGGAGGTTGACCGCGTGCTAGGTAGAGGCCTGGGCAGCCTCTGAAACACGATGCAGTCGATCGCCGCTATTTTGCTGTCGACCGCAGAGGCCTGGGCAGCCTCTGAAACACGATGCAGTCGATCGCCGCTATTTTGCTGTCGACCGCCAGTCTGATAATTGGTCAGTGCATGTTTTCTTCCCTGATTTCTATGTTTGGGAATTTTCTCTATCTTGTTATGTTGCATATGTTTTCAGCAAAAGTTGGTTCTGTTGAGGAATTCATTATATCTTCGTTTGATTACAACAAATTCAAAGAAATAGTTTTTTTATAAGACCTTTTCTACACAACAAAGCAAAAATTACAACTTTTGAGAAAATAACACAAAAATCGTCTGTCGATTCTTGTTTTTGTGGGACTTTGCCTGTGCCGGGAACGCTTTGGTTCGTGGACCGCCGAATCACAGATCGTGAAGGGGGTTTAATGATTCTTCCTTCGTTTATCGAAGTGAGAATTTGAAACGATATCTTATCAAAGTAAGATAGTCGTTCTTCTTAAAATCAAGTCAAAGCTTAATTTCAAGGCGTTGCAAGAAAACTCAAATCTGCTCTCTCTGCTCTGGAATGCTCGTAAAAATGCGCTCGATCCTCGTCAGAAGTGACCCTAAGGGGGTATTTATAGCCTCAGGGGTCTACAACTGAAAAAACTCAACAACATATACACTGTTAAGGCCGCGAGACAGGCTTGTTGTAGCTGTTCATCGGGCCGCTTGGCTGCCTCAGATCAGTTGTTTTGCTTTGTTTTCTCGCCGCTCCCGCGAGATAGTAAATGCTATCTCGAAAAAAGAATATTCCTGGCAGTTTCTTTCTTATACTGCCTTCCCACGTTTTCAAACTCCGTTATTTTGGCAGTTATTCACGTGATTTTCGCCCACGATGTTTTCCACGTCCCTTGGCAGTTAATGGACACGTGGGTGGGAGTTATTTAAGGTGGTTTTTGACCATTTCAACACTGTCTTCGCTGGCAGAGACAGCAAACACTGTTCTCGTGCCTGGCCGCAGACAGCAAACACTGTCTCGCGCTGGCCGATGACAGCATACACTGTCTCGCTGCGCATGACTAGCAACACACTGTCTCGCTGGCGAGACAGCAAAGTCTGTCTCGCTGGCGAGACAGTTCATATCTGTCTTGATTTTTCTCTTAAGACAGTATGAGGTGATTTTTGATGTTTTGAGCTGTGTTTGGATATCTATTAGCATTTTTTAACGCCTACAGATACCCCCTCCAAAGTATTCCTGACGTATTCTTTTATAGAAGAGTCTGGGATACTTTGGATAAGATAGATTTTACTTACGATCCCTTCAATGCTTGGTTGAGTAGGTCGTGTTGAAGAATCTGTGAAATAGCTTCGGCTCTTGATCTCTTCATCCATTAGTCTATTCAGTTCTTTGTAGAATAGCTAATATTTCTCCGGCACTGCGTTTATCACTCGACCATTGTTGAGATCTTGAATTGAAGCTGGTATTTCCAGATTGATGTTTGTTTGTCTCTCGAGAGTTCGTCAGGTTATCCTTAAGAATATCAAGAGTAATATTCTCCAGAAACTTCCTGTTGAGGGTAGGGAAACAGTTTAGACTCGTGTACCTATTGGAGTATCCATGTGTATCACACCATTGTTGCCATTTTGTAATACGAGACAGCTCACATTGTCTCTCTGTGCGAGACAGTAAATACTGTCTCGCGGTGCGAGACAGTATATGCTGTCTCACTGTGCGAGACAGTATATGCTGTCTCGCTGTGCGAGACAGTATATACTGTTTCGCACGGCGAGATAGTAAAAGCTAACTCGCACGTATACACTGTCTCGCACGGCGAGACAGTAAAGCCTGCCTCGCTCGGCGAAGTCGGGGTTATAAAACCCCGACTTAGGGTTTTCTGGCGATTTTCACTCTGATTTTCAGCGCGATTTCTTGGCGATTTCTTGACGATTTTCACCAGTTTTCTTCTACTTCTTCTCCTCTTTGCTGCTGACTTGGGTGGTGCCTTTGTTTGGGGATATTCCACTCGGATTTCTGAAGGTTTGTTCACCTTTTTTTCTTTAAAACTTTGACTTTTTTTTAACTTTGACCTTGCATGCACTGTTTCGGCCATATTTTGTGATATTTTGGTTGATTTCTTTCTCAAAATCCTGACCTTTTTCGTTGGGTTTCCTTGTAGATTATTTATTCATCATGTCGCCACGTCGATCTAGTGGTTCCCGTGGCCGTTCGACTGCTCAGTCCCCTGAAGAGGCTGCCCCTGTTGCCGCTTCGCATGGGGGTACGTTTCTTTCACCCTTTCACGAATTTAGATACTGTATTTCGTCAATTTCATATACATGTACCTGTATTTGCATGCAGATCCTCGTTTGTATCCTTTGAGATACCCTCGAGAAGAGCCGGTATCCTCTTTTGAGGGGATCGACGCTTAAAAGTGTTTGTTTTGCTTGGACAAAACACACTTCAGAATACACAGTGGCGATTTCATATCATCCCATATGTATTAAAAGGTTTTGGTATGCCGTTATAATGCCCGTGCATAGTAAGGCATATCTCCTTTATACACGTGGTAGATGGAAAATCGTCACACCTGTTATGAGATAACGACTATATCTTATGGAGTAATATACCGTTTTCTCTAAAATTTTAGGACTATACTTACACAGTTTATGTGTATCTCCTGTATCAGTCCATTTTCCTTCCACAATCTTCACTGTTGATGCAGTTACGGGCCAGAGTAGTGCCACTCACTCTTATTATGAGGGGCTACCGTTAATCGAGTCTGCTCCCTAATTCAAGTCAGATTACAGCGAAGGGGCCCGAGAGTTGATTCAACGAGGTAGTTGCCGTATTCTGCGACGGTTAATCATGGACGCAACCTTAATTTCAGAGCAGGACTCAAACCAATGTATACGGAAACTAGACTTCTTATTTGGTGACTCTATAAAGGATCCGGCGATTGCTTTCTGTAAGCCTGCGCAGTGGTTACATGAGGATGGTTCGTTATTCCTGTACTTTCCTTTTATCCCTCGAGAGCACTCACTGTTAAAGTTCAGGAACTTATCGGTTGGACGTGAGATGTTCTGGAGGTTAACAGAAAACCACGAACGTATTCGTTGTGGTTTCATTGGGAAGGAAGCCACCCCAGGTTCCAGTGAAAGAGCTTCAGTGCGGGGACTTCATCCGGGCATCTTAGGTCAAGATAATATTCCACAGAATGAAAAGACAGCACAGACAAACACCGTGAACAATCGTTTAGCTGCAATGAGGAAGAAATTACCCCACGAGAGCTTCAGATGTTATGGATGGGTCCATTATTCTGGGGACAAATAGTGGTGGAGCAGAATGACTCGCTATGTGTTGAACCGTTGGGGGCGAGAGTTAGCAGAACTAGGGTTGGAAGTCCCAATCCGTGCCACTATGTATAGTCTGCAGATCAGTGTGGGTCATTTCCTCTGCTTATTCAATATCTATAACCCTGATACCAACACATTCTTCACCAAGAACGGAGAGCTCGGCCTACCATTACACGAAATGATGAAGGTGTCTGGTTTACCCATGGGCGATGTTCCATATCAAGAGTTCTTTCCAACTGCCAGTCAGTTGAACAAGATGAAAGATCGGTCAGCTGTGACCCATGACACTTTATGGGAATTGACCTGCCATTATCATATAGCCATGGCCGAGATGGAGCCCAAAGCTAGGAAGAAATCCCCCCAGATCAGTTTAAAACAATTCGCCGATTATCTGTTCAAGAATCTGGATGACCGTTCGGAAGAGGTACGCGGATTGTCTCCTTTGAGTTCGGGTGAAATCAATCGGCTGTTAGAGAAAACAAACGCGCAATCTTACACCTCTCGCTCAGAAGACGGATTTTCGCACGGTACTAAATTCCGCCCTTATCTGTGGCAAGCTGGTGTCCCGATTCATTCTACCACCCTGCTTGTTGGCTTCTTGGCCTTATGGTTGAAGAGGTGTGTGGTTCCCCATCAATCCTCCGATGTGATGCTAATGGAAGTATTGTATCCAGCCGTCCAGCTAGCTACAGGTCGCAAATTATCCTTTCTTCCCGCTATGGTGGTTAGTATTCACAGTGGATTACGGTAATTAATCTCCGTGTTTACCCAGGAGAAAAAGAAACCCTCCGCCAGCCTATCCGTCCCGAAGCTGGAGCTGCCCTACACTTATCTAATGACCTGGTTAGTACTTCACCAGTCAGATTTAATGGAAGCTCCTGAGACGGTAGATCCCAGCCTTCCTCTGTTGCAGAATCTTGAGGGTTGCAAATGGGTCAGACATCGATGGCCGGACATCACAAGGCAATTCAAAATTCACAAGTGTTGGGAATTTTTCCCCTGCTTCCCTCAGTTCTCCGGTACCTACAACACGACTTTATTGGATGCTGAAGATCCAAGGCAGAATCATACCATCTTAGACGTCGGGTGTTTCCGATGGTTGATGAACATTCGACCTGGATATCTATTGTTCAGGGTAAGAGATGTTTATCACATTGAACCCTATCTTCCATGTCGATTTGCTCGTCAATTCGGCTATGATCAAATGTATGTCGGCAACCCGAATCGTCACCTTAGTTTTCGAGGTGGACTTATCGACGGTGCGAGAGCTTGGTTTTGGAGCATTGCCGGTTGCACCAATGTTGAATTTGATCTTTCTTTAGAAGCACCGCCTCTTCGGATGACCTTCCTGTATTGCAAGTGGTTGATAGCCGCCAATATCGTCACTCGACGTAGGAGAATATCAGACTCAGAGGAAGAGGTAGCTCCACGGCAAGCAACAGAAGTGACCCATGAAGCTGTGATGTCACCCCGAGGCAAAGAGGCTGCTGAATCTTCAAGAAAAGGAAAGGAACCGGCCCTCCCAACTGATAGCGAAGAAGAGTTTGATTCTGAAGAAACAGACACCTCTGAGGGGGCGAGCGAGACTGGTTCGAGTTCTGAGGAAGCAGTAGGTCTCCCTGACTCTTTCTTTGAAAGAGGACTTGTACGCCCTTCTGCTGCGCCTACCCAACCACAGAATGCTCCAAAAAGAAGGAGGGAGAGAGTCGTTATGACTTATCCTAACCGAATAACGGTTGAAGTTCATAGTGGGGATGAAGAGGATGAAGAGGATGAAGTGCCTCTTGCTCGTCGACAAAGGTCGCGACCTTCCCCTCAAGCTCAATCCCAAGCCCTTCCCGGAGTTGAATTGCGTACCAAACGTCGTCACGAAGGTTCTGAAGTACATCCACCGAAGAGACAAAAGAAAGCTGTCTCTAAACCATGCGTTCATCTTCCTGCTCTAGAAGAGACGTCTGGTCGTAATGCTTCTTCTGATGAACAAGGTAACTATTTGTTTTTATCGCTCTCACACTTCTTAACGCTCAAATTTATTTCATACTCAACTTCTGTCGGGAGTCGAGAAGAAGGAGAATTGCCAGCTGATGTTGCTTCTCCCGGAGGTATGGAGACCGAGGAGACCCGCTTTGTCCAACAAATGTAGGATGCTCTGAAAGAAGGATCAGCTGGTGTTCCACCGACTCCTGACATTGATCCATCAACCACAGACACAGGTACTGATCTTTCTCCTCTCGAAAGAGAAATCCGAGAAATGAATGAGTCGGACCGTGTGCCTCCTCTAATGACCTGTGCACTTTGTCTCCTTTTAGTCAAGCTAAAAGAAGCGGGTACAAGTAGTGGAGCTCTCGAAACCGTCCCGGTCAACAAAGGTAACGTTAATCGTCTTTTTGAGCAAATTCATTTAAGTTTATATGGTATTTATGGCTCAACACGTTCTGTAGATACCATAATGGAAGAATCTGTTGGAGGAGCGGCCGCACATGCAACAGAGGTTGAGGAATTCAATGAGCACCACCTCGATCTCGATCTCTCAGAAGACGACCATCAGTATATCTCCGATTTATTATCGGGGAAAACTCCTGGTGCAGCCACAGACTCAACCATTGGGGTCGGTTCAACGGAAGTGGGTCCTTCTGAGAGCTACTCCTATGGACCCTATGATGATAGAAGTCACCGTCACTCCCCAAATTAGTCCGGTTACAACAAAAGCGAGACCAACTGAAGAAGTTGGTACGTCGGCCGATGTTGTGCCTAGAATTGGTGAGTTTTACCCATCATTTGTTTCAAGTTTCGATTCAACATTCCACTATGCTCATTGTAGATCTTTTGTTTGTAGAATCCCCTCCTAAGGAGCCTCTTAGCTTGGACTCGAAGTTCTCTGAGGTTGAGATTGAAAAATCTTCTGACGTAGCCAGTGTGTCCAAAGCTGCTATTCCTGAACCAACTTTGGTTGTTCAGGAAGCCGAACTACTGTCTTTGGGTGAACAAAGTCATGCTGAAGGCTCTTCTATTAAACTTGGTATGCTTCAACTCGCCGTTATGCATGCACACATATATTTTGTACTAACATATTTGTCCTCATCGCAGCTCCTTCTTCATCATTATCAGACCGCGTACAAGCATTATTGGCGGACGAAGACCCCGATAAAGCTATCATTTGTTCTGATCTTCAAGGCTTTGTCTCTTTTTTGAACACCATGATCGATCGCATTCTTTTCAAAGGGTCACCTTTTGAGAATTTTAAGAGACCTCTTGATCACTACATATCAGAAATTAGAGAGGAAGGATATGGTGAGTTAGCCAATTCGCTCAGTGCTTATTTGGTCGGCTTGAGGCGACATGTTGAACTTCTGAAGGATTTCCGCACCAAAGGCGTACCCTCCTATCTCGCTTCTCACATGGACTCCAGGTTGCAAGCGTGGCGTGATTCTCAAAAATCTGCTAACTCTGAACTCCAAAAGCTAAGAGCCCATAGTAATCAACTTAGGGTGAGTGTTGGCAGAAAAACACAAGCCAAGGTCAATCGGTATCGGGACTTAGAGTCGAGTCGAGCTGAGATAGCCCGCTTGGAAGAACAACTTGCAAAGGCTAAGGATGCTCACGAAATTTTGGAGTCCGATTTGGCAAAAATAACTCAAGCTGAAGAAAGCTTATTTGAGCAACTGAATATTCAGGACCAGATACTTGCTGAGAAGGAGCAAGAGGTCGTCGAACTTCAGAGTGTTGATGAAGAAGCTTTCAAAGTTAAATTGACGGCTGAGCTTGAACAGGCTTATGCGTCAGAGCTTTCGAAACTTGAAGATCAGATTCGTCAACATAAACTTTTGTAATCGGGGAACATATATATTTTTTTCTTTAGCTTTGTTTGAACACTCTTGGTCAATATATATTGAATCCTTTTGCTTATTAAGATTTTATTATGATTACTCATTCTTGTTTAGAATAAATAACCATAATACTTATAGGATTTTTGGCAAATCCTCAACCATCAATGGATTTGATTTGCCTTTACCGACTACCGTTTGAGTCGGGCTAGTATGTGAATTATCTAAGTCCGTTTCACATATAACGTTGCGCTAAAAGAATTAAACTCTTTTAGACTTTGAACTACAATGTTGAATATGTAGGCTACATGTGTTAGATGTAGGCTTATCTCTAATAAGGGATAGAGATAATATCCCCCATGCGTAAATGACATGGCTTTTGAAATGCAAATAGGTTACATTTCCTATGCAGGAAAATGAACCCAAAATTATAAAGAAAAAATTGGGTATTCTATCTTTCAATCTATTGTTTGTTGGTAGAGATGAACCCCAGAATCAGATAGGAATAATTTCATATTCCATCTTCTGGTCTCTTGTTTGTTGGTAGAGATAAACCCAAAATCGGAGAGGATAAATTTTATATTCTATCTCCTGGTCTCTTGTTTGTTGGTAGAGATAAACCCAAAAACGGAGAGGAAGAATTTTATATTCTATCTCCTGGTCTCTTGTTTGTTGGTAGAGATAAACCCAAAAACGGAGAGGAAGAATTTTATATTCTATCTCCTGGTCTCTTGTTTGTTGGTAGAGATAAACCCGGAATTGGAGAGGAAGAATTTTATATTCTATCTCCTGGTGCAAAAGAAACTCAAAGTGGGATCTCCACTTAGAGAATCTGGACTGGTTTGAATAATCCTGACTGTCATAAGGTTTGATCAAGTGAGGGTTTTGAGACGATCCTAATTGTAGGAGGGTTTGATCGCTCGATTTGTGGGCCTCTCGTTCATTGAAGGAATCGAGAAGAGATTTTGGCTTTGGTCCTAACTATAGCAAGGTTTGACCAAGTGATGGTTTTGAGACGATCCTAATGTAGGCATATAAAATTGCTTATAGGTCCCTTAGCACAGTTCGGCATAAACCGACGAACCAACGAGGCGACGAGATCGACGAATCGTACGCAAACGACGGAATGCATCCATACGCGTTCGGAATCAAGCCAAGTGTCAAAGAATCAACGAGTCATCTAACCGAGAACAGACTCAGACGAATCACGATCGAATCAAGATCAGTTTCGGACTTGAACTCAGAAGTGGATTTACTGCCAAATTAAGAATCAGACTTACTACCAAATCAGATCAACAAATCAGAATCTCAATCAACCAAATCACGGACAGAACCGGAAAACGAACACAAAAAACTCGGAAAACCCACCACCTAGAGGGGCTCGGCCGAAGCCGAGCCACCTTCAGGTGGCCCGACAATTCCCTTTTTGCAGCCACTGTCCTGAGAGCCTATAAATAGGCCTAGAGATGTTCATTTTCAGAGGTCGAACTTTCAAGAGCCGAAACTCTGCCGGATTGAAGAGTGAACTCGGAGCTTTGAAGACTTGAAGACTTGCACATTCGGATCTGATCCTCGGCGAGCATCCACGTCAGAAAAGGCAGGATTTCGAGAGGAAGAAAGAACAGATCTGAGATCTACACGAGATCACACTCCAGATCTAAGCTTGGTCTTAGATCTCGAGATCCGAGCGATTATTCCCTTGGTGGACTAATCCCTCCCGGCTATTATTCCCTTCGTGGAATAATACCCGTATAATCGTGTAGATCCGACCGGATCTAGATCGCGCGGTGGTCCACGGATTAACCCCGGCGCAGGCAAAGAACCCACCAAAACGAGCGACCGCAAAACGAGCTACCGCAAAACAGGAGCTCGCGATTTGTTCACAAGAGGAAAGTTGTAATTTTTTTACTTTTTTTTCTTTTTTTGATTTAGTTGTAACCGGATCTATAAAAGATCGGATCTTTGTAATCCAAGATGACAATTATTTCAATGAAGAAAACAGTTTTCCCCCCCGCGAACACATAACGCTGGGATAAGCCAAATGGGAATGGCGACACTCCGAAGAGTATAAGAGTATAAACTACTCTTTCCGACACTCCAAAGAGTATAAGAGTATAAACTGCTCCTTCCGATACTCCGAAGAGTATACAAGCCAAGTTCGAGGAGTACGTGTCCTCGTCCGGCTCTATCTCCCCCCGCAAGTCCAAGAAGTTCTCCTCCGGGAGAAAAGCTCGTTGGTTTGAAGCTGCTCGGGAAGCCCACGAAGCTCTCAACCCAACTGACGCCGAAGTTGCGTCAAATGAAGTTCCACCGACCTCCAATCAGGTCAACCCAACTCCCGCCAACGCCTCTACTGTTCAGGGCGTTGTGACTCTCTCAAAGAGAGCCCGCCAGAGGCGTCGTCAACGCCTTGCGCGGCAATTCGCTAAGGCGATGGAGTCTACGGACGGATTCCGCTACCACGCGGAGTTGAAGAACAGAAGAGGCAAACAGCCTCAACCACCAATGAATGGCGACTCTTCCAAGCCGCCAAAGAAAGAATGGGTCCGCGTCAAACGAAACCGTTCGACGCTCGAGGAGCGCATTCGCAAGCGCCGCGCGATGTCAGCGCAGGCACGGGCTCAAGCTCAGGAAGCCCGTAGAAAGCTGCAAAAGGAGGTGGAGAAGAAGCCACCACCAACACGACAAGTCTGGAAGCCTAAGTCTGAAGTGGCGACTCAGGCCAAAAAGCAACCAGTGCAGCCTTCTAAGGAAGGTCAAACTCCGGCGAGTCAACCAAAGTCGCCGTTAATCCCAATAACTTCTCCGGGAGATCATGCAGAGTCATCCCGCAAGAAGAAATCAATTATGGAGCGCCTCGGTCCAATTCCTGACGAGAGAGGCAAAGCTCCAATTCACGAGCGTTTGGGCCCGATGAAGAAGCCCAGAACGACTCAACATACTGGGGGTCGCCATCACCTCCAGCATGACAAAGAGCTCAAGGCAGCTGCGCGCACCAATTTGCGCATTGAAGTCCAAGAGCACGCCGAAAATTCACGCCCAAACAGGCATGTTTTGAGGCGGGTAACCTTTGAAAGCCCAAAGAAGGCAAGTCAACCTCAGATGGAAACATTATCATCTGATAATGATTGTGTTGTACCTGAGAAGGCGTGCCCGCACACGATAGGTTACTCTGACTGTCAAAATGACGAGTTGTACTATCGTGCTGGGGGTACGAATAGAACCAGGAAGAGGAGTCCCCGAGAACAGGAAATTCAATGTCCCTGTTCCAAACTCATTCGGGCGGTATTGTCTGAATGCAATTGCATTAAGGCGGTCCCCGAAAGAGTTTCAGTTTTTGAAAGACTCAGTGCGGAGACGCCAAAACCAAGGCCTAGGCGCTTCCAACGAAGAAGAAGGGTGATTGAAGACGGAGAATTTCCGAGGGTCACCACCAATATGACCAGCAAAGGGACATCGGCACGGGATGATTTCGAGTCGATTCTGAGAGCCTCCCGGCCTAGAACCCGTCTGCAGTCCGGAACCATCGAGCGAGCAACCTATGGTAGGGTTCGGACAAGACGCCCTTCAGAAGATGAAGAATCTGATGCCGGCTCCGCGGTTGCATCAGATAATACGGTATCCAGCGAGGGACAACCCCGCGAGGCACTTATGATAAGTGCGGAGCAGATGGCCAAGATGCTTGAAGACGCTTTGGTTAAGCAGAAAGAAAGTTTCAAGTTTGAGATGGAGATGGCCATGCAGCAGATGAGAGAAATGCATGACCAACAAATCCAAGCATTGGCGAACCAACAAGGCGAGCAGAATCATCGTAACCCGATTAATGTGGAAGATGAGGATACAAATGCTCGTAACACCAATGATCCTCCCGTCAACGCAGGGGGTGGTAATGAGAATGCTGGCGAAAACACCGACGAAAACCTGAAGATCAAGAACCTCGAGAGCAAAATCAACACATTGATCTCCGCTCAAGAGACGAAGAAAACAGGCATTCCTTGCCCATACCCAAGAGAATGGGAATCGATCCCATATCCGGCGAAGTTTAATCTAATTAACTTCACGCCGTTTAATGGGATGGGTTCACCTACCCAGCATTTGATTTACTTCAAATCGCACTTGGGGGTGATCTCTGGTAATGAGCCTCTGATGGTGCGGTCATTCGTCGGCACTCTTCGCGGAGCCGCCTTCGATTGGTATCGCCGCCTCAAGCCAGGCAGCGTAAACAGCTGGGATGACATGGAGACCAAGTTCCTGGCCAACTTCTTCGACGACGACACCGAGATATCTATCGGATCGTTGCTCGATGAGAAGCAGAAAGACGGAGAGTTAGTCGATACCTTCGTCAAAAGGTTCCGGAACAAGGCGATGAATTACCGGGACCCGGTCACCGAGGAATTCATCCTCCAGACCTGCCACAACAACCTTACGTTGGACGTGCTGGAAGCAATGGGGACAGCACCATCCAAGACGTGGAAGGACTTGAAAGTCCGAGGAGAGCAAGCTGAGCGATTCCTCAAGAGGAAGAAGGCGGAAAGAGGCCAACCGGCGACAAGTGCTCCAAAGCAAAACTTCGTCCCACGGGGGAAAGGTAAGGCACATGCTAATGCAGTTGATGCTAATCAAACCTTTCAATTGCAACCACAGCAACAAGCACCCCAACAATCTCGAGGACAATGGCAACAACGGCCTCAGAAGCAGAAATCTTCGGAGCCAAGGTTTCCCAAAGTCTACTCCTTCAAAGATGATGAAGTTCCCGGCATCTTCAAATACTTGTTGGAGAACAACAAAATCCAGTTGCCAGCGATCGTGGATCAAGAGGGGGCCAGCAAGGTGACGGATCCAAAGTACTGCGCGTACCACAGAGCGGTCCACCACCCTACGAGATCATGCTACCACCTCAAGGACAAGATCCAGGCGTTAATCGACGTAGGGGTCATAACCCCGAAACCAGCCAAGAATGTGGGGGCAAACGCAGTGTCAATCAGTTTCGGGTCGGTGCCTACAACTTGGTTCGAGCCAAAACGCGTCACCAAAGTCGGGATGAAGACGGTGAATGACGACCCGCACGGACAGCGCCAAAAGGGACTTGTGCCGCACACAACCCCAAATGGCGAAATCCTTTGGGTTCATCCAGATCTGATTGGAGATGAACAATGGGCCGGTTCGTCATCCGGGAGGAAGTCTAAAGGAAAAGGGAAGTCTTGTTATGGAGTCTCTGCTATCCCAGGGGAAGATGACGAAAGAATCCCCACTTTCCCGCTCTCTGAAGAAGAACAAGAAGCTTTTGCGACACGGAGCGGAAATGAATACCACTACAATTATCCGCCACCTAGTGAGCAGGGGGTGAACAAGCGGGGACCAGCCAAAACTCTCACGGAGATGGGAGTGATTGCAAGTCCCACACCGGGTAAAGAAGCTCTACGACAACCGGTGAATAAACCAAAAGAGAAGAATCCCCAAGAGGTACAGAATCCGAAGCAGTCTCGTTTCAGTCGTCCAATTGGAAGAGACAAACCGGAAAGCTCGAAGACTCCGCATAGCTTCGACATTATGGCGCAATTAGCCAACATTCCTGCACGGATAACGCTGTATGAGTTGCTGCGATTATCCAAAGAAACCAGGGAGGCCCTACAAGAAGCTTTGGCCAATGCAGAGGTATTTCTGACTCAAGTCAAGCCGGTGCATGAACAGCCAGAACCGCTGAGTCAACAGTGCAACATAGCGACTAAGAACCTTCCCTGCATTACTTTCACCAAAGAAGATATGCAGACGAAGAATTCGAACCACGATCGGCCGTTATATTTCGTCGGATACATTGGCTCCAGCCAAGTCAACCGAATCCAAGTGGATCCGGGTTCTGCTGTGAGTATTATGCCGCTTCGATTGATGCATTTCCTCAGCATTCCAGTAAGCAAGTTGGCGTCCACAGGCACTGTTATCTATGGATTCAACACTAGTGGGTCAAGACCCTTGGGTAAGATCCGGGTGAAGTGCCAGATGGGAGATCTGAAGACAGAAGTCACGTGTTATGTGATCGATGCGGAGACTTCGTACAACTTACTATTGGGTCGGCCTTGGATCCATAGTAATGTGATAATTCCCTCTACTCTCCATCAGTGTTTGAAGTATGTCGACACTGACAATGAGGTTAGGACGGTGGTCGCGGATAAGCAACCATTCAAGGGGTATGAGAATTATTTCACCGATTCTCTCCTTTATGGTAACGAATCCGATACTGAACCATCGGCCCAGGGCACAGACAGCGGAGAAGAAGCTGATTCTGAAGCCGGATTCGATTACAATGGCGGTTTTGTTTTAAATGACATTGTACCCTTTGTAATCAATCTTGACGATGAACAATCGTCAGATGGAGGTTGTAACTGGCAACTTGCCGATATTGCAATAAAAGATGATTTAGAGTACTCCTTGTCTCTTGATGATGTGATAAAAGAGCTGTACGACAATCCTGAGTTGTATATGCCGATCCGATCATCCTATGTAACGAAGGAACACCTCCAGCATTCTTTCGGAACAACCATGGTCATCCCGAACAAAGTAAGAGGTGCTAAAGAAGTGATTTACGGTAAAGGAAAAAGCTCTCCGTTACCAGATCATTTCCTAAGTGAAGACGAAGATGATGACAAACCTGGTCGACATCTATCCAAGTATAGTCCAGAAGCGCGCAAGCTCATGGAAAAGCAGGGCTACGATTTCACACTCGGAGAAGGTTTATACTTCGATCGAGGTCCTCGTAATCCAGCCAAAGCAGTATATGTACCAAAAGGTAAACCTGAGGATTATTATAAATATGGGCGAGGCTTAGGTTATGTTTCATCAGATGACGAATGTGGTTGGCAAATCATCGATCAAATTGCTAACAAAGCCAAGAAAGGATACTCTCCCGATGCTTCAGAGTGGGACTCCGATACAAGTCTGGGAGAAGTCTTCAAAACCCTAATGTCAAATATGGCTACAGCCGATCCATCCACCATGGAAGACGACGATCAAATGCCAACATGGGAAGACCCGTGGGTTCACCATCTGAATATGCAATATGGCGATAGGTTCGAGCAAAGAGAACCACCCACTGAAGATAAAATAGTCCAGATTAACATGGGTGATGAGGCCAACCCAAAGCCTATATTCATCAGCGACAGTCTTCCCCCAGATGAGAAGGAGGAATTGATTGCTCTCATCAGGGAATATATCGACGTCTTCGCATGGAATTATGAAGACATGCCAGGGCTCGACCCCAATGTCGCAATGCACCGCCTCGATATCAAGCCGGATGCCAAACCTGTCAAGCAACAGCAAAGACGGTTTCGTCCGCAGATTATGGAAGCCATTGAGGCAGAGGTTAAGAAGTTGATCGAATCAGGATTTATCCGAGAGGAACAACATCCAGACTGGTTAGCCAACATCGTTCCCGTCATGAAGAAGAATGGCAAAATCAGGATTTGCATCGACTTCAGGAACCTGAATGAAGCATGTCCGAAAGACGATTTCCCTCTCCCAATCACGGATGTCATTATCGACAATACATGTGGATTTGAGAGGATGTCCTTCATGGATGGATTTTCGGGATATAACCAGATCAAGATGCATCCAGAGGATGAGAAGCATACGGCGTTTAGAACACCCCTCGGCGTCTTCTGCTATACGGTGATGCCTTTCGGTCTGAAGAATGCCGGTGCCACATACCAGCGAGCGATGACTAAGATTTTCCAAGAACATCTCAGGAAAACAGTCGAATGCTACGTTGATGATTTGGTTGTGAAAAGCCGCAACAAGGAAGATCACATCAAGGATTTGAAGACAATGTTCGATCTCATGAGGAGTCATCAGTTGAAGATGAACCCCACTAAATCATTTCTTGGAATGTCCAGCGGAAAATTTCTTGGGTTCGTCGTCACCACTAAGGGTATACATATCGATCCTGATAAGGTGAAGGCGATACATGAATTGCAGCCCCCGAGGAATCTGAGAGAACTCAGAGGATTGCAAGGGCGTTTAGCTTATATCCGGCGTTTCATCTCAAATCTTTCTGGGAAGTGCCAACCGTTCTCTAAGCTGAACAAGAAAGGAGTATCATTCATCTGGGATGATGCCTGCCAAAAAGCGTTCGAAGATATCAAAACATATCTGGCGAACCCTCCTGTTCTCGTTGCACCGAAATCTGGTAAACCGTTCTTGATTTATCTCAAGGCGATGAACCACTCGATAAGTGCCTTACTAGCGCAAGACGATGATAACGGTCACGAACAGGCAGTTTATTACCTCAGTCGGACCTTGGTAGGCGCTGAGTCTCGATATCCGATGATTGAGAAAGAATGCCTTGCATTGGTATTTGCGATGCAAAAGATGCGGCATTACCTGGTGGGACAGACGATCTACGTTATCTCCAACGTTAATCCAGTACGGGTGTTTATGACGCAACCGGCCTCTATGAATTGGCGGCTAGCGAAGTGGGCCCTTCTCTTGTCCCAATACGATTTGCACTTCAAGCAGCAGAAGTCGATAAAAGGACAGGCGATTTGTGACCTTTTGGCGGCAAACCCGACCACAGATACGGCAGAAGTATATGATGACTTGCCGGATGAAACCCACGAGGTTAACACCACATCACACCAACAAGTATGGCAATTATACTTCGATGGTGCCTCAAGGGCAGTTAATAGAGTAATAACCCCGGGATGTCCTACAGTTTCCTCTGGAGTTGGAGTCGTCTTAATCTCCCCTGGAAAGCACGTGATGCCTCGGGCTTATTCGTTGACTAGTCCGTGCTCCAATAATGTTGCCGAATACAACGCGCTTCTCATTGGACTCAGTTTCGCCAAAGAGCTGGGGGTCGAATATCTCGAAGCTTTTGGAGATTCGCAATTGATAGTCAACCAAGTTCGCGGTGAGTATGAAGTCAGGAATCAAGACCTGATCCCGTACCACCAGGAAGCCATCAAAATGGCAGAATCTTTCGAAGAATTCTTTATTGAATACATCCCTCGTCTCCAGAACGCTTATGCAGACGCACTGGCGGCACTAGCAGTATCACTGGCACAGCCTCCCGAAGCTGAGCTGTTAGTCACAGTACGGACGCATCAACTCTGCGTACCCATATACAGTACGGAGATTGAAGAAGAAGAGGATAGAAACGTGAACGCCAAAGAGGTGAATTCAACTCAAATTGGGTCTGAGTCCCGAGATTGGCGTTTTCCTATCATCGACTACGTCCAATATGGTATCTTGCCAGAGGATGTAAAAGAAAAGGAATCAATCCGCCGAAGAGCTCCAAGATTCTTCTATAATACCGAGACCCATACGTTATACCGTAGAGGGTACGACGGTCTTTTGCTCCGATGCCTTTCGAACAGAGAAGCAAAGGAAGTTCTTAAGGAAGCACACGAAGGAGAATGTGGTGCGCATCAGCCCGGTCCTAAACTGTATGATCGCATCAGGAGGATGGGATATTTCTGGCCAACGATGGTTCGTGACGCAATCGAATACGCACGAGAATGCCACGCTTGCCAGATACATGCGAATTATATGCATCAACCGCCAGAGCAGTTGCACACGTCAACCACGTCTTGGCCGTTCGAGACTTGGGGCATGGACATAGTCGGTCCTATTTTTCCCCCTTCAGTCAAAGGTGATCGGTTCATCCTCGCGATCACAGATTATTTCTCAAAGTGGGCTGAAGCGATTCCGCTTAGAGAAGTGAAGACGAACAACGTCATCAATTTCATCAAGCATCATGTCATTTACCGACACGGCGTGCCAAGAAGGATCATTCATGACAACGGTCCACAGTTCATAAGCAATGCCTTCGTCAGATTCTGCGACAAGTTCAAAATCGAAGATGTTTCGTCGACAGCTTACTACCCCGCCGCGAATGGATTAGCGGAGGCGTTTAACAAGACGATCATCAAGATCTTGTCAAAGCTCGTGAAGACCAATAAACGAGACTGGGACGATAAACTCGGTGAAGCACTCTGGGCTTATCGCACCACCATACGCACGCCTACGGGAGCTACCCCGTATTCGCTGGTATACGGATGTGAAGCTGTGCTACCGCTGGAAATTCAGATTCCGTCCCTTCGGATCGCCCTCGCAACGGAGATGACGACGGAGGAACAACATCAGAAGCGTCTCGAAGAGCTCGAGAGGCTGGATGAAAAGCGTTTGGAGGCTCAACAACACATCGAGTTTTACCAAGCCAGGATGTCAAGGGCTTTTAACAAAAGAGTCCGACAGAGAAGCTTCAAGGAAGGAGATCTGGTCCTCGCTGCTCGCCGACCAATAATTCTCACCTCCAAGAAGAAAGGTAAATTCGAACCCAAATGGGAAGGACCGTTTGTAATAGACACAGTCTATTCAAACGGCGCATATCGCCTGATTACTCAAGAGGGCGCCAGGCAATTAATGCCAATAAATGGGAAGTTCCTGAAAAAGTACTATCCCTAGTACATTCAGGATAACTCATTTACCGGGAAGTTCCTCGAAGAATATTACACTTAATATTCTAGAGGATAACCCAAAATCATTGTCACCACCAAAATCCCTCACTGATCAATTTCAATTGACAGTGAGTCCACCAAAAATGTTTTTCTGGCCCTCTTGATTCTTTCCATGAACAAGAGGTCCACTTTCAGTTCGGAGTCCCTTTTCGATAAACGAAAGAACTCCTTCCCTTTTTCTCTTTGGTTAAACCTTGTTCATGGTTATAACCGGAGTTGAAAATACCACTTCGATAAACGAAGGACCCATTTTCAGTTTAGATAACTCATCCTATAAAAGGCAAGTTTATCTAAATTTTCCAGATTCTCGGAGTGGACACCCCACTTCTAGTTTCTTCTTCGCTGGAAATAGAATATAAAATTCTTCCTTTCCAGAATCAGGGAATAGAATATAAAATTCTTCCTTCCTTGTCT
This sequence comes from Asparagus officinalis, assembly GCF_001876935.1. Lineage (NCBI taxonomy): Eukaryota > Viridiplantae > Streptophyta > Magnoliopsida > Asparagales > Asparagaceae > Asparagus > Asparagus officinalis. Next base: position 24,457,389 of record NC_033794.1, read on the forward strand.
GTTGGGTTCGCCTTCACCCTAAAAGAAGACCGGGAAATAGAATATAAAATTCTTCCTTTCCCGCACCAACCTTTTCTAAGAATCTATCAATCTAGGATTCATCCTAGGAAGTTTATCCCGAATCCTAAGCAGGGATAAGTCTGCGCCTAACACGCGCTGCCGGTTTAGTCTTTTTCCGCACAAAAAGACACCAGAGTCTGATTCTGGGGTATTTTATCCTGAAACCTAAGCAAGGATAAGTCTGCGCTTAACCTGCGCTGCCGGTTAGTTCTTAACCGTTAAAAAGAACACCCGTCCACATATTCAACATTGTGGCAGGTCGTCATTAATAACACCAAAATCCATGCCTTACACGCATGGGGAATGTCATCCTGAATCCTAAGAAGGGATATGCCGACGCCTAACACGCGTCGCCGGTTTAGTCTTTCGCCGTAGAAAAAGACACCAGAAGACCAGTCTGGGGTATTTTATCCCGAAACCTAAGTAGGGATAAAGTCAACACCTAACACGTGTTGCCGGGTAGCCTATTCCCGTAACAATGGCGAAGTCTATGTATTCGACATCATAGCACGAAGTCTAAGAGAATTCATTCTCTTAGCACAACGTTACATGCGAACGGAGTTAGACAATCCGCATGCTAGCCCGACTCAAACGGTAGTCGGTAAAGGCTAATCAAACCCGTTGAAGGCTGGGGGTTAGCCAAAAATCCTAAAGTCAACACCTAACACGTGTCGCCGGGTAGCCTATTCCCGTAACAATGGCGAAGTCTATGTATTCGACATCATAGCACGAAGTCTAAGGGAGTTCATTCCCTTAGCACAACGTTACATGCGGAACGGATTCCGACAATCCGCATGCTAGCCCGACTCAAACGGTAGTCGGTAAAGGCTAATCAAACCCGTTGAAGGCTGGGGGTTAGCCAAAAATCCTAAAGTCAACACCTAACACGTGTCGCCGGGTAGCCTATTCCCGTAACAATGGCGAAGTCTATGTATTCGACATCATAGCACGAAGTCTAAGGGAGTTCATTCCCTTAGCACAACGTTACATGCGGAACGGATTCCGACAATCCGCATGCTAGCCCGACTCAAACGGTAGTCGGTAAAGGCTAATCAAACCCGTTGAAGGCTGGGGGTTAGCCAAAAAATCCTAAAGTCAACACCTAACACGTGTCGCCGGGTAGCCTATTCCCGTAACAATGGCGAAGTCTATGTATTCGACATCATAGCACGAAGTCTAAGGGAGTTCATTCCCTTAGCACAACGTTACATGCGGAACGGATTCCGATAATCCGCATGCTAGCCCGACTCAAACGGTAGTCGGTAAAGGCTAATCAAACCCGTTGAAGGCTGGGGGTTTGCCAAAAATCCTATGAGTATTATGGTCAATCATTTCAAACGTGATGAGGAATCATAATAAAGATAAAGATAAAAACCAATTCCACTAAAGAGAATCAAATGTCAAGGTTTTCAGCAAATAAAATCATACATCAAGCCCATGGCTAAGAATCTGCTGACTGAATTCAGATAACTTCTCGTCATAAGAGCGTCTAAGCTCCTCCTGCAACTCAGCTCTAACAGACTCTTCGTTCGCAGCTAAAGTCCTCACAGCATCCTCCTCTGTCTCAGCCAGTCTCTGCTTCAAGGACTTCAGCTCATCAGATAAAGCAGCATTTGCTTGCTGATTCTGCATCTTTGTGTCTTCCTTCTCACGGAGTTCTCGTCGGAGCTGATCTATCTGAGAATCAAGCTCCTCGAGGAAAGAAGATCTAGTGGCGAAATCAGCCTCAACTCGATCTATGCGGTCCCGCTGCACCTGAATCTCGAGCTCAGCAACCATCCGAGTACTGCGCCATGTCTGTAAGCGAGCATCCAACTCGGCAGCAACGAATGAAGAGGCACCTGTATCCCGGAGCTCATGAAACATCTGAAGCTCACGCTCTAAGCGATCAAGGTCATCAACCATAGCCGTCGCTAGATCCGGACATCCTATGTCCCTAATCAAGTTTATCTTGGAATCGAGGTAGGGCTTAAATTGGCGAAGAGAAAGTCCGTCGTGGAGGAGTTTGCCAATTATAACAGTCAGGGAGGAGAAATAAGAGCGGACTTCTACGCTGATGATGATCTTCTCAGGGTCATCCCCTGATAACAACTCCTTAACGAGGATATGAAGCTGAGAAGGAAGCCCTACACAAAGAAGAGAAGTTCGTCAAAAGCCTCAATGAGGAAATGAACGGCATCGCTCAGCTAATTAAATTATACCTCCTTCCCCTCGAGTCACTGGGGGTGATGGAGATGTAACAACTGTAGCTGCATCGACTGGTGGAGTTGGTCGCACAGCCGGCTCAACATGGTCTTTCTCAACAAAAGCTCCTGTCAAATTCAAAACAGAATTCGCAGAGGCGTTACATTATAGCTGCATTAGTCAAGGTCGACTAGTCCTATAATCAACTCAGCAGGAGGCACATACCTTCAAAGGAACCATCCTCAGGATTGTTAGCAAATGCGGACTCAGGAAACATGTCTCCAGGTAGCTGGTCATCAATCTGAGGTGAGCTATATATGTAGTGCATCATAGGAGTGTTGGTTGGAGGGAAAGTACTCCTGGTATAGCATCTGTCCCATGGGCAAGCCAGAAATCTTGTGCATCTCATGAAGAGCCAAGCCCAACTCTCCGTGCCTGGTCAGAAAAGTGTTGGAATCTGGATTATAAAGCTCGCATAGGGCAAAGAAATGCTTCGCGCTTGTAGGCAAACCATGCATGGTGGCCCGAATGGCTGCATAAAGACCGCAAGCATGTAACTCCTCGCTCCATCGGCTCAAGACGTACTTCGTCATACGAGCCCACCAAAACCTGTCCAAAGAATGGACCCAACCATAGAATCTGTGGCGCGGTGCGGGCATCTCCCGTCCTAGGTTAGCAAGGCGATTCCTCAAGGTAGAAGCAGAGGCGAGGAACTCGTTACGAGGCGGAGTATCTAGTCCCAGTACTCCAGGACGCAGTCCAACAATGTGATCCCTGCTCGAACCAGAAACTGCCTGATGAGTAATATAGCAGCAATGGACGCTCTCATGCTCCTCTGTCAAACGCCACGACATCTCCCGTTTCACAGCCTGGCGCCTGAGCTCAGTCAAAGAACGGTGTCGAGGAATCTTCGGCAAATACATGAAACGACTGCCAGTCTGGTAAAGCCACTGCTCAGCTTCAATAAATGCTGCATCGGGATCTCTGGTAGAGTCGCCAAACAAGAAGTCAGTCTTCCTAAGAGACTGAACGGAACAGGCATCCTGCACGAGAGGCGCATCTGTAATCAGCTGGTGAAGGGCTCGATGTCCACCTTCCTTCACTACTTGGGCAACTTCCAGCGACGTGCCCGGACCAAACTGAGGAGTAAGCGGAATGGGCGAAAAGTCATCAGACGTCGAATAATATTCGTCACGACGTCCATTCACCGCATGCGATGAAAAGGCTCCGGAAGGATATTCCACTGAAAACAAGCAGTTAAGTGTTTGTTAATTTCAGATATAAAAGGAAATTGAACTCATCTTACAAATTGGTAAGATAGAGTCATTACCTTATAAAGGGTGAGACGATTTGGCCACATTGCGCATTTATAAGATAGGGTATATCGACAATATATCCCTGCCTTATAAAGCACGATGCAGCGTCAAAACGCCCCCTTTATTATGAGATGTGGTTTTGACCAAGCAAAACCCATCCTTAAAGCGTCGATCCTCACCAAGGAGAATCAAGGCTTTTCCCGATCGCCTCACCAAGGAGAGCAAAATGGGGTAAAAGGACTAATTTGCAAATTCTCAGAAGAAGAGGGTTAATTTGCAAAATTTCCATAAAGCGTCGATCCTCACTAAGGAGAATCAAGGCTTTTCCCGGTTGCCTCACCAAGGAGAACAACGGGGGTAAAAGGGACCAATTTGCGAATATCCACAAAAAAGAGGACTAATTTGTAAATTTGCGAATATGCAAAAAAAAGTAGCTCACCAGCATATGAGGGAAGCACGCCATCAGCCGATGCAGCAGGGAAACGACCTCTCGAGACTCGCGACATAATGGCCTACAAAAGAAATCAAGAGGTCAGATCTAAAAAAAAAAAGATCACATTTTTATCCCCTAAAAGATAAGCTCGAGGCGCCAAATTATAATCCGAACCCTCACCCGTGGTCCCACAAATTCATAAATTGAATAAAGCATAAAAAATGTTGAAATTATGAAGGATATACCTGAGGAAAGGCTCGAGGATCCGACAAAAACTAGATCTTGAAAGGTGCTCGAACCACGCGCTCGAGGGGCTCGAAGGAAACTCTAAATATGGAAGTTTCGAGGGATTTCTCAGTCAAAGATCCGAAGGAAGGTTAGATCTAAGACAAATATCAAATTTTTAGAGAGATCGGATGCTTGAGGGAAGAGAAAAGCAAAAAATAGACAAGAGGGGGGGCCGGCCCTAGGTGGAGGAAAAGAAAAAGAAAAAGACCCCTTTTTATAGGGTGAACCGGGTTGAACCAAACCGAACCGAACCGGACCGGACCGGTTTTGAACCAGAATCCAAATTGAAGCCGAACCGAGCATCGAAACGACTTCAAATCGAGCGACGGTTCAGTCCATCATTCACTCAACTCCTCTCCCATTTGTTCGGAAGAGTCGGAGGATTTTTTGAGCCAATTTACTGCCTTTTTTGGCTCATTTTAAGCCGGTTCAGCTCATTTGGGCACAGAAATCACTCCAATAAGGTATATGAGTATAAACTATTCCCTATTTTTGGTTTGAGAAGTTCCTGGAGAATATGTTTTTATAAATATTCTTAAGGATAACTCAACAACACTACGCCGGACAACGCGTTGCAAATAAAGACTCGACGCCAACAATCGATGTTTAGCTAAAAGATCAGGAATCAACTCCAAGTTTAAAATTCCGACAACGGTCAGACAATAAATGCAGCACCGGAACTCTTACAGATATTCGACAAAGCACCGAATAGCCTGGAAGATTGAAGGAATCAAGAACGGAGATCATTCCAAGGTCCCGTTACACCGACTGAAGGTGGGGACAATCATATCCAAAGTATTCCAGACTCTTCTATAAAAGAACGAGACTGAAATACTTTGGAGGGGGTATCTGTAGGCATATAAAACTGCTTATAGGTCCCTTAGCACAGCTCGGCACAAACCGACGAACCAACGAGGCGACGAGATCGACAAATCGCACGCGAACAACGGAATGAATCCATACACGTTCGGAATCAAGCCAAGTGTTAAAGAATCAACGAGTCATCCAACCGGGAACAGACTCGGACGAATCACGATCGAATCAAGATCAGTTTCGGACTCGAACTCAGAAGCGGATTTACTGCCAAATCAGGAATCCGACTCACTGCCAAATCATCTGTGCCTAGGCACAGATCTGGGTGCCTATAAATAGGAGAGGGGGTGTTCATTTTCAGAGGTCAGAACTTTCAAGAGCCGAAACTCTGCCGGATTGAAGAGTGAACTCGGAGCTTTGAAGACTTGAAGACTTGCACATTCGGATCTGATCCTCGGCGAGCATCCACGTCAGAAAAGGCAGGATTTCGAGAGGAAGAAAGAACATATCTGAGATCTACACGAGATCACACTCCAGATCTAAGCTTGGTCTTAGATCTCGAGATCCGAGCGATTATTCCCTTGGTGGACTAATCCCTCCCGGCTATTATTCCCTTCGTGGAATAATACCCGTATAATCGTATAGATCCGACCGGATCTAGATCGCGCGGTGGTCCACGGATTAACCCCGGCGCAGGCAAAGAACCCACCAAAGCGAGCGACCGCAAAACAGGAGCTCGCGATTTGTTCACAAGAGGAAAGTTGTAATTTTTTTACTTTTTTTTCTTTTTTTGATTTAGTTGTAACCGGATCTATAAAAGACCGGATCTTTGTAATCCAAGATGACAATTATTTCAATGAAGAAAACAGTTTTCCCCGCGAACACCTAACTGTAGGAGGGTTTGATCGCTCGATTTGTGGGCCTCTCATTCATTGAAGGAATCGAGAAGGGATTTTGGCTTTGGTCCTAACTATAGCAAGGTTTGACCAAGTGAAAGGTGAGAGTTGGAATGATTTTAATCCGTGACGGATTTTGGTGTACTCTTCGTCGATCGATTTGACCGGTGAGGAGTTTTGTGAGGAAAGATTAACTGTTTACAGATTTGAATCTTATCTCAACAAAAACTGTAAAAGAACTTTGTGATAATCAAAATCATATTATTTAAAAGATCAGTTTCTTATTTATAACAATCAACCGATCTCGGGTTATCCCGAAAAATCCTATATAGGATTCTCTAGGAACTTCCCGTTCTATATAGGTTATCCTGAATATATTACAGATAATATTTTTTCCGGAACTTCCCATTTATTGGCATCATTAATTTGCTGCCATCCTGGGTAACCAGGCGATAAGCGCTGTTTGAATAGACTGTTTCTATTACAAACGGTCATTCCCATTTAGGTTCAAATTTTTCCTTCTTCTTGGAGTTAAGGATCATAGGATGCCTTTCTGCTAGGACCAGATCTCCTTCTTTAAAACTCAGTTGTCGAACTTTCTTGTCGAAAGATCAGGAAATTCTGGCTTGGTAGAACTCAATATGCTGTTGAGCTTCTAACCGCTTTTCGTCGAGCATCTCGAGTTCTTCGAGACGTTTCTGGTGTTGTTCTTCGGTTGTCATCTGTGTTGCGAGAGCAATCCGAAGAGATGGAATTTGTATTTCCAGTGGAAGAACGGCTTCACATCCGTACACCAACGAATACGGGGTCGCTCCCGTTGGTGTACGCACCGTGGTACGATAAGCCCATAGAGCCGCGCCGAGCTTGTCATCCCAATCTCTCTTATTCGTTTTCACAAGTTTTGACAAGAGCTTTATGATTGTTTTGTTGAAAGCTTCAGCTAATCCATTTGCTGTGGGATTGTAAGCCGTCGACGAAATGTCCTGAATTCTGAACTTCTCGCAAAACCTGATGAAGGCGTTGCTGACGAATTGAGGACCGTTGTCATGTATGATTCGTCTTGGGACACCATGTCGGTAGATAATATGGTGTTTGATGAATGCAATGACGTTACTCGTTTTAACTTCTCTGAGCGGAATCGCTTCAGCCCATTTGGAGAAATAATCGGTGATTGCTAGGATGAACCGATCACCTTTGACTGACGGGGGATTTATGGGACCAACAATATCCATTCCCCAGGTCTCAAACGTCCACGATGTCGCCGAAGGATGTAGATGTTCTGGAGGCATGTGCATATAATTTGCATGTAATTAACACAATTGACATCGTCGGGCGTAGTCAGTTGCGTCTTTTATCATAGTTGGCCAATAATATCCAATTCTCCTAAGTCGGTCACAGAGTTTGGGACCGGGTTGATGTGCACCACATGTCCCCTCATGCGCCTCTTTGAGTGCTTGCTCTACTTCCTTATTAGAAAACAACGGAGTAATAGACCGTCGTACGACCGTCGGTACAACATTTGTGATTCAGTGTTGTAGTAAAATCTCGGTGCTCTCCGCCGAATCGAATCCCTTTCTTTCACGTCTTCAGGTAAGATACCGTGTAGGACATAATCGATGATAGGGAAACGCCAATCTCGAACTTCGGGTTCAACTCTTGTTGAATATGCTTCTTTGGCAACCGAATGGTAGATAGGAACAATAAGTTGGTGAGTTCTCACTGTAATTAATTGTTCTGTCTCGGGAGGTTGAGCCAGAGATACGGGCAATGCCGCCAACGCGTCTGCGTATGCATTTTGAAGACGCGGAACGTACTCGATGAAAAATTCTTCAAACGAGCTTGCCATCTCGATGGCCACCTGGTGGTATGGAATCAGGTCTCGATTTCTGATTTCATACTCTCCTCTAATCTGATTAACTACCAATTGAGAATCTCCAAAAGCTTCAAGGTATTCGACCCCCAGCTCTTTGGCAAAATTGAGTCCAATTATCAATGCATTGTACTCGGCTACGTTATTAGAGCATGGTTCGGTCAACGAGTAAGCTCTAGGTAAGACATGCTTTCCCGGGGAAACTAAAATGACCCCCACTCCTGAGGAGATTTTAGAACATCCGGGTGCGCTCGCTACGTTGGCTGCACGGGAAGCTCCATCGAAGTATAATTGCCACACTTTCTGATGTGAGGTGACATTAACTTCGTGAGTTTCATCGGGTAGATCATCGTATAACTCTACTGCGTCTTTCGTAGGATTTTCCGCCAAAAGATCGCAAATAGCTCGTCCCTTAACTAATTTTTGTTGCTTGAAGTACAGATCATATTGCGATAATAGTAGAGCCCACCTGGCTAAACGCCAATTCATGGAGGCCGGTTGGGTCATGAATACCCGGATTGGATTTATGTTAGAAATAACATAAATTGTTTGTCCAACTAGGTAGTGTCGTATTTTCTGGATTGCGAATACTAAGGCGAGGCATTCTTTCTCGATCATTGGATAACGAGATTCAGCTCCAACCAGTGTGCGACTCAGATAATATACAGCTTGTTCATGACCGTTATCGTCGTCTTGTGCGAGTAATGCACTTAACGAATGGCTCGTCGCTTTGACATAGATAAAAAACGGTCTGTCCGATTTCGGTGCAACGAGAATAGGTGGATTCGCTAGATATTTCTTAATATTTTCGAATGCTTTTTGGCATGCTTCATCCCAAACGAACGATACGCCCTTCTTCGCGAGTTTAGAGAATGGTTGACATTTTCCAGACAGATTTGATATAAACTGACGGATATATGCCAATCGACCTTGCAACCCCCTGAGTTCTTTAAGATTCCTCGGTGGTTGTAATTCATGTATTGCCTTCACTTTATCAGGATCGATATGAATACTATTTGTGGTGACGACGAATCCAAGAAATTTACCGCTGGACATTCCAAGGAAAGACTTAGTTGGGTTCATCTTTAACTGATGAGTCCTCATAAGTTCGAACATCGTCTTCAGATCGTTAATGTGATCGTTTTTATCACGACTTTTAACAACCAGGTCATCAACATAGCATTCGACGGTCTTCCGAATGTGTTCTTGAAAGATCTTCGTCATAGCACGTTGGTATGTAGCACCCGCGTTCTTCAAACCAAAGGGCATAACAGTGTAACAAAAGACACCAAGGGGTGTTCTGAATGCTGTATGCTTTTCATCGTCCGGGTGCATCTTGATCTGATTATATCCAGAAAATCCATCCATAAATGACATTCTCTCGAACCCACAAGTGTTGTCAATGATGACATCTGTGATCAGTAAGGGGAAATCGTCTTTAGGACATGTGGTGTTTAGATCTCTAAAGTCAATGCAAATTCTGATCTTTCCGTTCTTTTTAAGAACTGGAACGATATTGGCCAACCATTCAGGATGTTGTTCTTCTCTGACAAAACCCGAATCAATTAGTTTCTTGACTTCAGCTTCTATTACCTCCATAATCTGCGGACGAAACCGTCTTTGTTGTTGTTTGACAGATTTGACATCCGGTTTAATGTTAAGGCTGTGCATTGCTACCTCTGGATCTAATCCCGGCATATCTTCGTAATTCCAAGAAAATACGTCGATATATTCTCGAATGAGGGCGATTAGTTCCTCTTTCTCATCCGGTGGAAGATCACCACTAATAAATATAGGTTTCGGATTAGTTTCGGCACCCATATTAACTTGGACTACCTTATCTTCGGTAGGAGGTTCTCTTTGCTCAAATCGATCGCCATATTGGATATTCATGTAATGCATCCATGGATCTTCCCAAATGGGCAACTGATCATCCTCTTCGGTTGTGGAAGGATCAACTGTCGCCATATTTGACATTAGGGCTTTGAATTTTTCTCCAATGCTCACGTCAGAATCCCAGGTTGAAGCATCAGATGAATGCCCACTCTTATTTATTAGTTGGCTAATAATCTGTTGGCCATATTCGTCATCAGATGATGAAGTATAACCTAAACCCCTTTTATGACTGTAATAATTATCAGGTCTCCCTTTTGGTACGTAGGCAGGACGAGGTCGAACCCTAACACCTTGACCAAAATGAAGACCTTCACCGAGCGAGAGGTTATAGCCTTGGCTCGTCATGTATTTCACCCCCTGTCTTTGCGGGTAGGAGTATAGTTGTTCCGTCTGAACTTTGAATGTGTTTTGTCGTTGTGCAAGACGAACGAAGTGGCATATGTAGACTAGGGTCGTCGTACAATTCCTGCATTGCATCATCAAGACAACGCGAGTACTCTAAATCACCATTTATTATTTCATCGGCAAGCTGCCAGTTACAACTTTCATCCGACGAATCACCACTGTCAAGATTGATTACAAGAGGTTCAATATCATTCAGTACAAGACCTTCACTATAATCGAGCCCAGCTTCGGTATCAGCTTCTTCTCCGCTGTCCGTACCATGGGCCGATGGTTCAGTATCGGATTCAGCACCGTAAAGAAGAGAGTCAGTAAAATAATTTTCTAACCCCTTAAACGGTTGCTTATCCGCGACCATCGTCTTAAACTCGTTGTTAGTGTCGACATATTTCAGACACTGATGGAGGTTGAAGGGAACTATAAGATTACTGTGAATCCATGGGCGACCCAACAGTAAGTTATAGGAAGTCTCTGCATCAATCACATAGCAGGTGACTTCAGACTTCAAATCTCCAAGTTGACACTTCACTCGGATTTTCCCCAACGGCCTTGACCCGCTTGTGTTAAACCCGTAGATAACGGTTCCTGTGGAGGCTAGCTTGTTGGCGGGGATTCCGAGGTGGTACATCAACCGAAGTGGCATGATGCTTCTGGTCCTCCAGGAGTTGGCTTGATCTGAGTGAGGAACACTTCAGAATCAGCCAAAGCTTCTTGTAAAGCTTCTCTGGTTTCTTTCGAGAGGCGTAACAACTCGTATAGCGTGATCCTTGCTGGGATATTAGCTAACTGGGCCATGACGTCAAAACGGTAGGGAGCGTTTGAGCTTTCCGGTTTGTCCCGTCCAATTGGTCGATTGAAACGAGACTGCTTCGGAACTTGGACCTCTTTATGTTGGGGTTCCTTCTCTTTTTGCTTAGCCGGTTGTTGCGGCTTTTCAACAGCTATTGGAGGAGTTGCAACTACCCCCAGCTCCTTCAGAGTTGTGGCATTTGGGTTAGAGGTTTCAGTATATTTATAATGGTATTCATTCACACCTCTTGTAGCGAAAACTTCCTGTTCTCCCTCAGAAAGTGGCAAAGCTGAGATTTCTTCATCATCTTTCTCAGGAATTGCCGAGGCTCCGTAACAAGTCTTCTCTTTTCCTTTGCCTTTCACTTTCTTCTTCGACGTGGATGTCGTCCATTGCTCATCTTCAAGCAAATCCGGATGAACCCAAAGGATTTCGCCGTTGGGGGTTGTGTGAGATACAAGCCCCTTTTGGTGCTGTCCATGAGGATCATCGTTGATGGTTTGCATCTTGACCTTTGATACCGGTTGTAGGCGTATAAAATTGCCTATAGGTCCCTTAGCACAGCTCGACGCCGATTTAACAAACGGACCACCAGGCGACGTATCCAAACAAGACCGCCAACGCTGAAGCCAAGCTATACGCAACGGAGCAGGTTAACGAGGCGACAAATCGCACCCAAGCATTGGAATGCATCCACTCGCACGCGGAATCAAACCAATGTTTAGGTGAATCACCGAGTCATCTAAACAAGAGCGAACTCGGATGAATCACGATCAAATCAACATCAATTCCGGACTCAAATTCAGAAGTTGGTTTACTGCCATATCAGGAACCCGACTCACTGCCATATCTGGAATCAAGTCAACAAGTCGTTGCCAAGTCAATCAACCACACAATAGAACCAGAACCGGAAACAAAGGACGAAACGGACAAACACCCGGGGACTCGGCCGAAACCGAACCACCCCAGGGTGGCTCGGCCCAAGCCGAGCCACCCTGAGGTGGCTCGGCCAAGGCCGAGCCACCCATGGGTGGCTAGGCTCAGAACTGTGCAAATGCACAGTTCTGAGTGCCTATAAATAGGCCTTGTGCTCATTTGTTTCAGAGGTTGGAAATTTTGGAGAGAGGCGAAGCCCTGCTGGATTGAAGACTCAGATCTAAAAAAAGATCACAACTTTGAAGGCTTGGAGACTTGGACTTTCAGATCCGGTGCTCGGCGATCACCACCGCCAAATAAGGCAGGAGTTCGAGAGGATTGGATTTGAGATCTACACGATCACACTCCGGATCTAAGCTTGGTTCTTAGATCCCGAGATTCGAGCGGTTGTTTCCTTGGTGAAACAATCCCTCCCGGCTATTATTCCCTTGGTGGAATATTACCCGTCATATCGTGTAGATCCGACCGGATCGAGATCACGCGGTGGTCCACGGCAAATAACCCCGGCGCAGGCAAAGAACCCACCAAAGCGAGCGACCGCAAAACAGGAGCTCGCGATTAGTTCGACAAATAAGGAAAATTGTAATCTTTACTTTGTTTTCTTTGATTTTTCATTGTAACCGGATCTTATAAAAAGACCGGATCTTTGTAACGCATAAAGTTGTTAACTGAGATAGCAATGATATCAACAATGAAGAAAGACATAATTTTTCCCGCGAACAATCTGGCGACCACAGTGGGAGCCAACAGCTTTACTGCCGAAGCTGTCGCGTCGCAGCCGCGGATCCCGATCCCGGTCGAGGAGGAGGTCGAGTACGAATTCGACCAACAAAAGTTCGAGGAGTATCTGTCATCCTCGTCCGAATCCACCTCCCCTCGCAAGTCCAAGTCTCCAAAGCTCTCTTCCAAGAGAAAACTTCGTTGGTACGAAGAAGTTGAAGCTGCCAACGAAGATCTCGCCCCGTTTGATGCCGAAGCTGCATCGGGTGAGATCTCTCCTTCCAACCAGGTCAGATCTGCTCTGGCCGAATCTTCCGTTGCCGAGGGCGTAGTGACTCTCTCAAAGAGAGCCCGCCAAAGGCAACGTCAGCGCCTTGCGAAACAAATCGCAAAGGCAATGGAATCTGTGGACGGGATCCGTTACAACACGGATCTGAAGAACAGAAGAGGCGAACGACCTCAACAACCAATGAATGGCAACTCCTCCAAGCCACCAACGAACGAATGGATCCGTGTCAAACGGAACCGTTCAACGCTGGAGGATCGCATTCAGAAGCGCCGCGCACTCTCAGCACAAGCACGAGCTCAAGTTCAAGAAGCCCGTAGAAGGTGGCAGAATGGAGTAGCCAAGAAATCACCACTAACTCACAAAATATGGAGGCCAAAGTCCAAAGTGGTGAGTCAGGCCGAGGATCGACCTTTACAGCCTTCAAAACGAGTTCAACCTCCCGAACCATCCCGAGGAAGGAGGTCAATCTTGGAGCGCCTCGGTCCAATTCCCGACGAGCGCAACGAAGTCCATGAACGCTCGGGCCCGATGAAGAGGCTCCGAACTAATCAACATGCTGGGGGTCGACACAACCCTCAACATGACAAAGAGTTTACGGCACCCAAGCGCACTACCTTGCGCATCGAAGTTCGGGAGCCCGCTGAGAATTCATGTCTACAAAGGCGTGTTTCGAGGCGAGTGACTCTCGGAAGTCCAAATAAGGCAGTTTGCTCTCAGAAGGAAACGTTGTCATCCGAGGATGATAACGTTATACCTGGGAAATCATGCCAACACGCGATAGGTTACTCCGATCAAATGGACGAGTTGTACTATCGTGCTGGGGGTACGAACAAAACAAGAAAAAGAAGCCCTCAAGGGCTCGAAACTCAGTGCCCATGTGCCAAGCTCATTCGGGTAGTACTGTCTCAATGCAACTGCATCAAGGGAGTCCCCGAGAGAATTTCAGTGTTCGAAAGGCTCGGCACCGAAACGCCAAAACCAAGGCATAGGCGCTTCCGGCAAAGAAGAACAGTGGTTAAGGATGGAGAATTTCCGAAGGTCACCGCCAACATGACCAGCAAAGAGACATCGACACAGATTGATCTCAAATCGTTTCTGGAAGCGTCCCGGCGTGTAACCCGTCTGCAGTCCGGAGCCATCGCACGAGGAACTTATGGTAGGGTTCGGATAAGATTGCCTTCGGAAGATGAAGAATCGGATTCCTGCTCTGCTGTCGCATCGGACAATACAGTGTCCAGCGAAGGACAACCCCGCGAGTCATTCATGATAGGCGCGGAAGAAATGGCCAAAATGCTTGAAGACGCTTTGGCTAAGCAGAAAGAAAGTTTTAAATTCGAGATGGAGACGGCCATGCAGCAGATGAGAGAGATGCATGAACAGCAAATCCAAGCATTCAGGAACCAACAAGGTGAACCAAGCCACCGTAACCAGGTTGCTCAGGAAAAGGAGCACGCGGATGGGGATGAAGCTCACAATGCCAATAACCCTCCCATCAATGCAGGGGGTGGTAGTGAGGATGCCAACGGGGATACAAGTGAAGACTTGAAGATCAAAAGCCTCGAGAGTAAAATCAATACGTTGCTGTCTGCTCAAGAGGTAAAGAAAACGGGCATTCCTTGTCCATACCCGAGGGAATGGGAATCAATCCCCTATCCGGCGAAGTTTAGTCTAATCAACTTCACGCCGTTCGATGGAAGGGGTTCCCCCACCCAGCATTTGATTTATTTCAAATCGCACCTGGGTGCTATCTCTGGGAACGAGCCTCTGATGGTGCGGTCATTCGTCGGCACTCTTCGCGGAGCTGCCTTCGATTGGTATCGTCGCCTCAAGCCAGGAAGCGTGAACAGCTGGGATGACATGGAGACGAAGTTCCTTGCAAATTTCTTCGACGACGACACCGAGATCTCTATCGGATCGTTGCTCGACGAGAAACAAAAAGACGGGGAGTTAGTCGACACCTTCGTCAAAAGGTTCCGGAACAAGGCGATGAATTGCCGGGACCCGATCACCGAGGAATTCATTCTCCAGACTTGCCACAACAACCTCGCATTGGACGTATTGGAGGCAATGGGGACAGCACCGTCTGACACTTGGAAGGATCTGAAGGTGCGCGGTGAACAAGCCGAACGCTTCCTTAAAAGGAAGAAGGCCGAAAGGAACCAACCGACGGTTAATCTGCTGGACTCAAACTTCGCTTCCCGTGGTAAGGGCAAAGCACCTGCAGCTGCTGGTGGTGCTAATCAAGCGTCACAACAGCAATCCCGAAGGCAGCAGAAGACTTCGGGTCCGAGACTCCAGAGAGAGTATTCCTTCAAGGACGAAGACGTTCCAACCATCTTCGAATCGCTCCTCGAAGGCAACAAGATCAAGCTACCACCTATCACGAATCAGGAGGAAGCTGATAACACTACGGACCCAAAGTACTGTGCATACCACAGAAGGGTTGTTCATCCCACCAAGGATTGCTTTGCTCTCAGGAATAGCATTCAGACCTTGGTCGAAGCCGGCGTTATAACGCTAAGGTAAGCCAAATAAAAACGGCAAAACTCCGACCGGTATAAGAGTATAAACTGCTTCCTGACACTCCAAAGAGTATACGAGTATAAACTGTTTCTCAACACTCCGAAAAGTATACGAGTATAAACTGCTTCTTAATACTCCAATAGGTATATGAGTCTAAACTGTTTCCCCACTTTTGACGGGAAGTTCCTGGAGAATATTAAGCTAATATTCTTAAGGATAACCCGGTTAGTTAACTGATAATAATGTCCGAACCAGTTCCGCAGAGGAAACTGGGGGTGGACGATTTATGTAACGGGAAGTTCCCAAAACCACAGCAATGTAATGAATAAGGACTCCCATTCAAGTTCTCACTGTGTCTGTGCACTCAACACTCTCTCTGTTAGAGTCGAGATCTAGATCCGGTCAGATCTAAGCAGTACGACGGGTATTATTCCACAAAGGAAATAATAGCCGGGGAGGATTGATTCACCAAGGAAACAATCGTCCAAGTCTCAGGATCTAAGACCAAGCTTAGATCCGGAGTACGTCTGCGTAGATCTGAGATCCGGTCCTCTCGAACACCTACCTT
>NC_033794.1:24473388-24489576 GCF_001876935.1 Asparagus officinalis
TAGGTGGCTCAGCCGAGCCACCACTTGGTGGCTCGGCCACTGAGCCTCCTTGGTGGCTCGGTGAGCCGACCTCCAGGTGTTTGTCGTTTTGCCTCTTTGTGCCCGTTTTCCGGTTCTGCGGTTGATAGGTTCGGATTCGATTTTGTGGTTGATTTATCCAGACTTGATTCGTTGATCTGATTTGGTAGGTGGCTCAGCCGAGCCACCACTTGGTGGCTCGGCCACTGAGCCTCCTTGGTGGCTCGGTGAGCCGACCTCCAGGTGTTTGTCGTTTTGCCTCTTTGTGCCCGTTTTCCGGTTCTGCGGTTGATAGGTTCGGATTCGATTTTGTGGTTGATTTATCCAGACTTGATTCGTTGATCTGATTTGGCAGTAAATCCGGATCCCGATTAAGCAGTAAATCTACTTCTGAGTTCGAGTCCGAAATCGATCTTGATTCAATCGTGATTCGTCCGAGTATCCCCTTGATCCCGCACGTGAATGGACGTATTTCGTTGCTTGCGTGCGATTAGTCAATCTCGTTGCCTCGTTGGTTTGTCGGTTTGTGCCGAGCTGAGCTAAGGAACCTATGAGCAATTTTATATGCCTACAATACCCTCTAAAGATCTTAACAAAAACCCCCAAAACAAATGACAAAACAGCCCCCAGAGAAACAGCTTAGAAATAGCCGTTGGAAGTCCAACGGTCACATTGTCGGTCGACCGAAAATCCCGTCGGTCGACCGATGAGAGCAAAAACACGAAGAAAACTTTCTGGACTAACGTCGGTCGACCGGAAATTCTGTCGGTCGACCGATTTGAGATCTCGGTCGACCATACCGGTCGACCGACGATTCTCTGGAAAAATACTAACAAATGGTCAATTGACCGGTCGACCGTACCGGTCGACCGAAAACTGACATCCCAGAAAAACAAAGCTGATTTTAAAACACTGTTTAAAAATATCAAATAAATTCAGAAAAATGTAAAACTTTGGGGAATGATTGTAGACATGATAATAAACATGCTACAATGACTGGTTATCAAAAAGGACTTCTCAAATGAAAAATATCATCATTTTACAAACTAGTCCAAAACATGAAAATATGAGATACTTGAATTTTGATGTTTTGACATAAACCAACTTTTAAAACTTTGTGAAATGTTTTTATAGACTTAGTAAAACATGTATAAACTGATATTGAAGTCTATAAACTAAGAATACAATATTTTCACAAAATTGCATATTCTATGCAATGTTTTCAAAAACATAATAGAAAATATGAAATATAGAATATTTTCATAAAATTGCATATTCTATGCAAATATATTCAAAACACTAAATATGATTTCATTAAATATAAGCTTGTTAAAGGGGAAATCATATATAGGCATATAAACATGAAACAAAATAGTATTTTCCAATTCTATTCATTTGTTTCATAGTAGAACTTGAAAACTATCAAACCAAAACATATATGTATATATATAACTATATATATACAAAAACCAAAACGTGTATGTGTGTATATGATTGAGCTTAAAGTACTAACACACATAATATAAATTCCTAAACTAAATTACCCAAGCAATGATCTTGATCTTCAATAAGCTTGACTTGGTAATCTCGCGGATGAAGCTTGAACTTGGATCTTGAACTTTGAATAGCAAGGCTTCACCGACATTCCGCCAACCTCCTTTGGATATGATCGTTGAAGCTCTATTCCATCCATCCTCCAACAACGTTGTTTGTCTACAAAACATAGGAATGCACAAACACTAGACAAACAACATTAGTAATAAATTGTTTGTTAAACATCATCAAAACAAGAAGGCCAACAATCTCCCCCTTTTTGATGATGACAAACAATTTACAAAAAGGAATATATGCATGAAGGAAATGAACATATACAAGATAATAACTCACATGCATATAAACAAACAAGATAGATATACTCACAATATTTCTCCCCCTTTGACAACATCAAAAAGGGGACAAAAGAATTAAGAGAGCGAAAGCTCCCCCTATCAATAAGCATAGGTGAGTATAAAAAGAATATATATAGGGATTGCTCCCCCTATCAAAAAGCCATATAGGATATAAGCAATAAAAGATCATGGCATAACATGTGAGTAAGCATAAAAAATATGCTAACAATCACTCACATTCAAACAAGATAATGAGAACACATAAATATATCAAGATGAACATATTGTCTCATATCATAAAAGCCAATGTATAAAATAGATTTATGAAATCAAAAGAAGAGAAACATGAGAATCATGTAAAAAAGTTTTCAAATGAAAACAAATCAACCAATTGAAATCATAAATCAAAGTTTAAATCATAAAACCAAATCATCATTGATTTTCAAAAATCAAGAGAGGCAACTATATCTAGCTCTTGAGATAGTATCAACCCATATAAACATTTTAGCACCCGGTAAACAAGATTTGGGAATAAACACCCAATAAATCCGGAGGGTTATATAAGTACAAACCTCTCATCAAAACAAAACAAATAATCATGAAAACAAAAGAATTTAGCCAATAAAAGGAATTGTTTTCATAAAAGTTTAAAACACATTTTTCAAAACCAAGAAAAAGAGCCACCCATGGGTGGCTAGGCTCAGAACTGTGCAAATGCACAGTTCTGAGTGCCTATAAATAGGCCTTGTGCTCATTTGTTTCAGAGGTTGGAAATTTTGGAGAGAGGCGAAGCCCTGCTGGATTGAAGACTCAGATCTAAAAAAGATCACAACTTTGAAGGCTTGGAGACTTGGACTTTCAGATCCGGTGCTCGGCGATCACCAACGCCAAATAAGGCAGGAGTTCGAGAGGATTGGATTTGAGATCTACACGATCACACTCCGGATCTAAGCTTGGTTCTTAGATCCCGAGATTCGAGCGGTTGTTTCCTTGGTGAAACAATCCCTCCCGGCTATTATTCCCTTGGTGGAATATTACCCGTCATATCGTGTAGATCCGACCGGATCGAGATCACGCGGTGGTCCACGGCAAATAACCCCGGCGCAGGCAAAGAACCCACCAAAGCGAGCGACCGCAAAACAGGAGCTCGCGATTAGTTCGACAAATAAGGAAAATTGTAATCTTTACTTTGTTTTCTTTGATTTTTCATTGTAACCGGATCTTATAAAAAGACCGGATCTTTGTAACGCATAAAGTTGTTAACTGAGATAGCAATGATATCAACAATGAAGAAAGCTACAACTTTTCCCGCGAACACCGGTTCAGCTTGAAACCAGGATAACGGAACTGATCTGAAGCTAATAGATACCGCATTCGCCCCTACTTTCTTCTCTTTCGGCTTCGGTGTTACGATGCCAACATCAATTAAGGTTTGTATTTTGTCTTTCAATACATAACACGCCTTAGTAGGATGGTGGACCCTTATGTGATATGCACAATACTTCGGGTCATTGGTCTTCGTTGCTTCTTCTTGGTTTGTGACCGATGGAAGCTTGATCTTATTGTTATCCAGTAGGTACTTGAAGATAACTGGAACTTCATCATCTTTAAATGAATACTCCTTCGGGAATCTAGGCTCAGAAGGCTTAAACTGCTTCGGAGGCTGTTGATTCTGATTTGGTGCTAGTTGGAAGGACGACTGTTGCGGTTGTTGCTGCGGCGGCTGTTGTGACGTTTGATGTGCGTCCACAACGGCTACAGACCCTCTTCCTCTACCTCGAGGGTTAAAATTTTGTTTCTGATTATTAGCCGGTGGCTGACCTCTCTCGAAATTCCTTCTCTTGAGAAAGCGTTCAGCTTGCTCACCTCTCACCTTCAATTCTTTCCAAGTTTTAGAGGGAACAACCCCCATTACCTCTAACACATCCAATGACAAGTTATTATGACATGTCTGTAGGATGAATTCTTCTGTGAGTGGATCTCGACAATTCACTGCTTTGTCCCGGAATCGTTTGACAAAAACATCAACCGACTCCCCATCCTTCTGCTTCTCGTCCAACAACATGCCAATAGAGACCTCTGTGTCGTCGTCGAAGAAATTGGTGAGGAATATTCTTCCATATCCTCCCAGCTAGTGATACTCCCAGGTTTAAGGCGTCGGTACCAATCGAAGGCAGGCCCGCGAAGGGTTCCTACGAATGACCGGACCATCAGGGCTTCGTTCCCGGATATTGCGCCGAGATGCGACTTGAAATAGATCAAGTGCTGAGTGGGTGAACCCCTGCCATCAAAAGGAGTAAAGTTAATCAAATTAAATTTTGGGGGATAAGGAATCAAGTCCCACTCCCTCGGGTACGGGTATGGAATACCCGTTTTCTTCACTTCTTGGGCCGTTATCAGAGCGTTAACTTTGCTCTCGAGATCATGCATCTTCTTATCCTCTTCCTCACTCTTCTTCAAGTAAACTTGCGGAGGTTGAGTGGATGACTTGGTTGGACCGCTTCCGGAATTGTCTTTATCTGGAGGAGGATCGTCGAAGATAGTCTCATCTTCTTCATTATGCCGGCTGGATTCTGCTCTTTGGCTTTGTTCCGGTTGATGTTGTTGAACCTGCAAATCTCGCATCTGCTGCATAGTCAACTCCATCTCGGTTTTGAATTCAGCTCTAATTTCATCGCGTTGTTTAGCCAACGCTTCTTGCAATATGTGTGCCAGTTGATCCGGCGTGATTGCGAATGATTCTCTGACTCGCCCTACGCTGGATGCGGTACTGTCTGAAGCTACAGCAGAACAAGTGTCTGACAGTTCTTCATCTGAAGATAATCCTTCGTGCATCCTTTTGTAGTCTCGACGTCGGTTGGCTCTTCGTTGCAACCGTGACATTCTTTGAGAGAGACCCCGCTCAACTCTCCCTCCCGGAGAGAAATCAGGGTCGGGGTTGACAGACTGTTGCCTTCCTCTGCCGGTCTATTAATAGTGACCTCAGGGAATTCATCTTGTTGAATTGTCGGTTTTTTCTTGTTGAAACGCCTCATTTTGGGTCTTGACATTTCATTGGAAAGCCTTTGGAATACGGAGACTCTTGTTGAATCATTTTTGGAGCATCCGCATTCTGTCAGCACCGCCTTAATGAGCCTCTCGCATGCGCAATGGGACTCATCTTCTCGGGCAATTCTTTTCCTTGAATTATTTTTCTGATAGTACAGCTCGTCGTTATTATGACTTGAGCAACCTATCTTTTGTTTTTGAACTTTGTTAACATGCACAGGACGACTAGTCGTCGCCTCTGGGCGATCCAAAGTTAAATTTTTAAATCCACCCCTTTGCGGGAGTGGGGTTTTCATAGGTCCTAAACGAGAGTGAACTGGTATTCTCTCGTTCTGGACTTGTGCAGTTCTGATAGGAGGGTGTCTACGACCCCCTGTATATGAAACCACTAAGGGTTTATCTGCTGGACTTTGGTTTTCTTTAAATGGCGCTTTGCCTCGATCGTCCACCGAAGGACCGAGGCGATCCGCCATCGTGATCTTAAATTTGGATAAATCTGGGCTAACCCAGGGTTTCACCGGTGGTGCAGTGGACGGGTCCGGAACGGATGTTTGCGGAGTCTTTGGCATCCAAACTTTACGGTTCTTTGGTGTTTTTTCAGACACCGTCTCCTTCTTAATTCCTTGTGCTTGTTGACGAATAGCGCGAGCACGGGCGGCCTTCTCCTGACGCCTTTGTATTCGTTCCTTAAGGGTTGAGCAAGCCCTTTTGACGAGGGTCCACTCCTCCGTCGTAAGCTGTGCAGAAATATGATTATTTTGCCGTTGAGGCAACTGAGTCATTTTCTGTTTCCTCGACTCTAGGTCCGCATAGTAATGGACCCCGTCGGTTTGTTGCATGGCCTTAGCCAATTGACGAGCACGGCGCTGGCGCTGTCTCTGACGAGCCCTCTTCGTCAGCACCGGCGAACTATGATTCAATGACTCCTTAATTGGTACGGAGTCACTTGGAGCAGAAATGTTGCAGGCAGATTCCTTAGCAACGATCGGGCAAGAATCTTCACCCGCGGCCTTCGTTGGAATTGCAGACTTGAAAGTTTTCTTAGAATACAAAATATTCCTATATTTGCGAGACGAGGAAGATTTCACAGATGAGGATGACAAATACTCCTCAATCTTCGCCTGATCGAACTCGTATTCGATCTCTTCATTGACAACGATCTTGATCGGTTGCGACACCGCGGCCTCGACAGCGAGGCCGCTGGCTCCCACTGTGGTCGCCAGTTTGTTTTCGTCAAAAATTGGTTTTGAGCAAACACCGTCTCGCTGGCGAGACAGCAAACACCGTCTCGCTGGCGAGACAGCAAACACCGTCTCGCTGGCGAGACAGCAAACACCGTCTCGCTGGCGAGACAGCAAACACCGTCTCGCTGGCGAGACAGCAAACACCGTCTCGCTGGCGAGACAGCAAACACCGTCTCGCTGGCGAGACAGCAAACACCGTCTCGCTGGCGAGACAGCAAACACCGTCTCGCTGGCGAGACAGCAAACACCGTCTCGCTGGCGAGACAGCAAACACCGTCTCGCTGGCGAGACAGCAAACACCGTCTCGCTGGCGAGACAGCAAACACCGTCTCGCTGGCGAGACAGCAAACACCGTCTCGCTGGCGAGACAGCAAACACCGTCTCGCTGGCGAGACAGCAAACACCGTCTCGCTGGCGAGACAGCAAACACCGTCTCGCTGGCGAGACAGCAAACACCGTCTCGCTGGCGAGACAGCAAACACCGTCTCGCTGGCGAGACAGCAAACACCGTCTCGCTGGCGAGACAGCAAACACCGTCTCGCTGGCGAGACAGCAAACACCGTCTCGCTGGCGAGACAGCAAACACCGTCTCGCTGGCGAGACAGCAAACACCGTCTCGCTGGCGAGACAGCAAACACCGTCTCGCTGGCGAGACAGCAAACACCGTCTCGCTGGCGAGACAGCAAACACCATCTCGCTGGCGAGACAGTTCATATCTGTCTTGATTTTTCTCTTAAGACAGTATGAGGTGATTTTTGATGATCTTCTCTATGTTTGGATATCTATTAGCATTTTTTAACGCCTACAGCATAACGATCCTTATGAGTTATTAAACACCTGAGGTGTTGGTGAATACCAGATTTTTTGACACGCACATCGAGATATGTGCACGTATACGTAGTTTATATTATATTGACATGCATTGTCAGGATACTTGACACACGTTGAATTGATGAAAGTGTAATAACATATAATATAGCATTGTTTATCAGTTATGGATGCTCAGTGTAGTTGTTTATCCTGTAATGAGATATCGGTTGTACCACACTAGGAGTATTTGGTTGTTTTTCCCGTAATGAGACCTCGGTGGTACCAAATACTCAAAGATGATCGGTGCTTTTTTGGGTTAGGCTAATGGGCCTATACACCATTGTATGATCATCTGTAAACATATCCAGAATAGGGAGATAAAACCTGTTATTGTAGAACGATTGAGTAAGGAAGTTGAACCCTCATGTACTTGTGCGAACCTTATAAGAGTATCGTTATTTCATATAGCCGGAATAGGGAGATAAAACCTATTGTCGTAGAGCGGTTGAGTAAGAACCTTACAAGAGTATAGCTATCACATATAGTGATGCATACATATGTACATTGTGTAGTATGCTTCTAAACTACATATATGTAGTTTACTCATGAGTAGAGTGCACATTTTGGTACATGATGCACATGATATAGTTTATGATGATATTTGAGCAGGCTGACTTTTCCTTGTGAGTTTTCCAGCTACCTAAGAGTAGTCTGAGATTTAGACAATTGTTTAATAATAATTTCCGTATCTAGTACTCCAGCTACCTAAGGATAGTTTGAGATTATGAAAATGGTTCTTTTGGTTGAGGTTTGAAGAGTTTTCCTTTATGCAATGTTTTCATTCATAGGATTGGTATTAGTACTTAGACATCCATAATTTGAGACATGGTATATACATGAGGGTTTTCTTGTTTGGATTATTTCGCTTGACATACTAATTCTCGTATTGTGGGTCTCTAAATACTAGTCTCCATTTAGGATTTTATGAATGATTTTATACTTATATGTACTAACTCTATTTTCTTATACTCCTACCTCTTCTCCTTGGGGGCAATGGAGATGATTTCGCTAGCGCTTTGACGCTCGTTGTTTTCCCCCATTTTAGGCAGCGAGTCCGATACACGGAGTGTCGCAGGTTGATGGAGTCGCATCTTAGCATCCATCTTAGTTATTTTATTAGTAGTTATTTATAGAGATCCACAGTAGTTGTTCATTTTGAAATTATAGAGATTGTATTTTTATTTTGTAGAGACAGTATGCCTTAGTGAGATTTCTTTGACTCTTTAATTTAAGACATGGTATATTATTACAGTTCAGGGATATTCTTATTCTATTTCAGTTGGGCTCATTTGTTGATTTTTCTCATGCTTCTTCTGTGTATATTATGTTCTTGTACTATTTTCATTATTTATCTGTTTTGTACCTTCACCTATTTGTTGATTCTACTATAGAGATAGTGACTGTGATGATGAAACATATCGTAGTATGGTGTTGGTGCTTTGCAGGTTTGACAATTCGGGTTTTACGTGGACTGCAGCCTTGTGTGAACCCTGGAACGTCACAGTTGATATCAGAGTTTTAGTTTTAGTATCCTTAGGATTATCCTTTTGTCATATTGTGGAGCTAGGATAGAGTTTCTTAGGAATCATGTATAGAGTCCGCTAGGAATTCCTAGTATGAGTGAGGACGTATTATATATATACATAAAAATTACCAATTTTTTTATGAACTATTTGCTTTGAATTATAAAGCATGTGGTGAATGATAAGTGATACTATTTTCCTATTGGTATATGTTTTATTTTTTGTACTTAGGATCCCATTTACTGTGACTTATAAGCTCTATTTTGGAAACTATAGATGTCAGGACGAGCAGAGTAAATTGATTCAGAGTTAGAGCTGCAGTAGGCTCCCCATATGTGATTGACATCCTTGCGTCATTTACAGCTAGAATAGCCACCCTAGAAGAGCAATTGGACAACCGGATGTCGCCAGCAGTATCATCACTTGAAGTTCCTCCTCCGGCTGCACCAACTAAACTTATATCAAAGGCGTCATCAGGAGTTGCGCCAACCCCAAATACCATTGGTGCTACACAGCAAGTAGAAAGCCCTAAGACAGGACCAACCCGAGACAAAGGCAAGAATAAGAGAAAATACACTTGACTGAAAGGACCCTAGCTAGATAATCAGAAGCAGCAGAATAATACTAATCCGAGGGAACAACCGGATTAAACAATTTCAAAGCAACATAGATTTATTGGATTGTGTTATAACTGTAACAAATTCGGTCATAGAGTCGCAGAGTGTCATGGTGAATCAATGAGAGGTCGGCAAAGCAAGAGACAGAAATCACAAGAGGTACAACGAGCGTGGAAACATTACAAAATGTAGGGTGCATGTTATAAATGCCACAAGATTGGACATAGAGCGAGAGATTACCGTAAAGTACTTGTAAGAAAATAGCAGGATAGAGACCAAAATCAGCAGCCGCAGAATTGCGGGCACGGCCAGCAACAGAGGACTGAGTCACCTCTATCAGCTTTGAGGATTGAGGATCAGATGCATGCCATTCGGGAGCCACCTCAGCGTCAGATAGATTCATATACTATAGAACCTTTAGCACAGCCAGCAATAACGATCAACCAAGTTTTTGAAACATACCAAGTGATCATGATGTGAGCAGAGTATCAACCTGACCTTAAAATCACAAAATACTATGGTGTTCACACATGTATCAATCTGACCTTGGAGCAAGATCATAGTATTGCACTTATCTCTTATGTAGCGTGGTTGATTCTACGAAAGTTAAAGAAAAAGCTTGATCTAAATCTCAGTCAGATAATTAAGAGAGTGCGAGATACAAGGTTCATTGAAATATCATATAGTAAAGCACAGAATGCAAGGAGAATCATGATGACAAAAATAGTTAGCATTTGGGAGAAGTCTTACGCGAGACTTCCTCAATATCTTGATGCGATCAAAAGAAGCAATCCTGAAATAAAATACAAAATTTTAACCAAAGAGATCCATCTGGAAGTTCTACAATTCACCTGCGTATTTTGGACATTTGGTCCTTCGATCGAGAGATTTAAATTTTGTTGGTTCTTAGCGTTAATCATACACACGTATATGGTAAATACAAAGGCATATCGCTTGTTGCTACAAGAGTAGATGCAGATGGTGGCTTATATCCTTTGGCTTTCGCAGTTGTCAGGTCAAGAAAAATGAAAACCAGGAGTGGTTTCTTGCTTGTATTCAATTATATATTCTTAAAGTGTTACCTCCTAGGGAAATTACTTTTATATTCGACTGGATGAAAGGTATTCCTAAAGCACTATATAGGAGATTTGGTTCACATCACTATCATCGATATTACTTAAGACACATTAGTGATAATTTTAAAAAGAGGCATGGTGAGATACATTTACAAAACCTTCTTTGGCAAGTGGGTTGTGCACCACAAACATGTGTATATGATCGGATAAGGGAACAAATCAAGGCAACATCTCAAGCTACACATGATTGGATTAAGAGTAGTTTGGGAAGTGAATATGTTGACCGGTGGGCACTAAGTAAAGATGGAGGGAATCAATTTTGAATGATGAAAACTAATTGTTCTGAAAGCTTCAACAAGGTACTTAAGGAAGCTCGAGCGATGCCTATACATGCATTGGTTGCGAGAACATTTTATGGACTCAGTCACTATTTTGTCAATCGATGAGAGGATGAAGCAAAGTGGGTGATGGCGTTGACAAAAAAAAATAAAGAGATTGTACGTGTCATGCAAGTGAGATCAACAAAAATTTTTAGATTTGCTAAAGATGAATGGTAGGCTACAGACAAATATGGTCATAATTATACCGTCAATTTACAAGGAACACAATGCACATGCACTTGCAACATACCACAATTGTAAAAATTACTGTAGGCGTCTAAAAATGCCTATAGGTATCCACACACAGCTCGAGACAGAGAGAAGGTGATGAACGCCATTATCTAAGTCTAAGAGGATTATCCGATGCCGATGAACACATGAAGCGAAACGGTGAACCGAATAGCCTATGCACTCACCGACCACCTCCAAGTAGCCCGTGTACTCACCAGCCACCAAATCAGCAAACCAAGTGGCCCGCACGCTCATCGGCCACCAAAATAGCGTACAGATCAACGAAACGATAAAATACGCGTCACGACAGAACGAGCCGAACTCTAGAAAACCACGAAAGCCTCTGGCGACCGGGACGCGTCGAAATGATCCGGTCAGACCAGTGGTTCGGCCACAGGCCAAACCACCATTTGGTGCACTTCGGTGAACTGGCCATAATTGGTTTTTCGGTTCTTTTATGGATTTTTTTGGGTTTGGGAGTTCCAACTACTCTGATACAGTGGTTATACAGTTGTTAACTGAAGATAGAGGGGATCCCTCGTTTTGATCTGAAGAAACCGTCAACCAAGCCTATAAATAAGAGCTCAAGTGTTCATTTTTGGGGGAGGAGATCAATAGGACGAAGTGCTGCCGAATTGGAGAGTGGAGCCACGAATTTACAGCAAGGGTTAGCAGATCTTGGCGATCTCCTGTGCATAAAGAGTGGAGTTCGAGAGATCTGAGACCCGTCCCCTATTCCTCTGGATTTAAGCTTGGTCTTAAATCCCAAGAAGAGCCGTGATTTTGCTTAGTCAAAATCACCGCTATTGCAATTACTTCCTTTGTGAAGTGAGAGCATTGATTATCCAACTTCTGCTAACCGGACTAATCCGTGACGGTCCACGGATATTAACGTCCCCGGCACAGGCAAAGAACCCACACAAGCATCGGGTGATAAACGTCCGTTGCGCTGTTTGACAAGAGTTGTAATCTTTATTTTCATTGTGTAAAGAAGATCTTATAAAAAGATCAACTTTTCTTTTCGTTTGAGTTTATTATAATGACCAAAGTTGTAATAGATTCGATGACAATGAAAACATCAACTTTTGACCCAAACAATTACCATGCTCACATGTTATAATAGTTTCTTCCAAGCAATATGGGGGTGCAAATACTTCATACTACACATGCGCTTCTGAGTGGTATCAATTAACTCACTATAAAAGTTCATACAAGCCGTGTTTCCATCCCATTGTAGATAATAGTCACTGGCCACCCTATAACAGGCCACATGTGTTACCTCTTGACTATAAGAGACAAGCCGAATGTTCACGATCAGTATGCATAAGAGGTATGATAGATGAAGGACGAGAAGGAGCTCCAAAGCAAAATAGGTGTGGATATTGCATATAACGGGGCCATAATAGATCTCATTGTCCTACCAATCCGAATAGATAGCAATTAATGGGTACAATTTATTTATTTTATAATTTTATTCTATGTAATTTGTAAATTAATGCATACTCTCATATTCTGTAAATTACTTCTAATTCAATTTATCATATGTCATAATACTGACACATTTTACTTTATGTGTGCAAACATTTACAGTATGCAAGCGAGACTATTGAAATATGAGGTCATATACGACCAAGATCGACACCGATCCATGAAGATAGACTCAAGGGATGTAAATTTTTTATTATTTTTGATCATTTAAATTTTTTAATCTTATTACTATTATATGATCATTTTAAATTTTAAACATATGTAGGCCTTGAGTATTACTATTGTTGATCATACTCATGCACATTTGAGTTATAATTTGACAGATCCACATATTTAATATTATGTTCGTCAAGTCGGGTTTTTTGAACGTTTAAAATTACAATGGGTAAGACTCGATTGGCCTCTCTTGAAAGCACTGATTGAACGATGGAGGCCCAAGACAAATACATTCCACATGCGACTAGGAGAAGCAACTATTACTCTGTAGGATGTAAGGGTTATACTTGGCCTCAAAGTGGATGGAAATGCTGTTATGGGTACTAATAACTTCAACTGGATGGGAATGTGTGGAAGATTATTGGGTCAAGCTCCTAATATGAAGGGTGGTATGATCAAGCTCGAGTAGTTACGTGTGAATTACAATGTACCGGAGGATGCAACAGATGAGGTTATCAAAACATATGCTCGTGCGTACATACTCCATATGATCGGTACCATTCTATTTTTGGATTCAACTAAGGATTTAGCGCATGTTATATGGTTCCCACTTCTTGAGAATCTTGAGGAGTGTAGAGAATTATCTTGGGAGGTTGTAGTGCTAACTTACCTCTATAGGAAGATGACAAAAGTAGCATTCATGCAAAATAAGAAATTCAAATGTTGCATCACTTTGTTGCAAATATGATCATGGGACCAATGACATATTGAAACACCAGCTATGAACGAGGCTCGACTTCTTGATGCTTAGATTCCATTAGGATGCAAGCATATGAGTTTTTAATATTTATTTCTAATATTTATGATTACATGTAATTTGATACATTTATTTCAATTTATACCAAACATTTACATATCAAATAGATGGAATGTTTCTAGATATTGGAAAACCTCCCCAAAGGGTCATGAAAATTTTTACAGAAATGAGCTTGATCAAATGGAGAATGAACAAGTATAAAACCATAATATTTAACTATATTCAAGCAATATATCATATGCTACTGATATGTAAATTTCCGTAATGTTTTTTATAGGTCAAGTGGATGCCCTATGAACTAGTTTTAGCTTCACTATTAGATATTTGCGGAGATGGTGAAGATTTATGGCATGCCCGGGCCCCAATTATATGCTTTGAGATTGTCAAATGCACGTGCCCGTTCGTGTGATTCGATAATTTCGATTAAAACAACACATTCCAAATATTGTAGAAAGAATAGAATGAAATCCTCAAAATGAGCACATCATAAAAATTGGGAGATAATTTATCAATCTTACATTAAGGATTGAGAGTTGAGGGGGGATGCTATAGTGATGGAGAGAGGTTATGTGTACAAACGTTGGTATCAAGGGATTACTCACCGATGGATATATTAGAAGAACAAAGCACCTTCTGCGTGTATGCAAGGGGTCCAATTGAGAGAGGTTGGTAAGTAGATAGGTAAAATATACACTTATTTTGTGATTTTTATTTTTATTATTGTTATTTTGCTTAAGTTCTTCCGGCGCTGCGTTTATCGTCTGACCGTTGTCGAAGTCTTGAATCGAAATTGGTGAGTTAGTTTTGGCTCGTGTCATTGAGTTGACTTTGAACTGATTATCTTTGTCGCAACGCGTTGACCGGTGTTGACCTAGGGCTACGCGTTGATCGGCGTTGGCCTTAGGTTTTGTATCGATCGATGTTGACTTTTATCGAAACGTGTGGATCGGCGTTAACACAGTTTATACTCGTACGTTTGCTGGAGTCTACACAGTTTAAGCTCTTAAGACGTTGGAGCGTGGCGGTCCTAAATATTGGGATGCATGACCAAATCTTCTTTCGATTGTTATCTTGTAAGTAGAAGAACTCGATGAGTTTGCTTCTGTTGCATATGATGCATTAAGATCGACTACCGAGCAAAGGGCAAGGAATGCATTTGTTCGCATCATAGAAAAGATTCAGTCCGCTCTTAGAAAGACACGTCTTGTAAATCATGATGGACATCAAGAATAACTCATAGGGTACAAACGTCGATGATTACGAGGACATACTAGGGCGGGCTCAAGTCGTGCACATGATGAATCCTGATGTTCACGGCAGGTTCAAGTCGAGGAGAATGTCATGCGTTCACAAATTCACACACAGTCAGACGATGAGATCATACAAGCTCATCTTGAAAGGGAGCCGGGACGAGGGAGAGGAAGAAGAGGGAGAGGGAGAGGAAAGAGAGTTCTTATTGTTTGCTAAATTTTGATATAGCTTGTTTTACGATGTTTACGTTTGAAATGATAATTGGACTATCACTAAGTTTTGATAGAGTTTTTTAGGAGAGAAGGGGGAGGGAGGCGGAGGTTTATAAGCTAACCGTTCTGACATTGTGTTTGTTTACAATTTTTATTTAGCAAGAGAAGGGAAGGGGAGGGATGAAAATTAGAAAATTCAGCCACTTTCTTAACCCTCCAAAAGTGGACGGATTGGGAGGGGAGGGGATGTGTTTCAAGTAGAATTTTCTTGAGATTTTATTATTGCTTTATATGAGAAAACCAAAAGGCGTTCTTTCTTATTTTATTAAAAGCGCATACTTGTCAAGTAGCTCCCCTTCCCTTCCCATCCCAACTCTAAACAAATATATATTATAGTGTACCCTCTCATCCCCTCATTGTCTATCCAAACACAAATGAATACATTCCATCCTTTCTCTTTCCACTCCCTCCCCTTATGGTTAAGTCAATCACTTCTCTCCCCTCCCATCCTTTGTATCTAAACCGATCGTAAATGTTTACGATTGGAATTTTAATAAGTCAATTTCATGTCTGTTTGTGTTTGAAAATGGTTAGGGATGTAATATAGATATAGGTATATGTGTTTATTTGTGATTGAAATTGATCATGGATTAAATACATGAGTAGCAGGAGAGTTTTTGCCAAAACCCGACAGTTTTGGTCAATGAGGGATTTTCCAGCAAGAAGGGGAGCTGGATGCTCTCTGCCAAATGGTCGGGGTTGTCAGACCCGACCATTTTTATCGTGGTTGGCAATCCCGACAATTTTCGTTACTTAGAGAAATTGAGAAATCGTGACTCAGTTCGCTGGATTGTAGGCTCCGCCAAATAAATGGGTTGGCAATCCCAACAATTTTGGTCTGGGTTGACAGCCCCGACAACTTAAGCCCTAACTCGGGGTTAATAAGCCCCCGGTAACTAAGACTTCACTCTTTTTTTTTAAACGACCCAGTTTCTGGCGACGATGCTGACGTGGCCGAAACTGGGTCAATTTCATAAAATTGGATCGCGTCGATTTTTGAGAATAAATTTGAGAATGAGAGTTTTTTTTTTAAATTTCCTTTAATCATCCACTAAAGAATTGAAAATCGTGATTAACTATCGGGCTCTCCACTAATTTTCTGACAGTGTAGAGGACCCGAGTCCTCCTTTGGATCGGGCAACCCCTTTTCGGACCCAACTCAAATTCCTCCGGCTCCTAATAACAAGCTTGCTAGGGGGCTAACCTACAAAAGCGCTCCAAGCCGGTGATTAGGATTGTGTTCCTGCTTCATGCATCCTGGATTGGCCCAGCCCCAGGACCGAGTCGGTTTTTTTTTTTATGAGAGGA
>NC_033794.1:24490995-24492941 GCF_001876935.1 Asparagus officinalis
TGCGTGTGGGATGTTTATTACGAGGAGCTCGAAGCGTACAACGACTCCTTGAAGAAGGAGTGACGGCTCCAATTCACGGGTATCCCGTTTCTTGAATCGCTTCTTGTTGCTGCTGGTTAGCAGATTATTTCTTTTCATATTTGGATTTGCTCAATTTCGTCAGCGCACCCATCTTCCGCGTCAGAATTTGTTTGCGTTTATTCGATAATTTCTCTCTTTTTATCCACGAAACTTGCATTGCACTACTAGAGATTGACAACCATTTTATGCTTGTGACTCTGTACACTCGTACGTACGTTCATCTTAGTCACGGGACAAATTATCACATGGGTTCTTTAACACCATCAATACATTCAACTAAATCAGGAAACATATATGATTAATTGTAGAATTTGGTCTCCAATCTCATCCCTATACTGTACATTATCCAATTAAGTTCCCATATTACCGAACTAGCAATAAAACTCGCATTCGATTATGGACTTTCCTTAAGGAACCTATTGGCTAGATGCTCAGAATGCCGTGATCCTGACCCCGCGGCATGAATTGGAGGTCACAGTACATGTGTGATGGGTCTCATATATACAAATGATAAACTTGTCAAACTTTACAGAGCAGATGACTGTTCATAACTCATAGTCTCAACTCTCAAGTCATAATAATCAATAAAATAACACTTTGAAGCACTTTCGTACTTAATAATGTCTTATGTTGGAAGCGTGCTGAACGCAAAGTCTTCAATGAAGTTCTACTGAGCCTCTATCTGTTACATTTTGATTTGTATGTGATATAGAACACATAGTGAACAGATTCATGGAAAAGTGGGAGCACGACGAGTCAAACACGAATATGGATGCTTTATTAACTTTCACACGAAGGAACAAATACATCTCCTAATGTTGAAGGCGAATTTTAACATATTATATATGAAAATAGCCAATCTAGACGAGATAGAACCGATTAACTTGGCAAATTCCTAGAAGCCCATCATTGTCACTGGTTTTTGTATGAATTTTAGAAATAATCAGCCTTTAGGTTATTTTAAGTAATAAATTTGACTCTCGCTTTGATTAGGAAACAAATCCGGTTTAATCTCAGATATGACCAATAATTTCCTCAATCATAGGGAGTCTTTGTTTGGGGTAGGATTTGATTCTTTCTATTTCTTTGTAATTCTAGATCTATTAGGAGTCTATTTAAGAAGAGACATGTATCCCTAAAAAAAGATAACATTTCATCAATAAAATTCTCTTTTATTTACTTCATGTATTCGAGGTTGTCTCTTTGTGGATTCGAAGATTGATCTTTGTCGATTCAAAGAACACCCCTTAGTGGATTTTGAGATTTTTAATTTTCGCGCTGGGTTAATTAGAACCAGAGACCTTATTTCTGATCTTGTTGCAAGCAACAAAGCCCCTATTACTTGAACTCAGATTTGAACTCACACGGGCCGACTTGCGTTGGCAATGGAGTGTCTGAAAATGGGTCGAGTTTGAGATCGCGTTGATGGTTGTCAAAGATGTGATAAGACTCTATAGAAAGAATTCAACAGTGACATCGATGAGTATAAAGCAACGCGCCAAAATCATGGTCGTCGAGACTACTCAAGATGAGATTCTATGATACCGAAAACATGAGGGTTGATTTACTATCTTTTAACGGAAAACTCAATGTAGAGGATTTTCTTAAATTGGATTGATGAGGTGGAGATATTTTTTGAGTACTTGGAAATTGCAGAAGATCAGAAAATTAAGAAGTAGCCTACCAACTTAAGGGTAAAGCAGTTTTTTTGTGACAATCATTATGCTAAGATTGAGCCTATCAGAAGAAGCAAAAAATCTGATCATGAGCGAAGATGAAGGAATTATTGAAAACTCATTTTCTTCCTACTTAGTTTTACGTGTTCAATCAATATCCGAGTTCACACTCTAACTGTGATCATGGAG
>NC_033794.1:24492951-24493516 GCF_001876935.1 Asparagus officinalis
AAAATCCTAGAGTTATGAAAAGCACTTACAAAACTATAAAGAAAGAAGAACCACCTCAGAAGCAATATATCTTCTGTACGAGATGCATCGTGATATATAAGACTTATGATGTTATCATTAGCAGTGGTAGTAGCAAGAATTTTGTTTCTCGGAGTATAATGGAGAAGTTAAGCTTGAAGAAATAGAACTGCAACAACCTGTCCATGATTGACTGGATTAGCAAGGATAATAATGTGCAAAATAATGAGATGTATGGGGTACCTTTTTCTCTAGGCCGCTATGTTGATGAGCTAATGTGCAATGTCGAGATGGATGCTTGTTATACGCTTTTAGATAGGTCATGACAATTTGATGTTGATGCCACTCATAGAAGCAGAGGCAACGTTTATGTCTTCAAAAAGGATGGATGTCGAGTTGCACACACGCCTCTTACAAAAAAGAGCCATCTAAGATAGAGCCTATTGAGAAGAAGAAACTTTTGGTGGCAAGCAATGACACTTTCACAGAAGACTTGAAGCAATCTGAAGAGGTCTATGTTTTGGTTGTAACTGGAAAAGGAGAACCT
>NC_033794.1:24493526-24522121 GCF_001876935.1 Asparagus officinalis
CCCCTGTTGCAACTAAGGTTCCTGATGTTGTTCGCAATATGTTAGTAAAGATGGAAACTGTGCACAATATTTTCAAAGTTATTGTGGATGATGTTACACCAACTGATGTTATTCTGGTGGAGGAGAAGGGTAAAGTAAAGAGGGAGGTGGTTAATCTTATGTGTAATTTGCTCAGAGGGAGGGCCTAGAACAAAGGTGATGGAGTGCGAAAGAAATTCTTCTTTGGAAGCAAAGTTTGGCAATGATTTCAATAAGGTTGAGATGATACATCTGACACGAGAATTTGAGAACCAATGGAGAAAATATTTGGACGAGTATTTTAAGTCAACCATAGATCCACATGTTGCTAATCATATACACATGGTGTGGGGAAAATTCATACAAAAGTTTGATTCAGAAGAAATTCTAGCCAAGGAGGTAAAATAACAGATGGAGGAAATCAATAGTAAGTACAAGATGAGTGCTGATCGATGCAGGAGAAGAAAAGTGTTTATCGAGAAAGCTACTATGCAAGCAAATATAAGCTTGAGTCGAGCTTCTTTCAACAATGGGAAACTAATATAGGACCTAACGAACAAATTCATGAAAAAATGGGAGCATGACGTGTCAAACGTGGATATGGATGCTTTATTAACTTGCACACAAAGAAACGAATATATCTCTTCGTCTGGAAGGCGGATTCTGAGATAATAGATATGAAAAATCGCCTATTTCAACGAGACAGGGACCATCAGCGTGGCAGATTTCTAGAAGCCCATTAGTATCACCCATTTTTGGCAGAATTTCAGAAATAATTAGCATTTTGGTTATTTTAAGTAATAAATTTAAGTATTGTTTTGGTTAAGAAACAAATTCGATTGGATCTCAGATGTGATTGATTAATTTTAGGGTAGGATTTGATATTTTCTATTTCTCTGTTATTCTAAATCTGGTAGGAGTCTATTTTAATTTTCTATTTAAGAAAAGATATGTTGCCCTAGAAAAAGATAACTTTTCATTGACAAAACTCTCTTTTATAATATTTTGTGGATTAGATGTTGTTTCTTCGTGGATTCGAAAATTATTGTTTGTGGATTTAAAGAAAACCCCTTGCTGATTCTGACATTTTTAGCTTCTGTGCTGTATTAGTATGGTTAGTAAAACACGAGGAAGATAACATTTTCAGTGAGTATGACATCTATCCCTTGTGGCTAGTGGATCAAATATATATATAACAAATTAGATGCATGATGATGGGTCCAAGTAAATGAATGGCTGTAGAAAGCTATCTAAGAAATATAGCCATGCTCTAAGATTTGTGAATAAGAGATGATAAGTTTAAATAACAAATGTTCATAAAGTATCCACTCATGTTTTTACAGCCATTTTATCATTGAACAAATTTTCAAAACAGCCCCTTTTAAATTTTTATTTTTCAAAATGGACCCTGTTTTTTTATTTTACCAAAACCGACCCGTTTTTTTGATTAGCAGCCTAATCACATTCCTAAATAGTCGGGGTTGCTAACCCCGACTATTTAGGAGGGTGTTAAACCCTAATTAGAAGCCTTAAACCATACAAATTTAAGTCCTAAATAGTCACGGTTGGTAACCCCGACTATTTAGGAATGTGATTAGGCTGCTAATCAAAAAAATGGGTCGGTTTTGGTAAATAAAAAAAAGACAGGGTCGATTTTAAAAAATAAAAATTTTAAAGGGGCTGTTTTGAAAAATTGTTCTTTTATCATTTGGTAAATTTTCCAGCATAACCTAAATTGCACGAGATGATATCAACTTTGCTCAGGTGCCCTCAATTCTAACCCATGCAGCTAATTTGTGTTGTTTGAGTTGGTGTTTGGGTGTTTTATGTCGAAAGTGAAAAGGGTGTGTAGTTGTAATGATTGCGTTCTTCCTGATAGGAGCATGCATTGAGAACTCGCTGTGAGCAAGACAGCTATTTGTTGCTCTCTAACCCATTATCTGCAGAGATACTCAAGGTGTAACAAATATATAGGCAGATTATCAAGAACATGTACATCATTCTCGATTTATGCCTCAGTTTCTCATCTTTATGCCATGATTTTTCTACAAAATCTTCTGTGGCCTTGGCAAAGAAACGGCTTATGCAAATGACTTCTTTTATTGATTAAATGTTATACTCCCAACAATTTTTTTTCATAAAACAGTCACTTTCTAAAGGCACAAACATGGGGAAAAAGGAACAGAGAGAAGGAAAAGTTTAAATAAAGAAAGAAAAGGGAGTTAGAAACAGGTCAATATCTGAGTTTAGGTTTAATCTAGTTGTTTATCTTTTATGAATTTCACTCGCATTGTAATTGTTTACCCGGAGAAGTAAACAGAAGATCATGATTCATG
Organism: Asparagus officinalis; assembly: GCF_001876935.1. NCBI lineage: Eukaryota > Viridiplantae > Streptophyta > Magnoliopsida > Asparagales > Asparagaceae > Asparagus > Asparagus officinalis. The sequence goes on from NC_033794.1 coordinate 24,495,881, forward strand.
TAGCTTCCTGTAGCTGATCCTAAATATTTAGGGTAAGTGTTCTGTTGTTGGTGTTGTCTTGTGAGTTTTTAATCCGTAATCCTACTATATTTAGACTTTGCATTGCTAAATCTTTGCTGTTGTTTTTCCCCCTTTCAGGTGCGTTTTGTACGATCTTTCTCTGTTATTCGCCCACGGGAGTATGATAGGAAGGCAATAATAACATTGTTTCTTATGCATGGTATATCGGTGAAGATGCATAGATAAATGTTGCTGTATGAAGGCTGTGTGTGCTACACCCATTTGTTAAATTCATCATTTATCACAAAATATATTTTCCTGTATGCTTAGCTTGATGCTTGGTTTGATTTAGGGAAGTCTAAGCTGGTCATTATGGACTAGGATGATTTATATATTTTTCTATATTATAATAATACCCAGCTTTTTGGATAATGACTCTTGTTTTATTCTGAGTTTTCCCGCATTTTCCACTTTTGTTCTGAAGATAATTTGCATATTTTTTATTTATTTGAAAGCGAATGACAAGAAGATCTACACGTCGAGTAAGTATAGTATAACTAGAGAGAAGTAAAATTAACTGAACTGATAACATAAAACAAACTTTAAAAAAATGGAAGTAAAAGCAAAAGGCAGGTACCTAATAGGCTGCTCATGTCCTACTTAGTTTGGGAAGAGATCATACTTCCCTTTAGAAGGTTCTTAAAAAAAACTTTCGTCGGTCAGTTTTACCCCTAATTATTTTTAATATTAACATTCTTCTCCTAATTATAATTGATTATCAACTAAAGCTATTAACTTAACATTAAACTTTTGAACGAAAGCTCCCTCCACCGAAACTAATTAATAAAAGAATTAAGCTAATTATAATTGGTTGACAACTAAATAATAGAAAGAAGCTTAGAGGACATTACCATTGTAAACCTAACATGCATTGCATGTGTACATATTAACCAAGTGATTGATACCAAATTATGGAATTAATTAATTTATTAATAACAATTGATTGATCAAAATTTGTTTTGGTATTAGTCCTTTAAATTTTCATATTTTGAAATTAGTCCGTCAAAACATTGAAATTATTATTAGGTAACTCAATTTTTAAGTTATTTTGAAATTAGCCCTTCAAATTAATGGTATAATTAGCAATTCGAGGTACTAATTTCCTTCTAATTGCTTTTTTAACTCTTGATTGGAAGAGATAACATCAAAATAACCTAAGAATTGGGGGATGTAATAGCTATTTCAATGATTTGATGAATTAATTTCCAAATAATAAGAATTGAACAACTTAATAGTTGAAAGTGGTTATGTAAGCTTATGGAGAGATTTTTATTAAATGTTAATAGGTTTTCTTATTCTATAGTCATTAGGGATTAACATAGAAGATTCTTTTTCCTTTTCGTTTTTTACTTCGTAAGAATTTTATGTCATTTGTTATTATTAAATTTGAGGCATTGAAGAAACTAGTTGCTATATGAGTGACGAATCTTTTCGAAATGATTTGTTGCTTATACTGCTTATGATCAAAACCACATATAAAATAAAGTCGAGGGGTACATGAACACAAGTATTAAGAATGTTCACATACAGTATTACATCATCAAGTAGAGATTAAAAAAAAACAATTTCACAACCAAGTTATAATAAAGAAATAAACTAAACAATCATGATATTTAACCATGTGTAATGCGCGCACGTGCATTTCACCTAGTTATATAAAAAGATTTAGGTTAAGGTGATATGCTTTTGAATAAGGATTTTAAATTATAGCTTAAGAGAAGAAGGCTTTAAATAAGCGGGTTTCTAACCAGCCAAACTAACCTTCAGGTTTTAGCAAAATGTCTAACCAGTTAATTCTAACTTCACGGTCGAAATATAGGTTGTCTAACCAAAAAAACGTGCCTATAACTTATGGCTAACTTGCCTCTAATAAAACTCACTAACATTTACTAATTATTATTAAAAACACATGGGCCTAATAATAATACTAATGGGTTTTTATTTAAAGATCATATTTAGATTTTAGTCCCTCACATCCTCAATAATTTAGTATCACTCCCAAATCTTTGACATTACTTATAAATCCATTGAACCCCCTACTGGGTCTTGCAAATTGGTTTATCTGTTTAATTTTAATTTTATTAAAAAGATTTCAAACTGTGGTTTAATATTTGTTTATCTATCATCACAGATCATAGGCTAAGATTTAATTATGAAACCACTTTTTAACCTCCTTTCTTCTCTTTGTTGGAACTTCCAAATATGATGAAGTATGTTTTATTACCCCCCCCAGCATCTCCAACAGCTTCCCCAAAAATTTCTTCAAAATGGGGAATCAAATGTCATATTCTCCAAATTATTTTTGTTCCAACTCCAACAGCTTCCCCATTTTGAAGAATCATGCATTTATTACAATAATAAAAATATTCTACATCTTTGACTAATAAATAATAAATTATTTATTATTTTAAAGAATCCCCATTTTGACCAAATTATTTATTATTATAATGAGGAGATGGAGTTGTTTTTTGTGGGTTGAGTCTAGAAGAACGTGAAAAAGTGCTTCCCCAAATATTTGCAGAATGCTGCAGATTTAGGGAAGGCTCTCTATTTTTTCTCTCCTATCCCCATTTTGGGGAATGAGATGGGGAATCTGTTGGACCAAAAAAAAGCTCAAAATTCTCCAAATTTTAGAATACCAAGAAGATGGGGAAGCTGTTGGAGATGCTCTAAGACTAAGACTAACATGTTGTATTTCCCTATTGTAATCAGTAATTAATCCCCAGACATATAGCGTCAAGTGCAATGGTTATTTATGATGGAAAGCCTTGCAAAGCGTGTTCTCTCCGACCGATGACCTCAAAAAACCCCAAACCCTAATCCCTGTCATATCCTGGAAGGTGTTTGATATGGGGAAGAAGATGGAAGGCGTTTGATGTTGGGACTGAGAGGGCTACCGATTTGCTTATCTCCAACCCTTCACAGATCGAGAAATATCCTCAACGGTTATATATTAATTTGTGTGCAATTTATGTTAGTGGCCAGATTCGAGGTGAAGTTGCATGCGAGCAGTTCTTTTAATTCGATCCCATTAATTTGGAATACTTGTTTAGGTAATTTACTTTGATTCTAATGTAGATCTTTGACTGCAATCATATCATGTTATTGCACACGTAAGTAGTGCTAGTTCCATAGTGATGCCGGTCTAATTAGCTTCGTAGGTTCGATATATGCAAAGGTGCTTCAAATGTTGTTATGTTTCTGGATTGAACCATTAATTGTGCTTATTCTTTGTTTTTCGGTTGTACTAGTGCAAGTATGTGTTGCCCCCTATCATGCTCATGTTGTGGATACATATTCGAATCACTTTCATTTGACACCCACAAGATCTCCTAGCTTGAGCAGCAGGAACATGCTAGTTTAATTTGAGGAACTTCAATTTTAGTCATCGAGCTTAATTTTAGCAGATTCTGAAGGTAAATGAATCAAGTTATCCATATTTCTAAGGATGTAGTTTGATGACATCCAACGTGGTCCACCATAAAGTCCAAAGTGATTTAGACATACAATTACTCCCACTGTGGTAGCCATCTTCTGTTTGTCGTAAAATGGATCTCAAAATTTGTATCAATTGAATTGTTTGTTACAAATCGAGATCGACTTTACACAGAAGCGAAGAGAATGAATCTAATCTCTCCTTGTTTAACGTGAGTTCTTGGTAGCGATAGGATGCCTCTCTCGATGCTCGTGTCGAGTTTGCTTCCCTTTGACAATTTGAACAAGATTGCGAATCAAACTTCAGCTCATAGTAGAAGTTTGGTAGAAGAATTTGATCACCCGAGCTTGAATATCAAGGCCGAATGCAAAGGAAATGCAAAGAATTCGGTTCTCAAAAAGTTCAAGAGCCAAAAAAAGTCCGAAGATCCCCCTCTCATGTAGCCGGATATGGCTATTTATAGCTGAGAAAGATCGTAACCAACCCCTTAGAACGTGGGAAGTGGGCGTAACCACTCCCACAATTCAAGTAGGCGGTTTCTAACCGTTCAGGCGAGCTAGCGAACATGCGAGGTTGACAGGCAAACCCCTTAAATGTTCAGACGAGCTTAAACCCTGTTGGCGAGCTTGGATTGTGTGGGTGAACCTCCTACAGGCGAGCTTTGCCCGTGTGGGTGAGTTAAGCGTTCAGACGAGCTTAACTCATAGGCGAATCTAGCAAGATAAGCGTTCAAGCGAGCTTAGCTAATTTGCAGGTGACGTCGGCGAGCTAAAGTATTCAAGCAAGCTCAGCTAACGTGCATGTGAAGTTGGTCTATGTAGGCAACTTCATGAGTTTAAGCATTTAGGCGAGCTTAACTCATAAGCGAAGTTTAGCCTTGCAGGCAAAGTCGGCGAGCTAAACATTCAGGCGAGCTTAGCTCCTTTTAGGCGAAGCCCAGTGTTCAGGCGAGCTTCACTTCGTCTGCGAAGCTAGGCATTCAGGCAAACATGACTTGGCCTATCTGATTTAGGCGAACCAGCAGAACGAGTTTTGTTCATGAGAACTTGAGCATACAGGCGAAGTTTAGCCTTTGCAGGCGAACCTCAGCCTTGTAGGCGAGCTAATTAGGGATAAAAGCAATTTCATTTGCCTACAAAACCCCTTCCAAAGTATTCAGATCTCCTCAGTGGCTTATAGAGGAGTCTGGAATACTTTGGATATTTAAGTCCGCAAAATAATCATCTGGAAAAGTTGAGCTCTTCAGGCGAGCTCCATGGACTTAGGCGAGCTAAGTGTTCAGGCGAACTTAGCATCGCAGGCGAGCTTGAGTTTGCAGGTGAGCTAGTAAGCTATAGGCAAGCCTCAAGCAATTACATACGTGCTCGAGAGCTGCAGACGAGCCAAGCACTTGTAGGCGAGCCTTGGAGTTTGCCAGCTAAGAAGGCGATGGCATGTCAGGTCGCATTAAATGCGATCTGACGGGGCGTCCTCATTTTCACGCGCTCCATCCGAGCCGTTGCATCGTTTGGATTTTTTTGATCTTAGTCATTGTTCTCGATATGAATCCTGGTCGTTTAATTTGAAAGCATGTATCGCGGCCACTCGTTTGAATCTGAAGTGTCTCGACGCTTGGATAACGAATCTGAACCGTTCATTTCGGAGCTTAATCGCGATCGTTCTAAACCGTCACTTCGGTTGAGATATCAAATCTTAACAGTCGATTCATTGCCTATATATAGGATTCTTCTTCCTCCTTGAGAAATTTCTGCACACTTGAAATTTTCTTAGCCAAAAATTCTTGAGCACTTTTCTTGCTTCACCCCGCCATGGCAAACTTTATTGCTTGGCAAACTTTGCCTATTCTGGTGAACTTTGTCATCAGGCGAAGTTCACTTTAATCAAGCAAGGTTCGCTCAGTCAGGCGAGCCTTGTTTGTCAGGCAAGGTTCGCTCAGCTAAGTGAGTCTTGTTTGTCAGGCGAGGTTCGCTCAGCGAGGCGAGCCTTGTTTGTCTGGCGAGCTTTGTTAGTTCGTCTATTCAGTGGAGTTAGCCTGTATAAGCTAGCTTGCTTGCCTTTAAGACTTGGCCAAATTTTTTACTTCATGCCCAAGAGTTCTAACTCCATTTTGTTCTTTGTTTTGTAGTGGCTTATTCTGAAGAGGCTATTCCTAGGGTCAGTGTCATTGTCCATGCCAATGGTGTGGGATTCTCTGCTCCCACCAGGTTCCCAATCCATGAACCTATACCAGCTTTCTCCACCGATAGCCTTGCAGAATTAGTACAGAGAGTTTCCGAGGGCCATTATTTGACACTATGGGAACTGATCACTGATGCTGTGATGACTGACTCCCAGTATAGGGAGATGAAAAAGCCTAACTTTCTCTTGGTGATGAAAGAGCTGATCCAACAAGTCTGCTCCTTGACCAGAGAAGATGTCTCCGTATCGTGGACAGCGTCCACTACTTTATCCCCAGCATGCCGAGGGGGTTCTCCATTATAGAGCCACGATCACTCTCCGTGCCAAAAGTGATGAACTGGGATTTGACACCCACCCAAGATGGAGTGACAGGTGGAATCTTCACAGGTTCAACAACTGGGTTTGGCATCGACAGCTCTAGTAAATGTGTCACTGTCCTACATCCTGGCATGTTGTAGAGTGACTTGCTAATGGGGGAGATGGTTGCGGTGGCTGAGACTTTTCGCCATTGCTTCTTTAGTACTAGGGGACAATTTCCACCGAAGGATTTTAGAGCTCCAGGATGGATCCACTCACCCGACAACTCACTTTGGTGGTCTCGAATCACCAATTTTTTTATTGAGGAGAACTCTGACCTATAGGGTACGTAGTTTTACACTGCCATCAGGGTCACTCAATTTGGCCTCAAGATCAATGCGGCGCAATTCCAGAGTATTTTGGACTTTACTGCCCCGAGACTGACACATTTTCACCCCGAACGACGAGCTGGGCTTCGCGCTTCACGAAATGCATGAAGCGTTGGGACTATCGATGGGAGAGTTTTCTTATGAGGAGTACGTTCCTAGTCAATGGGAGATCGAATACCTATCAGACAAATTTCCCCAAGTGATCGAGACTTTCTGGGAGTTGCTCTGCCACTACTACATATGCCTCCACACCATCGGGATGGTGGATCACAAGGTCAAGAAGAAGAGGACTCAGGGTATCAGCCAAAAGAATTGGGCTAATTACCTATTCCAGAATATCGATGACAAGAGGATGCCCATTTTGCCGCTGGATATTTGTGACCAAGTAGCGGTTGAGAAGAGGTTTTTTGAGGGTAAATTGCTCTTGGATACCCTTGAGACTGATGAAGGGGGATTCAAAGCGGCGACAACGTTCCAGACCTTCCACTACTAGGTTAAAGTCCTAATTTCTAACAAGGCTCTGCTTTCTACGTACTTGATGTTGTGGCTGAAATGCTATGTGGTACCCACACATTCGTTTGAGGTTATCCCCATGGAGGTGGTGTACCCGGCAGTCCGCTTAGCCCATAGACGTTCTTTTGCGCTACTCCCAGCCATGGTGGTGTACATTCAAAGCGGGCTTCGCACCTTAACGACACAATTTTGTAGAGTGTCGTTCGTCGTGGAGAAAGAGGGCGAAGAGGTGGCTAAAAATCCCAACCCCCGCGTCAGCCTTCCATACACTTATCTGATGGCTTGGTTCATGCTGCAATGTGAAAGCTTGATGAGCGCACTGGCGGCACATCGGGAGGGGCAGCTGATTCCCTTCGTTCAACGCCTGGAGAAGTCATCGTGGAAGTACAAGCACATTGTGGAGATGACGAAAGCTCTATCTTTCTTCAGCAACTACAACTTCTATCAGTGCTTCCCCTATTTCTCTGATGGGGGGGTATGGGGAGTCTTTCAAGAACATGCTAACCGGAGATAACTACAGTGCCTTATCCTTAGACAGCTTTCGTTGGCTCATCAACATTCGGCTGGGCTACCGCATTTTCAGAACATGCTCAATCTGTCATGTAGAGCCCTATTTCCCCTACTGATTCGCCCACCAGTTCGGGTATGATCAGTTGTGCGTGGGGAACCCGAACCCTCAGTTAAGCAACAAAGGGGGGGTTGATTGATAGAGCGCGGGGCTGGTACTGGAATCATGCAGGATGTACTAGCGCTCATTTTGTGTTGCCGCTTAAGGACCACCAACTCTGTCATACATTAACGTATTGTAAATGGTGTCGGGGTGCTAGCGCGATGCCAGAAGGCTTCAAGCCTTATGAATCTTGTCTGACGGTGCTGAGGCGTCAATTAAATGAAATCTCTCGTGCATCGAGGCGGAGAGAATAATGAGGAGTCTGAAGAGGCTCCTCTTGAAAAAATTGGAAGTTTCGAGGGGATATAAGATTTCCCAGGAGTGGAGTTTCAAACTCAGTACGCTCCCACCCAACTCGATGCCGCTGGAGAAGAAGAAGTGGTCGAGGAATTAGCCCGAGCAGGTACGCTCTTGGAGCAAGTTAGGGGCGTAATTGTTGAGCAAATGCAGATGCCTGCTTACGCTCCCGATTTCCCAACTCCGTCAAAACGTCAGCGGGAAACGAAGGCTGGCCCTTCCAAGGAGGAGGTGATGAAGAAAGCCCGCCACGATGAGGCAATGACAATCACTGAAACGGGAGAGGGTTACACCGCAACCACCATCGAACCAAGTTCAGGGGTGGCTCCGTCTATCATCCCACCCCCTTCAGCTATAGAGGCTATCTTGTTAGCTCCCGTTGTTGTAACAGAACTAGCTCCGTCAGCTTTAGAGGTGATGACACTTGTTGCTGGTCAACAAGTTTCGGTTGAGCCTATCACTAAAGCCGCTCAACCCATCATTTCGGAGGGTAATCATTTTTTCACTTTTTTATTATTAAGCTAAATATGATTGTCTCACATTTACTCAATCTTATTGTAGGAACGACAGAGGCAGCTATCATCGTCTCCTCTAGAGAGGAGAGGAAAAATGAGAGCCAGTTGATTACTCTGGTGGTAGCGATGCCACTATAGACGACGTATTTAGAGATTATGACAAAGGCGAATCCGCTTCTCGTCATTCTCTCAAAGTTGAGCATGCTATTGGGGACTTGGGCGTCTCAAGTCCTCCTCGTGAACAGGTTCTAAAGGCAACCACTTTTGCTCTAGGTATTACTAATTATAGACTTTTAGCTCTACGGGGATTGTCTTAGCGAATATGCTAACACTTCTTTTGTTATTTCTTATCACAATCGACACAATCCCCGAAGCTATTAGAGAATGGACTAACCTATTGGGGTCCATACGTGTCGGAGCGTCTACTTCACCTCGACCACACGTTTCTCAGCAAGTGAGTCCATCAGTTGAGGCTCCAGTTCAGACGGGAAGTAATTCAGGAGAATGAAGCACTGATCTCATCGACGACCATCGTTGCTGTCGTAACTTTGGCTCCCCTTTCTATGACTCCCAAACCGATCATCGAAGCTCTTGCCTCTACCTCTACTGGGACGTCAATGTTAATGGTGGGGCCTTCTATTTCGGTGGTGTCCACCCTAACTCTTGCCATCGTAGCCACCACCACTCTGCTCGAAGCTCCTATAACAACGTTGGCTGCAGATTAAGCTCTCCTTTCTCTGGTAGCTCGCATGCGAAAAAGAGCCATAGATCAAACTATTGAGAGCTTTCGGTCTTTCCTCTATGATAGCATCAAGATGGCGTTGGATGAAGGCTGCCCATTTGATGAATGTAAACTAGTCTTGCAAATGTAGTTGGATAATCTAAGCAAGTTGGTTGGTGCTGATGCAGCTTCTCCATACCAAACGCGCTTGTGGATGGTGGAGAAAAACGTTCAAATGTTGCTCGCTCTCTGATCCGTTAGGTCCAACATTCTCGGCTTAGCCTCCAAAAAGGTTCAAATCGCTTTAAAAGAACGAGGATGACTTTTGGAAGAGGCTATGGCTAAGGAAACTCGGCTGAAAGGAGAGGTGGAGCGGGCCACGACACAGGGCGAGAAGATTTAAGAAGAGTGCCGGAAAGCCAACTTCGTCTTAGCTAACTTAGTGCATAGCATAAATAAAACTAAGCAAGTCATAGCGGAGGCGCATGCACTTCTGGCTGCTAAGGAGCAGGCCTGTGAGCACATGCTGGTGGAGTTGGCAAAGATCTAGAATCAGTAGCAACAGGTCATTGGTGAGCTCGAGGAGAAAGATAGAGCTTTTAAAGTGGTAGGGGCAAAGCTTGCTGACACCGTCTCGCTTACCGAAGAGGATATTTGCTAACAAATCATTAGCGAGGTCAAGAAGGAGCATGCCAATGCCATACAAGATATCGAAGCCCGGCTGAGGGGTTTTTTATTTTATTTTGTAATGAAAACTTATCATTATGAATAAACTTAGCTTTTATCCAATTCTCGCTTTCAATATCTTGTGCATTTTTGCTTTATCTGCTTTGTTAACTAACAATTAGGATTTTAGCTAACCCCTAGTTATTAACGAATTTGATTTTACCTTTACCAATTACTGTTTGAATTGGGCTAGCCATACCATTTCCCTCAGTATGGTGAGTTGTTAAGAAGCTTCTTTTAGACTTAACGCTAAAATTTCTTCTCTACCCTTAGCCATTCAAGATGTTGGGTTAAGCAATACGCATAACTACAACGGTTAAGTCGTAATCAAGTTAGGATGTGCCATTTGGTGTAACAACTTAGCCCGAGAATGTGTGGTCACTAATACAAACGACCAGGAGATTGAGATGATATCATTAGAAAAATAACGGTTTAAGATTTGAATAACGACTTATTATTTGGTAGGTCGCTATTCGGGAATAAGAGAGTCGATAGAGCACATCGCTTGGTAAGCCACTATTAACGAACAACATCATTTGCAGGAATGACGGTGTGGAAACAATCAAGTCGTTTAGTGACGTAGGAGTATAACAACTGTGATTAAAATAGTAGCACATCGCATGATAGGTCACTATCATCGATCTTTCTAAGAAGATAGAATGTTCGGAGCAGATCAGATAGTGAATCATCGTATGGTAGATCACTATCCTGATCGAGTGATAAGTAGGGGCTCATCGCATAGTAGGTCACTACTTGACGGAGTTGGCTATCAGAGGTAACCATTAACGTGATAATTTTGTGAGGACCTGTCATCCTATTGAAGAGGATTAGTGGGAGCATTTGTGGGAGATTGAACTATCAGAGGTAATCATTAACGTGATAATTTGTGTAGACCCGTCATCCTATTAAAGAGTATTGGAGGAGAAATTTGGAGGAAATTAGCTATCAGAGGTGATTGTTAACGTGATAGCTTTGTGTGGGTTCATCATCCTATTGAAGAGGATTGATGGGCGAATTTGGAGAGCAGTAAGGAGTGTTTGTTACCTTAATTGACCTCATGGTAGTTGAAGAAAGTCTATGGGTAGTACTTCTTCAAAATTTTATCGTTAATAGGCATCATGATCTTGTCACCATTTGGTTTGACAAGGCGATATGCTCCATTCGAATAGATCGTCTCTACTACGAATGACCCTTCCCATTTAGGTTGGAATTTTTCTTTTTTTTAGGAATTGAGTATCATCTGTCGTCGAACAGCGAGGACCAACTCTCCTTCCTTGAAAGATCTGTGTTTGAATTTCTTGTCAAAAACCCTAGATATTCGGGCTTGATAAAACTCGATATGCTACTGAGTTTCAAGCCGCTTTTCATCTAACGCCTCCAACTCTTCAAGACGTCATCGATGACTTTCTTTAGTGGTCTTCCCCATCGCAAATACGATGCGTAGGGATGGGATCTAGATTTTCAAAGGTAGTATGACCTCACAACCATATACCAATGAGTAAGGTGTGGTGCCAGTTGGGGTGAGAACCGTAGTACGGTAGCCCATAAGCTTTCACTAAGTTTTTCATCCCAATCATGCTTGTTGGCGGATGTCAGGTTTGTTAAGATATTAACAATCGTCTTATTGAAAGCTTTAGCTAGTCCATTCGCTGACGAATTGTAGGCAGTGGGCGTTAGGTTCTGTATTCTGAACTTATCACATAATCGAGTGAATGCACGACTAACAAATTGTGACCCGTTGGCATGAATGATACGTCTTGGGACGCCGTATCTATAAATGATGTGATGCTTTATGAATTTGACCACATCACTGGTTTTGATTTATCTCAAGGGAATGGTTTCAGCCCACTTAGAGAAGTAATCAGTTATCGCTGGGATGAAGCGATGATCTTTTGCTGATGGCGGAGATATCGGTCCGACGATATCCATCCCCCATGTTTCGAATGACCATGAAGTCGTTGTCAGATGCAAGTCTTTGGGCGGCTGATGTATGTAATTGGTGTGGATTTGACACGCGTGGTAACGCTTTGCATAAGCTACGGCGTTGCTAATCATCTTAGGCCAGTAGTATCCCATTCTTCTCAAGCGATCTCAGAGCTTGAGTCCAGGTTGGTGAGCTCCGCAAGTACCATCATGGGCTTCCTACAAGCCCTTCTGCGCTTCTTTGGTTGACAAACATCATAGTAGCATGCCGTCGTAGGACCTACGATACATTGTCTTTGTCATCGAGTCGTAGTAAAATCTTGGCGCACGTCTGAAAACAGACTCTCGCTCTTTGACGTCTTAGGAAAGTATGCCGTATAAGACATAGTTGGTGATTAGGAAACGCCAATCTCTCCATTCAATTTGACCAACAATCTGGTGAGTTGCATTCACTTCTAGAGCATATTTCGGTTGAAAAGTTGCTAACTTGTGACAGTGATATGTTTACTTGTCCCTAATGGTTAGGCCAGATTGGCTGTCAACGACACTAATACATCTGCGTGCATATTCTTGGAATGTGACACGTAGTCGATGTGAAAGCCTTCAAATGACTCGATCAATTTGATGGCCGCTTTATGACATGGAATCAAATTGCTATTTTTAACTTCGTATTCCCCTGTCATCTGTTTGACGATGAGCTGAGAATCGTTGTATGCTTCGAGATGTCTTATCCCCAATTCTTTGGCGAGATCAAGTCCAATGAGCAAGACATTGTACTCAGCCACATTATTAGAGCACGACTCTATTAAAAATAAGGCTCGATGCAGTACGAGATTATGGGGAGAGATCAATATGACCCCCACTCCCTCAAAAACTATCCCTTCTGGGCCTACCCATGATGCATCATCAAAGAATAATTGCCAAACTTCATCCTGCAAAGTCATATTAACCTCGTGGGTTTCATCCAACATATCTTTGAATAAATCAGTCTTCACCTTTAACGGATGACTGGCTATGAGATCACAGATAGCTTGCCCTTTGACGAACTTCTGTGGCATAAGGTGTATATCGTAATAAGATAGAAAAAGTGCCCATCTTGCCAGGCGTCAATTTAGCGACCCGGGCTGTGTTATGAAGACTCTGATTGGATTCACTTGGGAGATGACATGTATGGATTAACCGACCAAATAATGTCATATTTTCTGGACTGCGAACACTAGGGCCAAATATTCCCTTTCAACCATGGGATACCGATGTTCGGCTCCCTATAAGGTTCTACTCAGGTAATAGACGGCTTGCTCATGGCCATCGTTGTTGTCTTGTGCTAAGAGAGCACCGAGAGAGTGCTCCATCGATCGCACATAGATCAAGTAGGGTTTTCTCGATATTGGGGCTGCCAAAACTGGTGGATTCGAGAGATAAGATTTGATCTCATCGAATGCTTTCTGGCAAGCATTGTCCCACATGAAAGAAATACCCTTTTTCATCAGCTTTGATAAGGGTTGACACTTATCCAAAAGATTTGCAATGAACCTCCGGATGTATGCCAGACGTCCTTGTAGTCCTCTCAACTCTTTGAGATTTCTAGGTGGTTGCAATTCTTAGATAGCTCGCACTTTATCGGGATCTACATGAATCCCTTCCGTTGTGAAAACAAATCCAAGAAACTTACCACTCGACATCCCCAAAAATGATATCGTGGGATTAATTTTGAGTTGATGGGAACGCATTAGTTCGAACATCGTTCTCAAGTCTTGAAGATGATTGTCCTTGCTGCGACTCTTCACAACCAAGTCATCTATGTAGCATTCGACTGTCTTACAGAGATGATCTTCACAGGTTCCACCGCGCCAAGCTTGGACAAAATGTGGATCGAGAGGTTGTTGCGACATATCTCAATCAATGTGCTCTCAGAGACCTGTTTACGGTAATGCAACAACCGATTCCTGAATCTCTTCACGAAGTCGTTAACCGACTCCCCTTTTCTCTGCTTTTCAGCTAGCAGAGTAGACATTGACACTTAGTGAAGTTAAAAATGTTGTAAACTTTGGTTAAGTGCAAATTAAATGGCTTCCTTGGGTGAGTGGATTTCGTTGAACAAGCTCTATAGGTATCACCTTATTCGATGTTCAATGATTCCTTTAGTCGATGATGGTTTTTGCATGCTGCAAATACGAAAAATCTATTCCCATCATTAGTTCTGAATTATCCAATATGTGTCTCTCATCTCGCTCATACTATCTCAACTAAGTTACGTAAAACCTGTTGTGCACTCCATATATGCAAAGAGGGTGGCAATGCCAACTTATATGCTACGTACCTTGCTGATACGTCTTATGATGATGAAAAGGTTTAATATATCGCAGGTTCAACTTCCCTCGACTTCTAAAATGTATCACTCCATGAGTAAGTAAAATGCATGCAAAAAAAAAAAAAACATTGTCCTCGATGTTGAATCCAATATTAATCTTCTTCTATTTGTCCAACTACATTGCCAATTGTGTACTGCTTTGAGGTGTGCGTGGATCACCTTCACATGTTCATCTGATTGTTGTATAAGCTTGTTATCGAAAACTGTTGCTCTCTAATATAATCCTACCATATAGAGGCGATCTGCAACTCTTGCCATACAAAGTTTCAAGAGGCTACATTTGAATACTAGCTCGATAACTATTGTTGTATGAACTTCATGGTGATGTGCTCTCATTTTTATTCCATTATAGGTAAAGGCTGTAATAATATGGCTATGCTTTGGCGCTCAACCATCACATGTTGGCAAGTGACGCATTTCGACACATACGATTCAATGTTTCTCTTGTTAGATCTTTGTTCGGGTAGAATGTTATTCATGCAATATCTCTTGTTTAATCAATAACAAACTCTCATTTGATACTAATTAGTTTGTGAGATGATTTATTTCAAAAATAAATAGGTACGAACAAGTTGCGACCCGAAACGATGCAAAAATCAACATGAGAGTTGATTTCAGCCTATTAACCATCAATGGTCTTGAGGCACTATCGATGGTCGCAAAAGTCATTAATGGACTACAGTCAACAATCTGCATTTTCCAAAAAATAAGAAATCAAACCATCGATGGGCTACAGTCAACCATCGATGGTCGCTTCAAGCATCAATTGACTATAGTTAACAATTTATAAATTCCAGAAACCAAATTTGAAAAATCGATGGTTGGGTTTAACCATCGATGGTCCGGACGTGTTTTGGCAGATTTTAGGATTCTATCTCAGTCATTCGTTGATAGATTTGATCTCCTATTGGTACTCTGATTAGAGAACCTCTTTCCAATTTAATCAAGATCTATTTAAAGAGAGACTGATGAGGAGATTAATAACAACAATAAGAACAAGAAAGAGAGGCTATTTTGCATAAGATTGAGAGATCAAATTCTAGGGTTTGAGAGAGTTTGAGTTTGAGAAGTTGATTCCCTGAGCCTCATTCAATTTCTTTTGTCGCGCTCAACATCAGCAGATCGTCTCAGCGAGAAGGAGTGCCCTTTGCGTTCAACTTCAACATTGCTTCTTCGTGGATCATCATCAACATAAGTTTGAAGAATGATTTGTTTTAAAAGGGCTGTAAGATATTTTCAATTGCATTTTAATTGTTTTTAGAGTTGGTTTTGTATTTCAAACTTGCAAGTTTTTAAGCGTACTCAAAACAGGGTAATTGAGGGTTGGCGTGCTCAAGCCAGGTAATTGAGTGTGGCTAGCTAGAGTTTGGTTTCTTCTAGTTATTACGAGGAGTTGGTTATTTTGACTGATTTCGAGTAGATTTCAGGGCCCTATTTGTAAAGCCTATTTAATCGGATTGTGATAAGGAGAACTCTGATCATAGTGAAGAAGACTCTTCGTGAGAAGAAAGAGTAGACGTATGATTTTGATCCGAACCATTATAAAAAAAACTCGTGTGTTCCTGTGTTTGTTGCTTTTAGTTTTTCTCATATTTTATTTCTGCTGCATATTCTGAGTTTATCTGAAAATTTGTAGCAATCCTATTTACACACCTCTCTCCCTCTAGGCTTGCATCCCTTTTTCCAACATCTCTTTATTCCTTCTCATACGAGGTGTAGTTTCATATCTCTGTACATCTTCGTTCACCTTGGATGAATGAGAACAGGGGGGATACACATTATGCAAAGTAGGGTCAAGGACTAGGACCCCACCTCTCATTACTGATTATAACATCCACCTTATTTTAGACACAACCTCTAGGTGACCCACTTTATAAATCGTTAATCCATGTCCACAAAATCAAATCCATCTCTGCCACACCCACCCACTAAAGAACTACGTATTCGTAATGGGGTTTTTAAATATTTGTCCCCTAAATCTCTCATATTTTGAAATTAATCCATCAAATCTTCATATTTTGAAATTAGCCTCCCAAATCTTTTAAGTATTTAGAAATTAGTCCCCTAAATCTTCATATATTGAATTTAGTCCTTCCAAATCCTACGAGTGTTTTGAAACTAGTCCCCATATTTCTACCTAGTGCTAACTGGAGGACTAATTTTAAAATATAAAGAATTGAGGAACTAATTTCAAAATACTTAATGATTGGGCGAATAGTTTTAAAGTATGAAGACTTGGGGGTCTAATTTTAAAATATAAAACTTGTGGGGAACTAGTATGAAAAGACCATATTTGACAGTGTTACTAACAATGAGGTTACATACTTTTTCCAAAATGTGAAAACTCGTCAGGAATGTTTGTGATTTTTTTTTTAATTTTTTTTAAAACCCAGCCTGATATCGAACCGGAGACCATAGAAGTTATATTGAAATCTGCCAACCATCCGGATCAACCCCGTGATGAGTTTACCAGTTTATAATTAATTCTCTAGTGACACCACTTTTAGAAATCCTGGATCCGCCATTTAGTGACGATATCGAACAATGAGCTGCGTCGAGTAGCTTCTTTCACACTTCGCCTTCTGGCGCACACATGACAGTTTCGCTTTCACGAAGATCCACCCTCATGAATCCAGACATCCGCCCTTCTGCCTTCCGTTACTCTTCTCCTAGCTTCTTTGAGCTCCTTGTCACCAATTTTGTCCGCTTTGATGCGGTCTATTAAGGAAGGCAGTAATAACACTGTTTCTGAGAATATGTATAGCTTAATGGTGAAGATAGTACTGCCAATAAATGTTGGTATATGAAGACTATGTTACACCCATTTGCTAAAATCTGTTACTTAGTTTTTTTTTCGCTTGCTTGAACAGAGCCTAACTGTTTCGTGAGTCTGTTATTTTTCAATATATTAACTAGGGAAATAGGAGCTGGTGATTATGGACTAATATGATTTATGAAGACACATGTTACATTCTAAGGACCCTTCACTTCTCATTTGTGATCTGAAGATAATTTACTCACTTTTAATTATTTACAAGGCAACGACAAGGTCTACAGCCGAACAAGTCTTGTATAACTAGAGAAAGAAAAATTCCTTGGGGACCCCAAATCATGGGACCCAAGAGGCGACAGGTGAGGTGTCAACCCCTGGGTACATGATCTACTGTTCATGAACTATAGATCATGCAACCAGGGGTTGACACCTCACCTGTCCCCCCTTGGGTCCCATGATTTGGGGTCCTGTAGCACAACTCCTAGAGAAAAGCAAAATAAAGGGAACTGACAGCATAAAGCAATATACAAGCTGGATCAAAACAAACGAAAACTGGGAAGTACTGGGATGCTCATTTTCCGCTGAAGAAGAACATGATTGAAAAACACAATAATACAACTCAGAGTACTCGACCAAATGCATAAAAGGCACCATCCACACCAACCGTCACTTACATTCAGTTTTTACTGCAATGAATAGATAACAAATTTGATGTTACAATAATACATATATTTATGTTAAATAAATGTCTGACAAAAATGTAGCTAACATTCAAATAAATCACCTTAGTGCAATGGTAAGAATTCTTTCTACCTCCGCGCCCCAAATATCAGGTACAAAAATGAAGCACTTCGGTAGCTGCTATAATTCATAAGAATGGAAGCCAATGGTTTGATCTTAATCTTGAGGTATCTTATCTGCATCATGAACTGCAAGTACTAAATCCATTTTGTGCACATTTATTAGTATTAGTTGGACCAGGGTAAAGTGGAACACCACCCCCAAGACTCCGAAGCTTGCCCAACATCTCGTGCAACCACTCGAAGGTGAGCTTTGATTGGCGATTCAGCTCCTCTCTCACTTCAGGATGGAGCTTAAACCAATTCCCCAACATCTTGTGCACATGAGATCTGATCATTCTCCATGGTACTGGATATTGCTCGCACAGCTTCAGATACTCTTCCACAAGATCTGCCTGGTTTAATAATCCCTCACCATTCACAACATCACTACTTTGGTCATCCCCAATACTCTCTCTCCACTCTGCTGTCCTAAATCCTGCAAAGAGTGCAGGATTCTCAAGAAGAGTCTCGGCTGAAAGCACACCATCAGTGCCAGTTTGATCCAAGCACTCTTTGACATCTTCCATGTGCCGTATGTTTCCATTAGCAAGAACAGGAATCCGGAGAGCGTTCTTTACTGATCTGATGACATTCCAATCAGCTCGGAATTTCTTCCCGTCCTTTTCATCCCTCGTGCGACCATGGACAGCTACAAGAGAGCAGCCAGCTTCCTCAAGCATCTTCGCATATGAGATTGTGTCTTGCGGATTTGGGAAAATGCGGATCTTGCATGAAACTGGAACTTGGAGATTAGCCACCAGCTTCTCGACTAGTGACCTTATGAGAGGAAGGTTTTCCATGAGAAAAGCACCATAGTATCCTCGTCGAGCAATCCGCTGTGGACATCTTTATGATTATGAAGGAGAAAGTATATTAGGACTTTGGGAGAAAAGGAAACTAAAATTCCAGCTTCAAAATATGTAGCACAAATATATATCTAGAAGCTCGTGAACAAGTGGTCTGATTCCCCTTTTAGTGCCAAAACCATTAAAATAATTGCACAAATATAATGTTGTCGAAACATAAAACATGTGTTCATACAGATACTGAAGTAATTGACAAATAAACTCAGTTCAATTTGAGGTCACATTACAAGGAGACAAATTTAATGGTGGGTTTTGGAAACTGAGCATACCCTACATGGCAAAGTGGGGGAGAGTGTGCTGCCATTGCAGGCACATGGTGAACAGCAGAGAAGTAAATTTTGTCAACAAGCTCATTTAAAACAAAAGGTTTATACACAATCTCAATTCCTTTTAAGCAATGTGAAAAGATGCTTAAGTAGAAAATAGTAAAATCGTATAACTAATTTAAAATATATTACATCATAAATAAACATGTACATCATGTTAAGATCCATTATCAACAATTAGCATCATTTATAGAACAAGGTTCATATTGACGACATGGACACATGACGAGGTCAGGAACGCAGACATATGGAGATAATAAATCATAAAAAAAAGATATGGACAAGACATGCATGGAAAAGGTGATTGCATGTGTGTGGCGCAGAGAACTTCTACAACATCATAATAAATGGAATGGAAATACCAATATATGTTCATAGGACCAGCCTACTGAACAGTGGCAATCTGCTCGAGCATAAGTCATTTTGACATTTAACTAACAGGTGCTCAAATGCTCTTGTATGCCAATTTTGATAACATCAATTTGATGTTTGCATATAATGACATGGCATATAACAATTAGGAGTGGCAAATTATGAACCAATGTGTCAATCTGACCCAACCTGACCCATTTATAATGGCTATGGGTCAAGTTATATGGGTCGGGTCATAAGCTGGTCAACCTTAACTGACTCGTTTATTAGATGGGTCAGTTCAGGTTGACCCGGACTGACCTGCATACCCCATTTAATACCCAGTTAGTTCCAAACGAGTTTGAGCGCACTGATTGGGGAAAAGCGATATATTCATTGAGGAGCTCTCTGAGAAAAAGAAAAACCCTAGACTTTCATCTTCAATCTTCGAAGGAGCTCGACACAGCGGCGGAGAGAGGCAGAGACGAGCGGCGCGGCAAGAGCTTTCATCCTTTGCTGTAAGTTCTCTTTTTGACCTCTCCTTCTCCTGTTCTCTACCTCTCCTTTCTTTTTCTCTAATTTTCTTTTTAACCTTCAATTCTCTGGATAAAATTTTATTGAATTCTCATGATTGCTTAATATTTCTGTTTAAGCTCAAATCTTTTTAGGGCTTTGATTGATGGGTAATTTTTTATTTTCAAAAATGGCAACCTTCCATTATTCTGATACTATTTCATAGTTTTTAGCATGTTAAGTGCAGTACACAACATTTATTGCAGATTAATTCAGATTATATAACTATAAACTTCGAAAATAGAAGTAGTCCAAATAGTGTTCACAAAAATGTGAGTAAAATTTTTTATGCTTTTATGGATGGAACTTAATTTCTCTTTTTAAATTATGCTAGAAGAAGTAATCTAGCAATTGAGACACGAATTCAATTTGTTGTTGTTGTTTAGGAGAATTACTGGACGTTGTGATCTTTTGCTTACTGACCTACTGTCCATTATTAAGCTTCGGTAGGTAATATTATGTGCTTTTGAGCATCTATTCACTATTACTTTCAATTCAACACTGATGTTCTCTTGTGTTTTCATTTTGGGGATGATAATTAAGCTTGGCTTATTTATCAATACGTGGATGAAAAAGTGTGTCTCATGCTCAAGCCTAATGGTTATGTAGTTTTGTAACTCATTCTGGGGATGAATCCTATGTAGTATTGTAATTTTTTCACAGTTAATGGAGTCTAATGCTATCGATATCCCTATAGAGGACAATGTAGAAGTGGATTCATCAAGTGAAGAACTAGAAGAGATATCTAGTTATATTTGTTAAAAAAAAGCAAAGGAATAGTAGATAAAAAGCAGAAAAGAAGATTCCCATCAAAAGTTTGGGAAAAGTTTAACCTTGTTGAAATGGAGTCGAGGGTTTAACAATTTTCAATTTGCAAGAAGTGTGGAATAAAATATGCCGCCAAAGAGAACAATGGTACAAAAAACATGTTAAAGACACAATAAAAATTGCAAGAAAGGAACTAAAAAGGATATTGAGGATTTATTTAATGCAAAATATTATAATTATGAGTTTTTCAAGATCTAACTTTGATCCGGATAAGTTTAGGGAGTTATTAGTCTCACGAGTTACCTTTCAAATTTGTTGAGTATGAATGTATTCGAGCAATTCTCTCATATTTTAATGAGGATCTAAAATACATATCGAGAAATATGGTTAAAGCCAATGTTCTTAAAATCTATTCAAGAGAGTAAAAATAAGGCTTAAAGAAGCTTTAGAGTCACTTCTGGAAAGCATTAACTTGACATATGATTTGTGGACATCCCTAGCCACCGATGGATATATTTGTCTCAGGAGTCACTATATTGATCATGAGTGGAAATTACAAAATCCGATCCTCAACTTTTCTTATATGCCGCCCTCCTCATTCCGGTGTTACCATTTGTGAGAAGATCTGCAAGTTGTTAGTTGATTGGAAAGTTGTAAAGAAGTTGTTTTCTCTAACTCTTGATAATGCCTCCGCAAAAGATGTGTTTCTTGATTTATTAAAAAAAAAACAATTTAAAAGAAGCACTTCTTCAAAAGAGGGAGTTTTCTCATATTAGATGTGCTAATATCCTTATCTTGATTGTACAAGATGGTTTAAAACAAGTTCATGGTTGTATTTATATAATTCGTGAAAGCGTCAAGTATATAAAAGACTCTCAACAAGAATGTGAAATTTTTGGGAACAAGTGTCATGAATCTTTGGAAGTGAATAAGAGTTTAAGGCATGATGTTCCAACAAAATAGAATTCTACTTTTTTAGTGCTTGAGTGTTTTATATTATCGTCGTTTATTTATGCACATGCAACTGAGTTATTCAAATTACTCAAACCTTTGTCCATCTCAAGAAGAATGGGATAAGACGGAGAAGGTGAAGAGGTTCTTGCCCACTTTCTATCACATTGCTTGCATTTTCTCCAATACAAATTATCTAATGGCTAATCTCTATTTTCTTCAAGTATTTGTTGTGCAATGTACTCTAAAACTTCGAATGGAGGATAGTGATGAATATGTGAAATCAGTAGCAACTAAAATGCACAAGAAGTTTGAAAATATTGGACCAAGTAGAGTGTTTTACTTGCTATTGCTTGCATCTTGCATTTTGAACCGATTATAGTCTTCACCTTCTCGGCCTTACCCATTCTTCTTGAGATGGATAGAGGTTTGAGTAATTTGATTAACTCAATTGCATGTGCATAAATGCACGGCGATAATATAAAGTACTCTCAAACATTAAAAAAGTAGATTTCTATCTTGTCGAAACATCTTGCTTTAGACTCTTTCCAAGATTCATGAGGCACACGTTCCCAAAATTGTTGCTTTCTTCTTGAAAGCCTTTTATATCATTGACGCTTTCACGTATTATATAAATACAATCATGAACTTCTTTTAAATCATCTTGTACAATCAAGATAAGGATATGAGCACATCTAATATGAAAAAACTTCTTGTTTTTAAGAAGTGCTTCTTTTAAATTTAGTTATTTTTTAATAAATTAAGAATCGCATCATTTGCGGAATAATTATCAAAAGTAAACAAAAACAACTTCTTTTGGCACATCAGGAACTCGCCTTTGCGCCTCAGGCACTCCCCTCTTTTGATGCAAGGCGCAAGATGTTTGTCTCTACTTCAAAATTTTTAAGGTGTGAAAGGTATTCGATAAAGTAAAGTTTGTTTTTGTTGTTGAAGTTTTGTGTTTCTTTTTTCTTGATCAAATTTTTGCTATTTTTTGTTGTAATGTAATTAACTACCTATATCATTATGATGACATGCCACAATTTGAATCTTAAAGTTCAGAGTTTGCAGTTATTAGTTAATATTACTATTTAATATTTGTTACTTATAACTTCATTTAGATGACTTATGACTTATTAGATTTGTGGCTTTGAAATTTTGGTTGGGATCGATTTGCCTTGTTTCTATTATTGATATTTGCATATTATTTGTAATTTTTATTAATTTTTTCAATATTTATCACATTGGTTCACTCAGCAATCACCTTTTTTGGCGAATCTCGCCTCATGCAACACCGAACATCATCGCCTTGATCTCGTGTTTTGCTTTCAAAAGATTGGGAAGAAGTTTACCACAACATATCCAATTTCATAATTAGCAATGCATAAGAACATGTGCTATTCACATCAAAACTTTCATTGTTGTGGTTGACGAATAATGGTCAATTTGCATTTTGGTGCCATAAAGTTACCTTTTTAAAACTTTGATTGATGTCTCAAAGTTTACTTTTGACTTTTTGGTGCCCCTAAACCTTAACTTTACAGAGAATGATTTGCAGCTTGAGCCAGAAAGTGTAAATTACAAAGAAGGTTTGTGGCATCAAAGTGTCAAAAATAAACTGAGACATCAAAGTTCCAAGAGGTGACAACTTTATGACATCAAAGTGCAAATTATCCAAGAATAAATAATGGATTGTTTTGATGCAAAGTTACATTATCTACTTTTAAAGACATTGCATTTCACCTTTGTCCAAGGGTAAACTAAACAAAATTCCCAAACCTATGGGAGTTTAAAATAAACCCCATGAAATTTTGTTCATTCCACTAAACCCCAAAAACTTTTCCCATGGATTCCCAAACTTAACACCATTTACCATTAGGTTTAACCTTCGCTTATGCAAAGCACATGATAAAAAATGACCAAAATACCCCTCCGGCCCTCCGTGACATAAAACCCTATATATCATTAATTTTATATTTTGACTGATTGGAAAGTTTTGGAGATTTGATTTTATTTTTCTATTAATATTTTTTAAGTTAGGTGGTTTTTACAAGTAAACATAATCTTAGGAGACTTTACTGTTGAGGATATTTGGGTATTTTGATGTTGTACAATAACGCCCTTAGGGGGGATGTTTGGAAAAATTAAAAGCTTAGGGTTTATTGAGACGCTTTGGAATTTTGAGGGTTACATTGGAAAAGTTTGGGGTTCAGTGAAATAAACAAAGTTCAGAGGGTTTCGTGAGAAACGCCCTAAAGCTTTGGGAGGTTTTGTGCAACCTATCCTTTATCCAATTACTTACATACTAAGTTGCGTACAAATGGGTATGGATGTGGGTAGAGGTACAGGTGCGGGTACAGGTGCGAGACATGGAAAATCTGTAAACTGTAAGGTACGGGTACACAACTACATATATATGTTGAAATTGATAATTTACATGATATCATTATTGGTTTAGTTCAAGTGCCATTAGAATTAAAATTTCTAGCACATTTTGAGTTTCTTCTATTATGGTGATTATTATAAGTTGAAAACTGCTCATTTTTTAACTAGATACCCAAACGACCCTTTGAAATGATAGTTTTTAACTTGGGTGTGGCCTAAAATAAACTCAACCAATGTCTATAGAGTTTCAAGAAATAATGTGGTGTAGGATATATGTCCAAGAACTGTGCGACAAATGTTCTAAATTAAAACATATATCGTATATTTGAGTATATGTCTGAATAAATGTATGTATATATCCAAGAAGTGTCCATGAAGTTAGGTATAGATACATGTCGAGTACGTGTCCGGTACGGGCACGACTTCATGATAGAAGTACTAGGTTAACATAGTGGTTACATACTAATCCAAAGAATGCCTTAATCCTAATTTTTTGTATCAGTAATGTCTGGGCCATTTCAATTTTTCAATGATATCATCGAATTTTCCCTACTATTTAAATCATTAATTAAAGTTCATTTTAACCTTCCGTCATGATGCCCCTACAGGTAAGTTAAAATTTAAATATTGCCCAGATATTGCTCCCCTCCAAGCTAACAACCAGTGTCCCAATTGCACATTCAAACTCTTAAATGAATCTTTCATCAAGCATTTAAAGTAACTCTAAATCCAACCAAAACACTTGAGCTTCATATATTTCATAATGTATTTGGGGTCTCAGCTCTTATCATTTACAAAATCTAATATATGCAAGCTACATGAGTGAGCTCTAAAATGAATTCATATGTTTCCAAGTTACTTCCTATCCATAAATATGACATACTAGATTAGTGATATTTTCTTCAAGCCTTACAACTTGATTCCTAGATACACAAAAAGGACCCAAAAATCATACAGATCGTTTGTGATTATACTGCCAATCAACTTTATTTCTGAAAACTACAAGCACAGAAGTAATTACCAAATAATTACTTGTGATTACAATTTTATACTATCTAGATTACATAAAACTCCTCTTTAGGATTTATTCGAACATCAAAATAAGCAAAGAAGAATAAACTCACCCCAGATTTATATCGACATAATCACAATAAGGCTCCACAATTTTCGCCGCTTCCAACAAAGTGTCTGGATCATTTGCACAGAACTGGACAAACAACGGCCGATCCTCCTACAATTATTCATACAAAGAAAAACCCATGAGAAAATATTTGCAACCAAAAAAGGGAAAAAAAACAACAAGCAGTTTGCTCCTTTACCTTGCAAGTAGTGAACTCCATGGACCGATACTTGTCATTCTCAGAGAAGATCCTCGAATGGAGCATCGGCGTGTACGCAGCCTGGGCTCCGTACTTCCTGCATAGCATCCTGAAGGGGAGCTCGGAGTTGTCCACCATTGGCGCCACCACGAGCTTCGGAGCTCCGAGGTTCTTCCAGTGGGCCCAGGCTCTCTCGATGTGAGAAGAATCAGGTGATGATTTCAGAGAGCCATTAGGGCTAGGGTTAGGGTTAGTGATGGGAGTGGAGAGGGAGCAGGCGGTGCTGAGAGAGGAGCAGAGGATCTCATCGGGATCTTCTTCTTTGGGNTGCGACGGCGGCCGCGGAGGAGGAGTAGCGGGCGGAGTTAGGGTTTTGAAGGGGGAAAGTTTTCCCTTTTCGTCGGAGAACGCGGAATAAGGCCCGAAATCTCATGCGCGGGCATTCGCCATGTCGTCGCACTTATCCATTAAGAAGCCTGTTTGTTTATTTGGGCCTCATAAGGAGCTTTGACCCATAAGCATAAACCTCAATTGTAATAGTTAAGGCCATACGTTATCACTTGTATTATTATTCGCACTATAAATAAGATGGTATCATTTTATTAATCACAAACTTTTGGCCTTGCATGTTCTGTGAGTCACCCTCTTAAGAATCTAAGAAATATTCTCATAACTCGTAGGAGTAAATTTCGGAGGAAACAAAAAATCTGCGTTCATCACCCTCGTATATTACTGCTTCAGCACCTCTCGTGTTCTCGTATCATAACCACATTGCATGCATTGGAATATTTAGTCAACCGTAATAATAATAATTATTATCGTAATAGTCGTCATCATTGTCAAATGTTATTTTTCATAAATTCCTTAAAGTTTCTCTCAAAATAAATTTCTTAAATTAATAATAATAATTATTATTAATTATAAATTTTCTTTTCTTGTTTCCCCCTAGCATGTTTTATTTATAGTTTGGCATGCATTACCTACGAGCGGT
>NC_033794.1:24522135-24590311 GCF_001876935.1 Asparagus officinalis
CCCCCCCCCCCCCCCCCCAAAAAAAAAACTTTTAGAATTTACACTACTAATAATCATTAGATTTTATATGATAACCATAAACCCCTCAATAGTTTGGAATTTGCATTACTAATAAGTACCGTAATTTTTCACTTCTCTTTCTTATATTGTTTTATAAGTTTATGTTGGAGATTGTGGTTAAATCTGGAATAAAACAGAGAAAGTTGATGAGCTGTAATTTTAAAATTTTCAAGGTTAACTGCTGTGCGTTTGTGAAACGTTATGCTTAAAGTAATATTTTGCCTACTCCGGTGTAAGGATCCCAATGCCAAACTGCTTCCAGGAACAGCAGTACAATACAGTGGTGTGCACCAACCAAGTATTGTCAAGATCTCCTCGATCTATAAGACCTTTCGGTCAAGGCAAAGATCTCCTCGATCTCAGAACATTTTGGTTCAAAACCTTTCGGTTTCAAAGAAAGTTCCTTCGGGCACAGTTTCTGCAGCAACAGCATAATAGCTCAATATATTTCGTGTGTACGAGAGCTCTCACATTTGTGTATCCAAGAGCTGCCCCAAGGGACACTATTTATAGGCCTCTAAGGCCAGCTCAAGAGTCACCTACAATTAATGTGGTTGTTACAAATTATAATAACAATTATGATTGTAACATCATTTGATTTAAATGCTGTTATAACTGTTGCATGCAGTAACGCCTGAAGGTGAGGCAATCAATGGACGTGTTACTTCGCAACACGAGGGTCGCGTCTCAACAAATTAGACGAACTTCGTCAATAGGACGAACTTCGTCGAATGGGCGAATGTCAATAAGATGAGCCTCGTTGAACGGAACGGGCGAACCTCATCAAAAGGGCGAACCTCGTCAACCAGACGAACGTCAATAGGTCGAACCTCATCGAATGGGCGAACGTCAATAGGACGAATTTCATTGAACAAGCGAACCTCGTCAAATGGCGAACCTCATCGAATGGGCGAACCTCGTCAAACAAGTGAACCTCGTCGAACAAGCGAACCTCATCTGATCTTGTGAATCAGACAAACCTCATCAATAAGACGAGCATCGTTGAACAGGTGAACCTCATCAACCAATTGACGAACCTCGTCAACTAGAGGAGTATCGTCTGATCTTGAGAACGCTAGGGACACACCCTCGTGCGAATGCGAAGCAGCCTGCGAGGCAACCTTCATGACGACCTTCGTGGCAGCCAATGTGGTGCCAAAGGGTGCCACCTAGCCCCAATACCTCCGTAAGAAGTGCGCCTAACATAGTGTCACTTAACTCCTTAGCCCGATTAGCCCAGATCCCTGGCTCACGAGCCCACTATCCACGACCCACAACCCACGAGCCCACGGCCCAAGAGCCCACAGTCCACGGCCCACGGCCCACTAGAACTTATAAGAGATTAATTAAAATAAAACACTTCTCGGCTTGTCGTTGGCAAGCCTCGAACAGAGGATCTTTTGAAACACCAAAACTTTAACTTTCCACTATGCTACTAAGCATTTATGAAAAGTACTAGTAGTTAATATATATATAGTTTGAAAAATCTTGGAAAACGGTTTTGATGAAAAAATCCAATAATCCCCCATAAGTTTTTAAGCTAGTGTCGTGCTATGGTGCTGTTGTTTCAATCGTTATGCATAAGGTAGATATCGCAAGGACTTGAATCCCCCTTAGACCAACTGAATAAAAGATAGGTGCATTATAAAACCCTAAAAGTTTGAATAAATTGTGATAAATAATAATAAGTATGTTATATGGTTATAAATAACATATTTTAATGTTTGAGTATGCTAGGGATTGATTTGATATCAATCCAATGTATATATGTGAGTATAGATGAGAAACATGCACGGAATCATGCACAAACCTAAAACTGAGTTGTTAGTAGTCAAATACTACACAGAGTAATCGACTAGTAAGGTCGTTAGTCGACTAATGAAGGCATTAGTCGACTAATCGGGTTGTTTCCAGATTTCTTTCAGATTTCAGGTCGAATTCGTTTTGTTTCAAACCCAGTTGTATCTATGTGTATATATACTCGTTTAAAGCTCTTTTTACCCTCTTTCACGTGAGATTTACACCAGCCACCTTACTTCTTAAACCCTAACCCTAAATCGTGAGTTTTGGAAGAGTTTTGAGGCGTCTGTCAAGAGGAAGGCGGAGTTTGGTGATCGTGGTTGAAGAGGAATCTTGCATACACGTGGTTGAGGAGTTCAAAAGCACCCTAAGGCAAGATCATCTTCATCCAAACATGCACCCTTAGTAATTTAAAGATTTAATGTGTTTAAATCAATATTTGCATGTTTATTCATAGTTACATGTGATAAAAGATAGATTTTTGATAATAGATCTTTAACCCATGATAGATCTGATATTTTTACTTATTGTTTACATTAGAAGCATGATCATGATCATTAGGGTAAAGAATAATCTCGTTTTTAATTTATTAATTAAGTTTAACCCATGTGTAAACCCTATTTTGTTAATTTATCAAGTTCTTCTTGTAAATTAATCATGCTTAAACCCTAGATTGTGAGTTCACAATGACATGAATGTGTTTTAAACAAGCTTATGTCTGTTCAATGTTAGTTATAACCTTGTCCAAGTTAATCATGCGAAAATTCATGTTTTTATGTGAGATTTGAATAATTATGAAGTTAAACCCTAATTAGTGATTAATCCAAGAGTTAAATCATGTGAGCTAATCTCTAATAGTAAATTTTAGAAAACTAAAATCTTTTTCCTAAGTTCCATGTGATTTGAATGAGTTTTGTTTAAGAAATAATCATAAAAACATCAAAACCTGAGAAACAGAAATCTGTTTAACATAGAGTAGTCGACTAATAACATATGTAGTCGACTACTCCTTTCCTGGTGTGACTTGTTGGCCTTCTTGTTTTGATGATGATTTACAAATAATTTACATCTAATATTGTTTGTCTAGTGTTTGTGTTTTATATTTATTCTAGACAAACAATATGTTGGAGGTGTTGAATATCATATCTCCACGATAGTATTTTGATGATAACAATTTATACAGTGTGTGCACTAACTTTTATATGCAGATTTCAATATCAGAATATGAACAAGTGCAAGATGTTTTCAAGGCATTATGAAGTGAAGAAAATGAAGAACAGATGAGATAATGTATTTTATATTTTCTTTACTTAGAATTATTGTACAAGCCTTGATCACACACACACACACACACACACAATATTAGAACACACTAACACAGGTTTAGTGTGTTGGTTAATTATAGAAATCCCCTATGTTAACCATTAGAATTATAGTTAAAACTTAAGTATAAAAATATTTTATTTCATAATTTTTACTCTTAGTAGTCGACTAATTAGAATAGTAGTCGACTACTCGTGTATAAAACTCAAATACATGTTTCTGTCAATTTACAGTATAGTCGACTACAATGGATTATAGTCGACTACTCAAGTGTTTGACAGAAACATAAGTTTCTGTTGTTTTACAGTATAGTCGACTAATCAACATTATAGTCGACTACTGAACGCAAATTTTATTTTATCAGTTTCTGTCAAAATACAGTGTAGTCGACTAATGAGCATTGTAGTCGACTACTGGGAAATTTTCTGAATACACAGAGTCTGTTTGAACTCAGTGTAGTCGACTAATGACAATTGTAGTCGACTACAGATACAGTTTTTCCAGTATTCAAAGTTTGAATTTATGACGGTTTATAGCCGTTTTTAAACGTTTTTAAAGTTCAAAATTTTGTCTTTTCAAGGGCTATAAATAGGTTATTTGTTCAGAAAAATTGTAGATATATACATACCCATAAACTTTGATCTTTGTGCAATTTTTCAAGTGAAAAATATTCAGATTTTGAGAAAAAGAGAAGTTTCTGAAATTGCCTCTGAACATTATTCAAAAACCTATTGTTTAGGCAATTTACAGAGATTAAAAGAATCCTAAGCCACTGCTGCACTTCACTACACATTCAAGGCTTATAGGATTAATTGTGTTCTTGCTTCAAAAAGGATTCCTCTCGAGTTTGAGAGGGTTGATCTCTTGGTTTAGAGATTGGTGTTCATATTGGCAAGGTGTTTGTTAATTGGTGTTGCAATTTGCAGGGACTTACAAATTGCTCAGGTTTGAGTTTGATTTTGTAAGTTTATTCAAAATCATAGTGAAAACTCTCAAGCGGGATTTGCTTGGGGACTGGATGTACACCGGATTGGTGGAACCAGTATAAATCCTTGTGTTTGTGATTGTGAATTTCTGAGATTACCATTTTTCTTTGTAATTTATAATATACTTTGCATAAATTTTTCTAGTGTATCTATTTCAGATCCTACATTTGGTATCAGAGCAAGGTGAAAGATGGCATCTATAAATACATCACAATTCAAAGAAGGTCACTCTACAAATCGTCCACCAATGTTCGATGGATTGAACTACAACTATTGGAAGTGCCGAATGAAGATTTACCTTCAATCAATTGGCTACGAACTTTGGAACATCGTGAAAACAAAATATGAGAAGCCAACAACTCCTTTTGAAGAATGGACTACTTCTCAAAGAAATAATGCAAATTTGAAGTCAAAAGCAATGAATGCATTATTTTGTGCACTTGACAAGAATGAGTTCAATAGGGTGTCAACGGCCACATCTGCATACGATATTTGGCATATACTTGAGGTAACTCATGAAGGTACAAATAAAGTTAAAGAATCTAAAATTTCTGTTCTTATGCATAGATTTGAATTGTTCAAGATGAAGAAAAATGAGACTATTGGAGAAATGTTTACAAGATTCACCGACATTACAAATTCTCTCATTGGTCTTGGAAAAACATATACTCAAGTGGAGATGATAAGAAAGATACTTCGTTCACTTACTCCACAATGAGAAAAGAAAGTTACCGCAATTGAAGAAGCCAATAATTTGTCAACTCTTACGGTTAAAAATCTTATTGGTAATCTTATGACATATAAAGTTCAAATTGAAGATAGAAAGAATGATGAAGAATCAAAGAACAAGAAAGTTCTTGCTTTCAATACTACTTCCGATAAAGAAGATTCAGATGATGATGATGAAGAAATGGGCATGTTTGCACGAAAATTTCTGAAATTTATAAAACGAGGTAATTTTAAATCTAAGAGTTCAATTTCAAATAACTCTCTTTATTTTAAGCGTAATAAACCAGGGCATATGAAGAAAGATTGTCCAATGTTGAAGAATAAGCAAAAGTCAAGTTATTTCAACAACTTCAACAACATTCAAAATAACAAGAAAAGGAAAGCAATGGCAGTCACTTGGGATGATAGTGATGAATCATCTTTAGATGAAGAAATTAAAGAAAAGGAAAGTGCTCACATGTGTTTCATGGCACAAGATGAAGTAAGTGACAATGAAAAATTCTTTTCAATTTGGGTTCCAAAAGAATTATCTTCTTTACATAAGAATTTTTATATTTCTGATTTTATTAAAAATATATGTTTATCATCTAACTATTTAGGCAAATCAAACTCATCATGGGTTTGGTTTCCTAAAGGCTAATTTAAAGGACCCAACATAGTATGGATAGCAAAATGTAAATGTTTATTTTTTCAGGTACCCAAGAAAGATAGGTGGATTTTGGATAGTGGTTGCTCCAAACATATGACTGGAAACATACAATTGTTGTCATCTTTTCAAAACAAGGATGGTGGTACCGTTACTTTTGGAGATAACAACAAAGGAAAAGTCATCGGTATTGGTTCCGTAGGTAATCCAAACAAACCTATCATTGATAATGTTTTATTAGTTAATGGTCTTAAACATAATTTACTAAGTATTAGTCAACTTTGTGATAAAGGTTATAAAATTGTTTTTGAAAAAGAATCATGCTTAATTTATGATATTGATTTAATAACCATTATTTTTAAAGGTTATAGAAAAAATAACATATATGTGTTATCTATGAATAATATTTCAAATGAACATTGTCTTATTGCATCATCTAATGATTCTATTTTATGGCATAAACGTTTTGGACATGTTAACTTTAAACATATGTCTAAGATTTCTAAAAATGATTCTGTAAATGGTTTGCCTAAGATGTCCTTTAAAAATAATTTTTGTGATGCATGTCAACAAGGAAAAATGCACAAATCTTCTTTCAAATCTAAAAATGTAATATCTACAAATAGACCATTAGAATTAATTCATATAGATCTTTTTGGTCCATCTAGAGTAGCATCTTTAAATGGAAGTAGATATGCATTTGTTCTTGTTGATGATTATTCTAGATTCACATGGGTAATTTTTCTTAAACATAAAAATGATGCTTTTAATGAGTTTTCTATATTTTGCAAAAGAATTCAAAATCAAAAATCTACTTCTATTATCTCTATACGTAGTGATCATGGAGGTGAATTTGAAAATGAATTATTTGCAAATTATTGTGAAAAACATGGTATATCACATACTTTTTCTTTTCCTCGTGCTGCTCCACAAAATGGAGTTGTAGAAAGAAAAAATAGAATTTTACAAGAATGTGCTAGAACCATGTTGTGTGATAGTAATTTACCTAAATATTTTTAGACAGAAGCTGTATCAACAGCTTGTTATGTATTAAATAGAGTTTTATTAAGACCTATTTTAAAGAAAACCTCTTATGAATTATTTTATAATAAAATTCCTAAAGTATCTTACTTTAAAGTTTTTGGTT
Organism: Asparagus officinalis; assembly: GCF_001876935.1. Lineage (NCBI taxonomy): Eukaryota > Viridiplantae > Streptophyta > Magnoliopsida > Asparagales > Asparagaceae > Asparagus > Asparagus officinalis. Next base: position 24,528,827 of record NC_033794.1, read on the forward strand.
GTAAATGTTTTATCTTAAACACATAGGATAACTTAGATAAATTTGATTCTAAATCCGATAAAGGAATTTTTGTTGGATATTCTAATCATAGTAAAGCATATAGAATATATAACAAAAGAACACTAGTTATTGAAGAATCTTTACATGTTTCTTTTGATGAAAATTTTTCAAAATAACCTATTATATTAAATAATGATGATGATATAATTGATATTATTCATGATACTCCAATGATAGATATTACAAAAGATGAAAATGTACAAAATGAATTACCTAAAGATTTTGTAGAAGTTAAAAATCATCCACATGATTTAGTTATAGGAAATATTTCTAATAAAGTAACTACTAGATCTCATTTTAATTTGATTGCTCATAATGCTTTTATTTCAACTATTGAACCTAAAAATATAAAAGAAGCACTTCTTGATGATTCATGGATAATTGCTATGCAAGATGAACTTAATCAATTTACTAGAAATAATGTTTGGGATCTTATACCTAGACCTCAAAATAAATCCATTATTGGAACAAAATGGATTTTTAGAAACAAATTAGATGAATTTGGTCAAGTTGTTAGAAACAAAGCTAGATTAGTTGCTCAAGGTTATAATCAAGAAGAAGGAATTGATTATGATGAAACTTATGCACCAGTTGCACGATTAGAATCAATTAGGATTTTACTTGCATTTGCATGTTTTATGAATTTTAAATTATTTCAAATGGATGTTAAAAGTGCTTTTTTAAATGGTTTTATAAATGAAGAAGTTTTTGTAGAACAACCTCCAGGTTTTGAACATGAAAGTTTTCCAAATCATGTTTTTAAACTTAAGAAAGCATTATATGGTCTTAAACAAGCACCTCGTGCATGGTATGAAATGAGTCATATGGGTGAACTAAATTTCTTCCTTGGACTACAAATTAAACAATTGAAAGAATGAATATTCATCAATCAAAGCAAGTATGCAAAAGATTTACTCAAACGTTTCGGATTGGAAAATTCAACAAGCAAACCAACACCAATGAGTACTACTACATCACTTGACAAATATGAAAATGGTAAGAATGTTGATCAAAAGCTATATCGAGGTATGATTGGATCACTTCTTTACACTACTGATAGTAGACCTGATATTATGTTTAGTGTATGTTTATGTGCTAGATTTCAATCTAATCCTAAAGAATCACATCTTAAAGCAGTGAAAAGAATTTTTAGATATATTAAAGATACTACAAATTATGGTTTGTTTTATCCAAAACATAGTTCATTTGATTTAATATCATATAGTTATGCTGATTTTGCCAGATGTAAATCAGATAGAAAAAGTACAAGTGGAACATGTTATTTCTTAGGACATTCACTTGTATCTTGGTTTAGTAAAAAACAAAATTCAGTATCATTATCAACAACTGAAGCTGAATATATTGATGCAAGTCTTGCATGTGCTCAAATATTATGGATGAAACAAACATTATCTGATTATGGCATAAATTGTCACATATCATCCATTATGTGTGACAATTCTAGTGCAATTAATTTATCTAAAAATCCTATTCAACATTCACGTACAAAACACATTGATATTAGACATTATTTTTTACGTGATCATGTGCTTAAAGGTGACATTTCTTTAGAATTTATACCTACAGATAAACAAATAGCAGATATATTTACAAAACCCTTAAAAGAACAAATTTATGTTAATTTAAGAAGGGAATTAGGTATATGTTCAATTGAAGATTCAAATTGAATTTTTAAAACAAACACATATGCATTTATACTCTTAATAGTCGACTAATTTGACTTATAGTCGACTACATGCACAAGTTTTACAAATAATTTTTTCTGAAAATTACAGTGTAGTCGACTACTTACCTTTATAGTCGACTACTCTATGTTAAAATCTTAAAATCAACTTTCTGTTGTTTACAGTACAGTCGACTACAATACAGATTAGTCGACTACTCAGAGTTAAAAACTGAAAATCATCTTTCTGTCGATTACAGTGTAGTCGACTACTTTTAATATTAGTCGACTACTGATCCTGATTTTTTCAGTTTTACAGTTTTAAAAGCTTATTGGATTTCTACCCAAAACCCAATATCCAATACCCATTTCAGTTAAGTATAACTCATCTCAACCATAGATTTTCATCTATATTAATCCTAAGCACACATTTAAGATTAAATCTTAACCATACACTCAATTTACTATCAAATCTCAACCATACATTGTTTTTTCTTCTTAAAAGATAAAGTAAAAATCAAAAACTACCCACTATCTCTACCCCTCAACCATACATTGTTTTTTCTTCTTAAAAGATAAAGTAAAAATCAAAAACTACCCACTATCTCTACCAAAAACCGAAACTTCATCTTCCCCTCTTCAGTATCAACGAATCCAGGTTAGGGCATCTTTATTATTCTAAATTTTTCTTCATTTTCTTCAATTCTCTTTCAAATCTGTCAACCAGTCAAGAACAGTAGTCGACTACTCCAGGATCTAGTCGACTAATCTAGGGTTTCAACAGTTTGGGGTATTGTTTCTAAACTTGATCTTTATATCTTTTGTTATTTATCTATCTAATCATATCTAGATCTAAGAAAGCTAAGCAAACTCATACTTCTGTTAATGATGAAATCATCATCTATTTAAAAAGTCCTGATTTATTAGAAGAATTTAACAAAATATCAACTTTTGAAGTTCTTCCAGGACGATTTGTAAAATTTGATGATTTTATACCCTGGAATTTTGGGTCATATTTTGAAAATGTGGACTTGCTTGAATTATTCTCTGCTGAAAATAAAAAACCCACATATCCATTTCTTGTGCAACTGTTCTATACAAATATAGAATGTGTGGGAACTATAAGTGGTTCTGAAAAACTCAAAACTCTTGTTAAAGAATAGAGATTGACTTAACTACAAAGTCAATTAGTAAAATTTTTAATATTCCTTATCAATGAGTTTCTCTTATGTCTGTTAGGATGAATGATTCAGATCTGCTATCTAATCATATATTTCTTCCTGGATATGGCAAACCTTTAAATAACTCCAACAAATTTCATCCAACTCCTAGGTTCATTGCACGAATCCTAGCCTATAACTTGTTTCCAAAAACTGGGAGTTTTCATTTCATTTCCTTAGATTTAGCAAAAGCTCTATATGCTATAATGGGAAATATTCAAGTTAATTGGGCTGAAGTTTACTTTGACAATCTTCTGACTATTCCAAGAGGATTTCTTCCTTATGGTGCATTCCTAACAAAAATCTTTGACAAATTCCATGTCGATCTCTGAAAATTCTGTTGTCCGTTCTATTAAAATTTTTGATTCCAATGCCCTAACTAGGATGAAATTGACTAACTTTGAAATTCAAGAACATAATCCTCAAAATAAACCTGAACCTCATCAAGAAGAAATTCCACAATCTTTAACTCAAGCAGGAGCTTCTTCAAGTCAACCACCACCATTTCCTACAGAACCCTCATGCTTTTCAGACGTGCAATACAACACTTTAAGTGCACGTATTCTTGAACTTGAAACTGGTCAAAGAGCTCTATATTCCCAGAACTCATATATCATTAGCAATCAAGAAGAGCTAATCAAGAAGTTTGAAGACTTGGACACAAAGCTTAATGCATATTTTTAAGGACAACAACCTCCTCCAGCACCTTAAGATGTTTTTATGTTAAGTTTCAAAACAATTATGTTATTCTGTTTAAGTTTCAAAAACTATGTGGTTGTGAGTTGTTAGGACTTATGTAATATGTTATTTATGTTGCTACTATGTCACTTATGTTACTTGTGTGTTTTTATTATCTATGATAATGTTTGGTTAGATAATGCATGTGCTACATATTTTAAACAGATCATGGTGACGAACATTGTGGAACTTTTGGTCTTTATGGCAAGTCTTTGCCTACCTATTTGGATGGGTGAAGTTAAGGAGTATGTTCATAACCTGGATGATTTGTTTGAAGTTTTAGCTCATGTTGAAGAAATAATGTCATGTTTAGCATAGATGTTTTTCTTCTTTTTGTTGATAACAAAGGGGGAGAAATAGTATTGTTATGTAAGTATTGTTATGTATTGTTATAGATTTATATATGACTCACATTTGCATATATGTAGGGGGAGTAAGTATGGTTATTTCATTATATTTTAATCTAATTATAAAATATATACTTAGGCATAAATTATTTGTTATCATCAAAAAGGGGGAGAATGTTGAATATCATATCTCCATGATAGTATTTTGATGATAACAATTTATACAGTGTGTGCACTAACTTTTATATGCAGATTTTAATATCAGAATATGAGGCATTATGAAGTGAAGAAAATGAAGAACAAATGAGATAATGTATTTTACATTTTCTTTACTTAGAATTATTGTACAAGCCTTGATCACACACACGAACACATACAATATTAGAACACACTAACACAGGCTTAGTGTGTTGGTTAACTATAGAAATCTCATATGTTAACCATTAGAATTATAGTTAAAACTTAAGTATAAAAATATTTTATTTCATAATTTTTACTTTTAGTAGTCGACTAATTAGAATAGTAGTCGACTACTCGTGTATAAAACTCAAATACATGTTTCTATCATTTTACAGTATAGTCGACTAATATAGATTATAGTCGACTACTCAGGTGCGACTAATCAACATTATAGTCGACTACTGAACGCAAATTTCATTTTATCAGTTTCTGTCAAAATACAGTGTAGTCGACTAATGAGCATTGTAGTCGACTATTGAGAAATTTTCTGAATACACAGAGTCTGTTTGAACTCAGTGTAGTCGACTAATGACAATTATAGTTGACTACAGATACAGTTTTTCCAGTATTTAAAGTTTGAATTTATGACTGTTTATAGCCGTTTTTAAACGTTTTTAAAGTTCAAAATTTTGTCTTTTCAAGGGCTATAAATAGGTTATTTATCCAGAAAAATTGCAGATATATACATACCCATAAGCTTTGATCTTTGTGTAATTTTTCAAGTGAAAAATATTCAGATTTTGAGAAAAAGAGAAGTTTCTGAAATTGCCTCTGAACATTATTCAAAAACCTATTGTTTAGGCAATTTACAGAGATTAAAAGAATCCTAAGCCACTGCTGCACTTCACTACACATTCAAGGCTTATAGGATTAATTGTATTCTTGCTTCAAAAAGGATTCCTCTCGGGTTTGAGAGGGTTGATCTCTTGGTTTAGAGATTGGTGTTCATATTGGCAATGTGTTTGTCAATTGGTGTTGCAATTTACAGGGACTTGCAAATTGGTCAGGTTTGATTTTGTAAGTTTATTCAAAATCATAGTGAAAACTCTCAAGCAGGATTTGCTTGGGGACTAGATGTACACCAGATTGGTGGAACCAGTATAAATCCTTGTGTTTGTGATTGTGAATTTCTGAGATTGTCATTTTTCTTTGTAATTTATAATATACTTTGCATAAATTTTAAAAGAACACTATTCACCCCCTCCCCCCCTCTAGTGTTCAAGTGTATCTATTTCAGATCATACATTTGGTATCAGAACGAGGTAAAAGATGGCATCTATAAATACATCACAATTCAAAGAAGGTCACTCTACAAATCGTCCACCAATGTTCGATGTAAATTACATATTTTATATTTATATGAAATTACTTAGATATGAAACAAATATATTTTCATATACATACTCATATGTTTTATTTTCTATTGTATTTTTAAAAATATTGTTTTCTTGGTTTATAGACTTAACAATAATCATATACATCTTTTATTAAGTCTATAAAATTATTTTGTAATGTTTCAAAATATGGTTAAGCTAAAATGTCAAAACTCATGTGTTCACACTTTCATGTTTTGGACTATTTTACAAAATGATGATATTTCTCATTTGAAAAGTCCTTTTAGAAAACCAGTTTTTGTAGCAATATGTATTATCATGTCTATAATCATTTTCTAAAGTTTCATAATTTTTAGAATTTATTTGATATTTTTAAACATTGTTTTAAAATCAGCAAACTGCTTTCAAACCTGAATTTTTCATATGTCAGTTTGCGGTCGACCGCCACGGTCGATCGCGCCTATGTCTTTTCCTGAGTGGGCAGTAGAAACTTTCGCGGTCGACCGTCACGGTCGACCGTCAGCTCGAAAATTCCCACAGTCGACCGTCACGGTCGACCACGTAAGTCTCTGGAAGTTTTCTAGGTTTTTTAGCTGGCTCACGGTCGACCGCGAGTTTTCCACGGTCGACCGTCGTATGCCCAACGGCTCTTTTTGTACAGAATCTGAAAAATCTTTTTCTAGGTTTTTGTGAGATTTGGTTGGGGGTTTTTGCTGTTGTTTCTCTTCCTATATAAACCCTCAAACCCCCTTCTATCTCAGTAACCCAATGGATAGTTTTAAAAAAGTTTAAAAGAGTTTTGAAAAGGGTTTTAGTTGGGTTCAAAGTCTGTTTGGTTTGTGAAGATTGTTTTACAAGTGGAAAAGATCATCTTCAGTGTTTGAACTTCATTTTAATCCTCTTCTCCAACTTGATTTTCAGAGAAGAATTCCTAAACTCTATTTCTAGCTATTTATTATTTTGTTCATAATTTCTATATGCTAGATTTTAATTGAGTTTAGTTGTTTTGATTTTCTCATTGCTTACACACACAACCTTTGAGCTTATTGTATTTACATTCATAGTATAATTTGGGTTATGGTGAGTTATAATAATTGAGTGTGAGCTTTCATTGTATTCTCATCTATTATAGAGAACAAATTTATTATTTGTTACAATTATGAGATTGTAAAGTTTTCGATTAGCTAGAAAACCGAGTGTGAGGAGTGGACGTTGATCGGTGAACGTTAAAAACGGACATTGTGAGTGTGAGTGTATACGTTGTTCGGTGAGCGTTAAAAACTAACACTGTGAGTGATTATGAACGTTGATCGGTGAACGTTAAAAACCAACATAGTGTGGTTGTAAACGTTATTTGGGTGAGCGTAGAAAACCCGGTCGTGATAGTAAATTTCTCCCCGGGAGTGAGGAGCGGAGACGTAGGACGGAAGGTCCGAACTCCGTGATCATTTGATTGTGTTTGTGTGTGCCTTAGCGTTTATTCTTATTTGTGCTCATTGCTCATTTCGCCATTGTCTCACTATTTAGTTTGTCATCTATCTAGTTTATATTATTTACCCTTGTGTTGTTTATATATCCTTGCACATACATTACCTATATCTCTTTGTTAGGATATATCTTGTTGTTCATATTACTTATCCTAGCTCATATATATTATTGTATTTCATACTTGTTAGGATAACTTGTTAATAAGTTTTAATTGGCATAAAATCGGATTAGATTAGCATAAGACCCTAATCCCCCCCCCCCCCCTCTAGGGTCTAACAATGACTCAAAGAAACATTTTCATAGCAGAGTAGTCGACTAATGTCCATATTAGTCGACTACTCGCACTCATTCCATTTTTCCAGATTCTGGATGGACTTAGAGTAGTCGACTACTAAGCATAGTAGTCGACTACTAATATTGTTTTCTGAGTTTGTGTTTTGTATCTGCTTGAGATGTGTTCACGGGGTTCGAGCCGCACTCCTTTACACGTAGATTCACGAATACACAAGTATAGTGTTGGTGCACACACATAGTATCCCAGAGGGGATTATGTCAAGTGTTGGGTTGTTCATTGTTCATACACTCGTTGGATGTCGTTGATGAGCACAACTCAGTACTATATGGGATGGATATCGTTGTTCATACACGTTGATATACTAGATTTACCTAGTTTATACATGAGATGGATATCGTTGATGAGCTCAGTTCGGTACTGCGTGTGGTAGTGCATCGATATTCCATTCGTACAGACCATTGAGTCGGGTTTGGATGCTTTGTCTAACAATCCGTCCGTACGATGGTGGGATGAGACTTGTGAACCATCTTTTTGGATACCTATATAGTAGGTCGTTCCGCACTCATGTTACGCACTAAGTTCACGATGAGACTAATGAGTCGTGTACATTGTTTAAGATACCTACAGGGTAGTCCGTTGCACATGATGATGCTAAGTTTCAGAATATTGCAAAGAGTTTCCCTAAGACAGCTAATTAATAGCCTGAGTCTTTGACAGATGTCAGTTATGGATATGACTCATCATTGATATATATGACCGAGATACTTTACTTTTGAAAGTATACGAGATTATATATTAGTATTTATTCTATCTTCCCAGTGATAGTGGAGGATAATATAAATATGATGTATTGATGTCTTTATTTCCTTTATTGCTTTCTTTATATCTTAATTGGGATAAACGATTAGAGATTCATAATTTGAGACATATGGTATATACATGAGGGTTTCATTGTTTGGATTATTTTGCTCGACATACCAGTCTCGTGTTATGGATTTTTAATTATTGATTTCATTCAGTTCGTATACTCTTTGTTCGGTATTAATGTTTAGATATCTATAATTTGAGACATATAGTACATACATGAGAGTTTCCTTGTTTGGATTATTTCGCTTGACGTACTACATCTTGTATTGTAGGTTTTTAAATGTTAATTCCACTTAGATACAGGAAAAATAATCTAGGTAGACTAAGCTTATAGATAGAGCCTCTACTCCATCTAGTAGTCATTCCCCTGGGGGCGGATGGAGGTGATCTTGCTGTAGCATTCTAATGCTCTTTATGTGGTTCTTTTTGTTGTTCTCTTCTTTTAGGCAGTACAGAGGTTCGGAGAGCCGTGGGATGACGGAGTTCTGGCATAGTCATTATCACATGAGTTATTAGTAGAGGCTTCACGGTAGATTTTTATCATTTTATTCAGACTTTAGAGTTTTATTTCATAATGTTAAGACAGTGTGCCTTAGTACGATTTCCAGTTAATTTATGTTGAGATATTTTTATTACTCCATATATCAGATGTATTATAGTTGAGACATAATTTTTATTTATAAGATATCTCTTTCCATATCATGTCTATTACGTTTACTTTTCTATTTTGTCTATTCTATACCTACACTTCTTTTGATTCCATTAGAGGATATTACTGTGATTGGTGAAATGTGTTATTGCACAGTGTGGGTGTATGGCAGATTTGACATCTCTGTGTTCACCTTGGACTGCAGCCTTGTGTAAAATCAAGGGCGTCACATACATGGTGTCGCAGAGACTTGAACTAGCACATATCTAAAATCCAGCAATCACACAAAATTAAACTCTTCTATGGTAGTTTTTTCTTTGAACCACACTAGCCTTTGCCTTTGCTTTGCATATTTATGGCCATGTGCATGTCCTGGTTTCTGCTAGGGCTCTAGGTATCTTTCCGTAAGACACTATAGGAAATGGCCAAATCTCCACACAGACATAGATGAGTTTGTTAGTCATGTTTTCTACCAAACATCCCGCATCTAAGATGCTTTAAACTCATTAAGGCTTAAGAGTCATCCTCTCTCATGACAGAATTCTAGGTGAGTCCTTTAAGTGTGTTTTCTATCTAACACCCACATCCGAAATGCTTTGAACTCATTAAGGCTTAACATCCAACCCCTTTACATGATAGGATCATCCGTGAGTCCTTTAGGCATATTACCTATCCAACATCCCATATCTGAAATGTTTTGGACTCATTAAGGCTTAATAGCCATCCTCTTTACCATGATAGGATTTTACTTGTAAATCTTACTTGACTTTTAAACCAATCATCTTATCATTAGTAGAATAAATTTTGAACTAATAACTTGATATAAATGGTAAGTATTTGTAAGACTCACCAAACTTTGTAAATCTTACTCGACTTTTGAACCAATCATCTTATCATTAGTAGCGTAAGCTTTAAACTAATAACTTGATGTAAATGGTAAGTATTTATAAGACTTATAAAACTTTGAGATCCATTCTAGCAGATGTTCTTTCGATTATGTCCTTTTTTAGACCTTTAGTCAAAGGATCAGCCACATTCTATGAAGACCGGATGTTAATCACAGAGATGACTCCTTAACATATGAGTTTTCTCAAATAGTCATGTTTCAGATGAATAGTCCGCTTCTTTCTATTGAACAACGAGTTTGCTGTCATAGCACTCATCGCCAGATTATCACAATAGATAATAATTGGGCCTTGTAATTCTGTCAATAGACGATCTCGGAGAATACAACTGAGTCACTCAGCTTCATCTCCTACAGCACAGAGTACGAATAACTCATTCTATCGATGACTGTGCAATCATTGTTTGCTTCTTAGACTTCCATGAGATGGCAGCTCCACCCATGGTGAAGATAAAACCTCCAGTAGATTTGCACTCATCTGGTTCTGAGCATCGGCTCACATCTGAATAGCCTTCGATTATAGCCGTATATCCAGTGTAGAATAGGCCTAGACCTGTAGTTTCTTTCAAGTATCTCATTAATCTGTAGACAGCATCCCAATGAAGCTTTTCAGGATTACTTGTGAACCTACTAATCATTCCTACAGTGAATGCTATATCTGGCCTTGTGTATCTCATCGCGTACATTAGACTCCCAATAATCTTTGAGTACCTTAGTTACTCTACTAGTATTATAGTGTTCGATCGAAGCTTCTTATTGTAATCATATGGTACTGATAGTTCTGGCAGGTCGTAGTAGCCATACTTTCTTAGCATGCTCTCGATATAATGAGATTGGGAAAATCAAATACCCTCTTCAGAATATATGATTTTGATTCTGAGAATCACGTTTGTAGTTCTAAGGCCCTTCATGCTGAACTGTGTCAAGAGAAATTTCTTGGTAGATGTTACTATCTCCAAATCACTCCCGATGATGAGCATATCATCCATATAGCGGCAGATAACCACCACCTTTCCTTCAGCGACCATAATGTATAGGCACTTGTCAGATTCACTAACTTGATACCTATTGTTGCGAACAACCCCATCAAACTTCTCATAATGCCAGAGTTTCGGTGCATGCTTAAGTCCATATAGAGACTTAACAAGTTTACAAACTTTATCAGCTGGAGCATCAAGTCCTTCTGGTTTTCGAACATATGATGGAGTTGGTTCCAATGTCCAGGAACCTGTAAGCATCACTGTCTTCAGCAAAGCCAAGAAACACACATTTGTTAGCTTTTGGTCCGAGCTTAGGTCTTCTGATATTTGGAACTCGAACATATGTGAGACACCCCCACACTTTGAGACTATCCAAAGAATCTAGATATTCTAACCATAACTTATGAGGGGTACTATCAGTTTTGGAATTCAGAATCCAGTTTGCCATTACCAAAGCCTCTCCCCAATAGCAGGTAGGTAGACCAGATATGATTAACATCAAATTCGCCATCTCGGTCAATGTGTGATTTTTATTTTCTACAATTCTATTAGATTGCGTAGAATATAGAACAGTATTTTCAACAATCATTCCATGCTCTTTGAAGTATGTTTCAGACTCCTTTGATCGGTACTCTCCTCCTTTGTCACTCCTAAGTCTTTTCACCTGAAGTCCAAGCTGCTTCTCCACTCGAGTCCAAAACTTGACAAACTTGCTGAAGGCTTCATCTTTAGATTTTAACAGGTAGACGTGATAGAAGCGAGAGTGGTCATTAATGAAGGTGATGAAGTACTTCATGCCACCTCGAGTAACGAAGCTTTTAAAGTCACAAGTATCCAAGTGAATCAGGTCAAATAGGTGGGTACTTCTTATGACACTTGGAAAGGGCTTCCTTGTCAACTTTGCTTACGCGCAGATTTTACACTTCTCAGGTTTGTTGCTCTTATATTTTGGAAGTAATCCTAACTTCTCTATGCTAGATAGTTTTTTATAATTTACATGTCCTAGCCTATTATTCCATAATACAGAGGAGTAAGTAGAAGACGATACTTTATTTACAATTTAGTTAGGTACAATAGTACTAATCTTATACATGTTATTAGTACGATATGCATTGTTAAAATACATTTTCTTAAATGATAACACAGTCTTTCATCCTTAAAAATCTAGCCTCATACTAGTATCACACAGTAGGCTTCCAGAAACTAAGTTTTTGGCAATTGAGGGAACATGTTTTATATCTTTCAATGTGAGAGTCTTCCCTGAAGAGAGAGTTAGCACCACAGTCTCGTTCCAAGAATAAGAACTACAGAATGATCAGCCATTGATACGTTCTCTTTGGCAGCAATATAGGAAGAGAACAAATCTTTGTTGGAGCAGACATGACAAGTAGCACATGTATCTAACTACCAATCAGAGACGTTGTTGGGGGTTATCACTTGGAAGAACAAAGCCACACAATTGTCAACTTGATTAACATTGTGTGTTGTTCTCTTCTTTGGTGTTTTGCAATCCTTTGCAAAATATCATTACTTCCCACAGTTAAAGCATTTGCCGCACTTCTTGAAATCTTTTTATTGAACATTTAGATTCTTCGGGTGGTTCTTCTTTTTGTTAAATGACTTCTTCTTCTTCTTAGATAAAGAACTAGTATCATTCTCAGAATTAGTAGCCACCATATTAGCAGACGCCTTCTGCTTAGCAAGGAGCTCATCCTTCGTGCGAGTTCGAATCTCGTCCTCAATCCGAATGAACCTCTTCAAATCAAACAGAGTTACCTGTCTTTTTCTTCTTCAATTGTCCGTGAAGAATGACATCCAAAATGGAGGAAGCTTGTTGATAATTGCAACAGAAATGAATATTTGACAAAGATTGATCTTTTTATCTTTCAGTTTCATAACAAGCTTTTCAAGCTCTTTGACTTGAGACAAAACCTCAGTGTCATCTTTGAATTTGAAGTCTAGAAACTTATCAATGAGGTGAGACTTAGACAATTTTTCCTCATCTTTGTATTGGTCCTCTAGAGCATTCCAGATTTCTTTTGCAGAGGGCTTATTGGTGTAAGCATCTACCAGATGATCGGTCGGGCAGTTAAGGAGATTACTCCTGCAGAAATGATCATCTTTAGCCCAAGAGGTTTCAGACTCGTAATCTTATTCAAAGTCGGGTTTCTCCTCAGAAACCACATAGTAGATTTTTAGGAGTTGCATCTCGAAGATCACTTTCCGACGCCATGCGTTAAAGTTGGATCCGTCAAAATTCTCTAACTTGAGATAGTCCACTCTAAGAAACCTCACGGGATCCATGATAGATCAGTAATATTGTTTTAAGATTGTTGGAGATTGTAGTTAAATCTAAAATAAAATAGAGAAAGTTGATGACCTGTAATTTTTAATTTTCCAAGGTTAACTGTTGTGCGTTTGTGAAACACTGTGCTTAAAGTAATATTTGGCCTACTCCGGTGCAAGGATCTCAAGGCCAATTGCTTTTAGGAATAACAGTACAATACAGTGGTGTGTATCAACCAAGTATTGTCAAGATTTCCTCGATCTATAAAACCTTTCGGTCAAGGCAAAGATCTCCTTGATCTTAGAACCTTTTGGTTCAAAACCTTTTGGTTTCAGGGAAAGTTCATTCAGGTACTATTTCTGTAGCAGCAACATAACAGCTCAATATATTTTGTGTATATAAGAGCTCTCCCATTCGTGTATCCAAAAGTTGTCCTAAGGGGCGGTATTTATAGGCATCTAAGGCCAGCTCAAGAGTCACCTACAATTAATGTGACTGTTACAAATCATAATGACAATTATGATTGTAACATCAATTGATTTAAATGTTGTTGTAACTGTTGCATGCAATAATGCCTGAAGGCGAGGCAATTAATGGATGCGTTACTTCGCTACGCGAGGGTCGCGTCTCAGCAAATTAGACGAACATCATCAATAGGACGAACCTCGTCAAACGAGCGAATGTGAATAAGACGAACCTCGTCGAATGGGCGAACCTCGTCAAACGGGCGAACCTCGTCAAATGGGCGAACGTCAATAGGACGAACCTCGTCGAATGGGCGAACATCAATAGGACGAACCTCGTCGAACGGGTGAACCTCGTCGAACGGGCGAACCTCGTCGAATAAGCGAACCTCGTCTGATCTTGTGAATCAGACGAACCTCGTCAATAAGACGAACATCGTCGAACAGGTGAACCTCGTCAACCAATTGATGAACCTCGCCAAATAGAGGAGTATCATCTTATCTCGATAACGCTAGGGACACACCCTCGTGCGAATGCGTAGCTCGTCCGCGTGTTGCGAAGCAGCCTGCGAGGCGACCTTCGTGGCGACCTTCGTGGTTGCCAATGTGGCGCCTCAGCCCGATTAGTCCCCGATCCCCGGCCCACTGGCCCACGAGCCTACGACCCATGACCCACTAGAACTTATGAGGGATTAATTAAAACAAAACACTTCTCGACTTGCCGTTGGCAAGCCTCAAACAGATGACCTTTTGAAACACCAAAAGTTTAACTTTCTACTAGGCTACTAAGCATTTATGAAAAATACTAGTAGTTAATATATATATATATACAATTTAAAAACTCATTTTAGACCTTCGTGGCTGTCAATGTGGCGCCTCAGCCCGATTAGTCCCCGATCCCCGGCCCACTGGCCCACGAGCCTACGACCCATGACCCACTAGAACTTATGAGGGATTAATTAAAACAAAACACTTCTCGACTTGCCGTTGGCAAGCCTCAAACAGATGACCTTTTGAAACACCAAAAGTTTAACTTTCTACTAGGCTACTAAGCATTTATGAAAAATACTAGTAGTTAATATATATATATATACAATTTAAAAACTCATTTTAGAAAGCGGTTTTGACCAAAAAATCCAACAGTTTATATAATTTTTTTCAGTTAGATTTTTATGGAGTTATATCTTTGAATGGAAAGACATACAAATTTGATTTGAAGTTGATTTTATTATTAAATGTATTAGAGGGAACTTTGTTCATGCAAATTTTCTGGCTTATTATAACAGCCTATGAGAGTGGACTCAAGTATTTGGTTGGACAATTGATATAATAACATGGTTGAGTTAATTCAATCAACATATGTTAATTCAACGGAAAATGCTAGAGACACACCCTTAAACCACACTTCCAACCACACTCCTCTCTCGTTACAGTGCACGGGGACCCACATGAGAATAAAAAAAAAATCATGTGGGCCTTAGTGCACTGTAGCAAAAGAGGAGTGTGATTGGGGGTATGGTTTAAGGTGTGACTGTAATGCCTCTCTAATTCAACCAAGCCAGGTGTGAAACAAGAAAGTTGTGGTGTCAAAAAAGGAGGAAACATGGCTTATAGTAAGTGGATTTTTGTGCCTGCCACCCTTCTGATCGATTGATCTTTATATAAACAAATATTTGTTTAATGAACAGCCGGTGAGGGCCGGGACATGGGGAGTTTTATGGTAGTGGCCAGGGATAAGGAGAGCAGTACCATCATGTTGGCATCTTGACTACGCTTGATGTGGGGGGACCCTGATTGATGCCCATGCTTCTTTTGTTTGAATGCATAGCTAGCACATGCTTCTTTTATTAGGCGATTATGTAAATTATTAAATCATGTGTTAAATTTTACGATAAGCGGGAATAACAGTAATTAAAGTAATTGACATCTTTATTCCTTGGCTCTTTTTTCACTTTAATTGATATATCCTAAAGTTTACCTATTTTTGCCATTTGACATCCAAAGCATTTTTTTAACACTTTGAGCCTAAATTAAGTTTCAACTCACTGTTAGGAGAATTTCAATATAGCTTTCATAATTTTGGATTCGATTTTGTACTGGGTTATTAAAAAAAAGTTTTCAATGCTCACGTTGATAAACATGTTATGGTTTGTTAGATTTTTTTGTTAATTTATATTATGTGTTTAGCATATGATACCCCCATATGCTGCTATTGGGAACAACTTATTATTTGGATCCCAGCAACTAGGTAATAGAACCTTAACGTGGTACATATTTAACGAAAATCTAATGGAATCTGGACGAGGAATCAAAGGGTAATGGAATTGATACTTTGAGGCATCAAAATGTTGAGAGAGCACTTCGTGTTGTATTTGGATAAAGTTTTGGCCCAATGATAATAATTATCTTAATCTGTTACGGTATGTCAATTTCTTATCATATAAAGAGTCGTAGTGAATTGAGATAAGATCATATATAGATAGTTTTTCCTAATTGCTGGAAACTTATCTTTTAAGAAGTTTTATCTTTTAAGAATTCTAGTAATAAAAGACGGGTCTTAGCCTAGTCTATGAATATAGCCATAGTTCCTCCATCAGATTTACGCTAATCGGTAAGGCATATACTGGAAATTCTTTTGCATTTATTTATTTTTTTATTCTAATGGTGATCTAATTTTATTCTTTGTTTCTGTGTATACTCAGATTATCTCTAGTTTTGATCTAATTATCTGAGTTGCAGATCATTTGAGACAACAATAGCTGGAGGTATTTTATGTTTGATTTCATTTGGTTGCTGTTGGGGATTCAAAACAATCAAATCGAACCATTGCCCTTCCGGGCCTTGTGTTTGAGAGTAGGAAAGTAGAAAAAAATCACAGTAAATAAAAGATAAAAAACTTGCAGGAAAGTAAACAAGAAAGAACACACCATATTTAACGAGGTTCGGCAATTGTGCCTACGTCCTCGGGAGCCACACCACACAATTTTTTGATTAATATTAAAGAAGATTACAATGCCCACAAATAGGATCTAATCTCTCTGAGATCTCTTTGAAGAATTATCTCTAAACCCTCTTTTTCTAATGTCTAATCTCTTCTAAGGCGTTCCATATATATAAAAAACCTAAAACCAAAACAGAGTATGAATTCTAAAACCAAAAAATAAAACAGATTAGGAATTCTAATAACATGTTACCAAAACAGATTAAAAATCCTGTTACCAAAACAGATTATGAATCCTGTTACCAAAACAGATTAGGAAACCTGTTATCCAACAATTTGTTTGATTCCAGCTTTGAGTCTACATTCCTTAGACTAACAATCTCCCACTTGGATATCAAAGCACAATCAACGAGCTCACTCGAACTTTCCCTTCTTCGCAAGCATCCTCTACACACAAAAAATATATTCTTCAATCATCATCAACCGGCGATCTCGGCGATCCTCCTGGTGTGGCTCCACCTTGATCTCCTACACATGAGGTCTAACTGAAGTTGCACACAACTCTAGTTTGTCAATGGTCATTGCTTCCGTCAACATATCCTTAGGATTTTGACTCCCCAAAATCTTCTCTAGATGTAACTTCCTATCCTCAATCAGGGAGCGTATAAAATGGTATCGTATGTCGATGTGCTTTGTTCTGGCATGATATACTAAATTCTTGGTAAGATGTATAGCGTTCTGGCTGTCACAATAAAGAACTCCTCTCCTTTGCTTCATATCCAACTCTTCTAGGCACCCGTTCAACCAAATCATCTCCTTGCTTGCTTCAGTTACCATGACATACTCAGCTTCAGTTGTAGACAAAGTTACAATCTTCTGCAGACGTGAAACCTAACTCACTGCTATCGACACTAAGGTATAAACATACCCCGTGGTGCTTCACCTCGTATCATGATTACCGGCGAAGTTCGCATCTACGTATCCATGCAGTACTAACTCCTTCCTCCTAAAACATAGTGGCTTGTCCGTAATCTCTCTGAAGTAGCGCAATATCCACTTCACGACCTCTCAATACTGCTTCCCTGGATTACTTGCAAACCTTCTCATAACTCCCACTACATGGACAATGTCTGTCCTCGTACAAACCATCGCGTATATGAGACTCCTAATGGCCGAAGAATATAGAACTATGCTCATATGTTCTCTATCTGCATTTGTCTTAGGCGATTGCTATTTAGATAGCTTGAATTTGCTTCCAAGGAGCATGCTAACAACCTTAACATTCTGTATGTTGAACCTCTAAAGTATCTTCTCGATGTATTCAGCTTGACTCAACATCAACGTCCCTTCAGCTTTATCTCTACTGATTCACATCCCTAGAATTTGCTTTGCTGCACCCAAATCCTTCATAGCAAACTCCTTTGCCAACTGCTTTTTCAAGTTGTTTATCTTCTCTAAACTTGATCCTGCAACTAAAATATCATCAACATATAATAACAATATGATAAAACTGGACTCGAACCTTTTGAAGTAGCAACAATAATCTGAATTGCATCTTCTATAGTCATTGTTCTGCATGAAGTTGTCAAACTTCTTGTACCACTGTCTCGGGGCCTGTTTCAATCCATACAAGCTCTTCTTGAGCTTACACACCATCTCTTTCTTTCCTTCTTTAGTGAAGTTAACATGTTGCTTCACGTAGATTTTTTCATCCAAGTCACCATAATAAAAAAAACAGTCTTCACATCTAACTGCTCAAGGTAGAGATCTTCTACAGCTATTAAGACCAACACCACTCTGATGGTAGTGAGCTTCACAACGGGGAAAAATATCTCCATATAGTCTACTCCTTCCCGCTGTTGGAACCCCTTCACAACTAATCTGGTATTGTATCTCTTACTTCCATTACTCTCTGCTTGACTCGATAGACCCATTTGTTATGCAAGGCTTTCTTCTGTGCACGTAGCTGGACTAACTCCCATGTCTCATTAGTGTGTAGAGAATCCATCTCCTCTTGTATTGCATGCTCCCACTGTTGAGATTCACTCACTTACATAGCCTCCTCATAGCACTCCGGTTCTCCACTATCTATCAAAGCAAATAATCAATTGATGAGAGATATCTGGGATTCAGTTTGGTACCCTGGATGACCTCCTAATCTCCATGCCCTGGGTAGTCGTCTCTGCACCTGGAGCCTCCTTCGTTCTTCGGTCAGAATTGATTTTGTCACCCCCATCTGTAAGTTCCTTCAAATCCATGTACTCGGATCCACCTGTATTCGTAGTGCTGCTTCCACTGCTTTGGCTATCATTAGCACTGTCCCTGTTCTTGTATATCACATCCTCATTGAATATCACATCCCTGCTTCTGATGATCTTCCTGTTTTTCTTATCCCAAATACGATACCCGAACTCATCAATGATGTATCCAATAATTGTGCACTTTTGTGACTTAGCCTCTAGCTTGTCCCTGACATGGTCACTGATATGAACATATGCCATACAACCGAATACTTGTAAATGTGAAAGATTGATCTTCTTGCCACTCCAAACCTCCTCTGAAATCCCGTAACCCAATAAAACTGATGGCCCATGATTAATCAAGTAAGCTACCGTAAGCACCGCATCCGTCCAAAATATCTTAGGCAGACCTGTATGTAATCGCATGCTCCTGGCATGCTCTGTCAGTGTCATGTTCATCCTCTCTGTAACGCCGTTTTGTTGCGGCGTCCCTGGAGTAGTCCTCTCCAAATGAATCCTATTTAGAGCACATAACCTCTTGAACTCTTCCAGCTTATATTCTCTATCATTATTTGATCTCAGATACTTCACCTTCAGATCTGTCTCGTTCTCCACCATGACCTTTCACTTCTTGAAGATCCCGAACACCTTTGACTTGTGCTTCATGAAGTATGCATACACCTTCCTCGAGTGATCGTCAATGAAGGTGACATAGTATGTCGAACCGCCAAGAGAAGACACGCTAGATGGACTCCATACGTCAGTATGAACTAACTCTAGCTTCTGAACTTTAGGTGACATTCCACCCTTCTGAAAACTAACTCTCTTCTGCTTCCCAAAGATGTAGTCCTTGCAAACACCAACGTCTACGGAATCGATGCTGGTTAGCTTCCCCTGTGAATGTAGAATCTTCATCCCCTTCTCGCTCATATGTCCCAATCTATTGTACCACAGATCCGTACTCTCTTTGCCAGCTGCAATTACAAGGGTGTCACTCGCATGTGAGGTGATATAGAGAGTTCTTGTTTTGTTGCCTCAGGACACAACCATAGTACCGTTTGAGATCCTCCATGGATCCCTGGTGAATGTAAAAAAATAGCCTTCTGCTCCAAGTTGGCCAACCGAAATAAGATTCCTCTTTACTTTCGGTACGTGCCTCACGTTCTTCAGATTCCACTTGGAGCCCTTCAACTGTATTTGTACATCTCCTCTTCCAACAACACTACAGGGTTCATTATCCCCAAGTATACTTTCCAAAGTCCTCTGCTACATAGTTATGAAGAAGCTTCCTATTAGCAATGACGTGGAATGAGGCTCCTGGGTCGATGACTCAGGAATCAGAATCGCTGTCCATAGCTAGGATCAAGGCATCCTGCACGATATGAGCCTCTTGTTCATTCGCATTCTTCTTTTGTGCTTTACAAGCTGAAGACATATGGCCCTCCTAGCCGCAGTTCCAATACTTCCCTTTGATAAGCCTAACTTTCGAGTTTGACCTCTTCTTGTTTGACTTTGACCGGTCCCTGTTCTAATTCCCCTTCTTCTGGCTTCTGCCTCTTCGCTCGAAATTTAGGGCTAGACCTGAACCTTCTGATTCGAATTATTTTCTTCTAATCTCCTCAGATAGAATCATGCTAACAAGCTTGCTCAGCTTCAACTTGTCCTTTCCCGCCGAATTGCTGATTGCTGTCACACAACCTGCCTAACTATCCGGCAATTGTGATAGAACCAATAGGGCCTACACTTCGTCATTGAATGTGATATCTACGGAGATAAGTTGATCAACAATCGTGTTGAACTCGTTGAGGTGCATTGTGAAGGAGTGTCCTTTTGTCATCTTGAGATTGAAGAGTGTCTTGACGAGATGTAGCTTGTTTGCGGCAGACGGTTGCTCGTACATTTTTGCAAACACTTCCATAAGCCTCACCGTCGTCTTCTCCTTCAATATGTTGTGTGCGACTGTCTTGGCGAGCGACAACCAAATTTGACCAAGAGTCTTCCTATCCAGTATCTCCCAATCCTTGTCTGACTCTTCTTTCGTCTTTCCCTTAGCATTGCCCATCAATGGGTGATACAAGTCCTTCTGGTACAGATAGTCCTCCATCTGTGACTTTCAGTAGGCGAAGTCTGAACCGTCAAACTTCTCGATTTTAGATTTACTTTCCTTTGTCATGGCTCTCTCACAATCCTTCTGAACGAAGCTCTGATACCAGTCGTTGGGGATTCGAAACAATCAAATCGAACCCTTGCTCTTCCGGACATTGTGTTTGAGAGTAGGAAAGTAGGAAAAAATCACAGCAAATAAAAGATAAAAAACTTACAGGAAAGTAAACAAGAAAGAACACACCAGATTTAACGAGGTTCAACAATCGTGCCTACGTCCTCGGTAGACACACCACACAGTTCTTTGATTAATATTGAAGAAGATTACAATGCCCACAAATAGGATCTAATCTCTCTAAGATCTCTCTGAAGAATTCTCTCAATACCCTCTTTTTCTAATGCCTAATCTCTTCTAAAGAGCTCCATATATATAGAAAACCTAAAATCAAAACAGACTAGGAATTCTAAAACTAAAAAACAAAACAGATTAAGAATCCTAATAATCTGTTACCAAAACATATTAAGAATCATGTTATCAAAACAAATTAAGAATCATGTTACCAAAACAGATTAGAAAACATGCTATCCAACAATTTGTTTGATTCCAACTTTGAGTCTACATCACTCAGACTAACAGTTGCGTGCTCCGTAATTATTTATTCAAGTAAGCTCTTATATGTGGTATCAGAACCAACTCCATCTATATTGTTTAGTTTCAAGATTTAAATCATGTTACTTGTTGATATTTCTACATCTTTAGAAAAAATATTTATTTTTTCTAATCTAGCCTATGAAATCGGTATAGCACAGTAACAATGATCCATGTAACCGAAACACAAGCAATACTTAGGCTTTAGACTCCGGCTTTAGAAGTTCATATCTTGCTGTCTTGTCATTTATTGCTTTGATTATAGAGCTTATACATCTTTGACGCTTTGTACTAGAGAACAAATTTACTTGTGTTTCCTACTGGCTTGAAATACACTTGCATATTTGAATATTTTATAAAGTACTTATCTATAGTGGTGAAGGAAATTATTAATCTGCTCCATGTGCTAGTGTCGACATTTATTGATTTCTTTGGGAATCGATATGATTAATTTATTTCAATAGTTTTTCGTCACTATTAATGTTGTAAGATCACATCATTGAGTTTGCTTCTATTGAAACCTCCATGTTTCGGTGTCAAGCATAGTATGCAAATCATTTGGATTGTGATTTTGGCCAAGAAATTGGAGAAGAACAGGTTTTGGAAGAAGGGGAACAGTTTTGGTCATGTATAGTCGACTGCGGTGTTAGGCCGGTCGACCGAATACGTGCACAGACCCTGAATATAATTTAGGGCTTGGTGCGGTCGACCGCCAAACCCTGCAATCAAACCCGAAAGTCTGGAGTTGGGTGCGGTCGACTGCCGCGGTCGACCGCCGAACCCCTGTAATTGTTTTCTGGGTTCTGTCGTTATGTCGCGGGTCGACGAGAGCTTTGGGCAGTCGATCCGCGCAGTCGGGTCAGGCCGAGAAGTTGATTTCCTGTTCTGATTTGGTTTGTGTTTTGATATAAATATTGAAACATGTTTTAGGGTTTCTAGGGGGAGCAGAATTGGTGATATTTGGAGCACAGAAAAGAAATTTTTCTGGAGCTATTGGTTAGGGTTTTGTTTGAGAGATTGAGAGATTTGTGTGAGAGATTAGTTTGTGGATTTGTAAACTCTATTTGTACTCTTCTTCTCTATTAGTGAAAACCCATCCCCTTCTTGCCCCGTGGACGTAGGCAACTTGCCGAACCACGTAAATTTCGTTTGTTTGTGTTTGTGCCGTTATTTTGGATTGTTTGGCCTTCTCTCTCGGCCTTTGTTTTGGTTCCTTGAAGCACAACAAGTGGTATCAGAGCATAACAAGTGGTATCAGAGCATAACAATTAGTAGTGATCATGGACAGGCGATGCAAAGATTTACTCAGTTGCAATATTAGCAAAAGTTATATGCTTTCGGTTCAATCTATAGATGCATGTTTTAATCACAAATTCAAGTTTTTATGTAGAACAGGTTTTGATTGTTAGGTCTCGTGTTTTGATGATGATTTATAAACCTCATTATTGGTACTAATTGCTTGTCAAGTGATCCTACGCAGGATATATTTATCAAGCAATACAGTGTCATCACTTGGAGGATGGATAGATTTGCGCCTAAACAATGATATCTGTGGAGGTGGAGGCAAGTAGATGAAGAAGCCTTAAAATGCTCAAAGATCGACTCACGCGAATATCAAATAAAGAAGAGCTTAAAAGCATATATCCAAGAAGAGCTTCATCAACAAAACTTAGCAAATATCGACACTTAAGCTTTGTATACAATTATAAGCGATATTTGCATTATTACCTCTCTCTAGATCATAATATAGGCAAGAAATAAAGTTGATAAGTTTTGAAGCAATTGGGGATTACACACACATTTCAAAACTCGTATTTTTGACGGTTTTTGTAAAATAAATACGTTTTCACAAATACGAGGTGCTATTTTAGAAATTCTTTCTCTAGCACATTTATTTTCATATATATAAGTATTTTCCCAAGTTTTTCTATTTTTGAAGTTAATTTAATATTTTAAATCAAATTTAGAAAATCAACTGTTCTGGAAAATTAATAGTATCTGAATATGTTAGTTTTTCGGTCGACTGCTTTTTCCTATCAGTCGACCGACCAGGAGCAGGTTTTTAGCTCCCTATAGTTGACCTCTTATTAGTCGACCAATTTCTTGAACCAGTCGATCGATAACAGTCAATCAGTCGACCGATACAATCACATAAGTCGACCAATAGTGTCTTTTGATTTTCCAATCTGCCTAACGGTCGACTGATCGGTCGACCGATTTTCTCGGCCAGTCGACTGACCGCGTCGCTAACAGTAACGGCTAGTTTTTCTAGTTTCTTGATTTTTTAGGGATTTGGTATGATTTTTTTTCTTGGTTTTGGGTTGTTATGATGAGAGACTATAAATAGTCCTCATGTCTCATTAATTGAGCAACCAGGAAAACAAAGAAAAAATCTTGAGTTTTGTTTTTGAGACTTCTAAGCTTAAATTTTCTACTCATTCTCAAGCTCTTAATTTTTCAGTTTTCACTTTCAAATCCCACAAACCCCCTAAGCTTCAACTGTTCATCTCTTTATCCTTTCTATAGGATAATTGTAAGTGAGATCATCTATCATTCATCTTGTATTGTGTGGAGAGCTAGATCTCGAGGATATCATTGTGTGGAGTATTCGATCTCGGGAAGATCATTGCGTAGAAGTTCCGGCTTTCAAACCGAGTTGTGTAGTGGATTACCATCAGGAGAGGTGGTCGGGGACGTAGGTCAAGAGGACCGAACCTTGTGAACATATTGTCGTCTTCATTGGCTAACTATCTCTCACTCTTTCTCTTTTAATTATTACCTTATTATTCTATCTTTTGTCTTAATTTGCATGGTATTTTCTTTAGTTGCACATTATTATTTGATTACCCTATTCAACCCCCCAGGGTAATTTCATTGATAATTGTGTCTCCATCATGCTCTATTATAATATTAGAAATTACATATCTTTCTCAATTGAAAGTCATGTTAGTAATCTAATGTACAGTATATGAGGCACTTTTACCTGTTAATTTACTTCTGTCTCTTATTAAATATGGTATTGAATTTTGGTTTTAAGATGTCTTGAAGTAGAGATTGTCGAGTGACTTAAGAGTAGCCATAGCATCTTATATCATGAGGATATTCAAATATATATTAACACACTTCATTAAATTTCAATGACATCTAAGATGTGGTTAATTCAAAGAAATAGTGACTAGGCCTCATAGAGAAGTTATTATTATTTTGGGTTAATCGGAATAAGATAATAAAACTACTATTAAGAATGAATTTTTGCTAGGCCCATACGTATAGGATGATTTAGTTCTTAATAATAATATTTTATTAGTCCATAGGGAGGTTTGAATTTATTTAATTATAAACTGATATTGGTTTGAATTTATTTTATTCTTCCTTTGTTCATATGAATATTTGAATTTACTTTATTCTAAACTGACATTGGTTGTTTAAAACTCAAGTTTTATTTTATAGTACTGAAGTTTATATTCCTTAATTATTGTAGTTATTCCTACTACTTATGTTATTTACTACTTTGTGGTGATAATTTTGATGATTGGAGAGATAAAATCCTTTTCTCTGGTGCATGAATTTAGACTTGGCTCTTCGTATTGATCAACCACCTAATCCCACAAAAGAAAGTACGCCACATGAAAAACAAATGTGTGTACGTTGGAAAAGATCAAACCGATTAAATTTGATGCATATTAAGTCTCATGTTAGTAAAAGCACCTGAGGCTCTATTCTAGATTGCCATAAGGCTAAATACTACTTGAAAGCCGTTGAGGAACAATTTGTTAGCTCAGATAAATCTTTGGCCAACGTCTTGATGAAGATGCTTTCAAGTAAAATATTTAATCTCTCTAAGAGTGGGCATGAGCACATTATGGAAATGAGAGACATCGTTGCTCAACTCAAGTCCCTTGAGATAAAAATTTCTGAGTCATTCCTGGCACGTTTTATTTTGACTCATTCCTAGTGCATTTTATTTTGACTCTCTTCCTTCTGAGTATTAACCATTAAAAAGTTCTTACAACACACATGAGGAAAAATGACATGTGAACGAATTATTGACCATGTGTGTTTAAAAGGATGATATATTAAAGAATGAGAAGCTTGAAAGTGCACATTTGGCTACTCATAATAAAGTAAGCATTGGGAAGAACAATCATGATCAACAAGAAAAGAATAAGAAAGTGTCAATAAAAGAAATATGATGATAATAATAAATATTTCTTTTATAGAAAGGATGGGCATATGAAGAAAGATTGTATTAAGCACAAAGAAATGGCTCATAAAGAAAGGTAATTTCATCTCTTTTGTGTGTCGTGAATTCTTTTATGTTGAAGTTCCAAATAATTCATGGTTGATTTATTCTGGTTCTACATTGCTATTATCAATACCATGCAACACTTTTTCAATGTAAGAAAGTCGTACATGAATAAATAGTGCATCTATTTAGGAAATCAGATGCGTTCACAAGTCGAAGTTGTGTGAACCTTTGGATTTATTTTGAAGACTGGTTTCACTTTGGATTTAGAAAATGCCTTTTATGTTCCAGATTTCTCTAAAAATTTAATTTTAATTTCGAAATTAGTTTCTGTTGGTTATGATTTTCATTTTTAAGGAACATTATTTTGATATTTTATTAAATAGAGTCCATGTTGGAACCTTAATTGATAATTTATATAAATTTTTTGATCTAGATCCCATATTTGAATTGGCTTATTTGAATGCGCATGTTGATGTTGGCATAAAGCGGAATTTTATTAACAAGAACTCTTCTACCTTATGTCATAGGAGATTGAAACATATCTCCATAGAAAGGATAAAAAGATTAGTAAATGATGAAGTTTTAAAAATTCTTGATTTTTTTTTATTATGGTACTTGTGAGGATTGCATTAAGGGAAAACAAACTAACAAGTCTACTAAAGGGCTAAGAGGACTTCTAGTGTTTTGGAAATCATGCACGCTGATATTTATGGACCTTTTAGTACTCCTTGCCTAAATGGCAAGAGATATTTTATTTTATTGATGATCATACTAGATATATGTATTTTATCTCTTTTTTAACAAAGCAGAGGCACTAGATGCCTTTACGAGCCATAATGTGGAGGTAGAGAAACAAAAAGATAAAAAAAATTAAGACTTTATTTAGATATGATTATGTTTTCCTTGTCGTGTTTCTGTATAAAAACATGGTGTTTTTTTCCCCCTAAAATATTTTCAAAACACCGTGTTGAGTATTTTTTATCAATACTAGTTTGACCCATTATAACATTAGTATTAACTATATTATTAATATACTATATAATAATTATAATAGAATATATTATAAATAAAATGTTATAATATTTACTTTATATTATTATATTATTATTAAATATTAATATAATTCAATATAATATTTTTAAATTATATTTTTTTTTTATATAAGTATTATATTATCATATTGTACTTACTGTATTATGTTTATATTATAATTATTACATATTTTTAAAATAATAATATATTATTTTAGATATCAATTATTTATTGTTATACATTATACAATATTATAAAATATATTATTTATTATTAATATGGTATATATTATTAATATAATATAATGTTATAATATATTAATATTACGATATTACTAGCATTATTTTAAAAATTATATGTTTATAAATCCTTTAAATTATATAATATATTATAGTTTGTAATACGTTAGAGTTTATTAAAAGTACTTTAATAATATAAATAAAAACTATTGTATTATTAAACAATTATGATGTAAATTAATATTATTATATTATGAATACATTATTATTACAAGAACATTTGTTAGCAATATTTTTTAGTATTAATAAATTATTTTACTTTATAGTATATTATATTGTTTATTATGTAATATATTATATTATTTACTATATAATATATTATGCTATTTGTTATGTAATTTTTAATATTTTATAAATATAATATACTACATTTACTATATAATATAAGCTATGTAATATATTATTATAGTTATTATTTTATTTTATTATTAAATATGTTAGTATTATATGATAATTTATAATTATTACTTCTTACATATTATTTATTAAAAAAATTAATTACTTATAGTAATTATATAATCGTGTATAGTATATTAATATATAATATTGTATAATATATTATTCTGTTATTATTATTTTATAGTATTTTGTATTAATCTATCTATATTTTTTTATTTTTATATTACTCTAACTATATTATTGTACAATACATTATCAACATAATAAATATTAGTATTAATATGTAATTATATTATTATATAGGATTTTTTAATTATTAATATATTTTATATTATTTAATATCTAATATACTATTTAACTATAATATAATATAATAAGCATGTTAATAATAACTATATATTTAATATATTATGTTAGATATTATATTAACATCTCCTCAAGCTAAAAAACCAAAACATCAAAGCTAAAGCACCAAAAAGGTGTTTTGCAATAAGTGTAGTGTTTTTGGTTTGAGAATAATTTAGCTCAAAAACTCCATGATTTCCAAATGCACGGTGCTTTGTTTTTTGGTAAAAACACCATGGAAACAAGAAAAACCTTATAATATCCTAACGAAGCTTAAAATTGTAAGAATTAGATAGAGGCGGAGAGTACTATGGTATGTACATAGAAATGGGACAAATGTCAGGTCTATTTGCAAACTTCATCAATGAAGAGGGCATCATTGTCCAATATACAATGCCCTGTACACCGCAGCAAAATAGAGTATCAGAAAGGAGGAATCACATGCTTATTAACATGGTGAGTAACACGATTAGTAATTCTAATTTTCCTAAATCTCTTTGGAGTGAAGTCTTGAAAACTACATTGTATATTTTAAATAGAATCTAAAAGTGTTCTCAAGACAATATTTGAACTATGCTATGGATGAAAACCTAGTTTAAAACACTTACACGTATAGGGTTGTCCCGTTGAAGTGAGGATTTATAATCCACACATAAAGAAAAACTTTATTTGAGGACAATTAGTGGTTATTCATTGGCTATCTAGTTAACTCTAAGGAATATCATTTTTATTGTCCTTCATACTTTATAAGAGTAGTTAAGGCTAGAAATGATAAATTTCTTGAGAATTTTGTATCTAGTGGGAGTGCATTTCCTCATAAGATAGAATTTGAGGAATCACGTGAGGAAATCAAGTTTCATAAAGATGAATATTTGGTTATTTTTTAAGGAAATCAAACTGATGATCTTGACGAGCAGCCTGTCCATCAGCAGCCTCCCCCCACATAATTAAAGTTCATGATGAACCTCATATTGATGTAAATCAAGAGAGGATTAGGGAGGTCCTCAAGGAAAAGGAAAAAAGATATTTCTAGTGATTATGTTGGATATCTTTAGGAGTCTATTTTTGACATTAGACCTAAGGATGGTCCATGTACATTTTTACAAGTCATGAATAGAGATCAATCTACTCTTTGGTACAATTCTATGAAGGAAGAGATGAAATCTATTGCTAAAATTTATGTCTAGGATATTGTCAAATTACCAGGAGGTATTGTGGCCATAAGCTGCAAATAGGTCTACAAGACCAAAAGGGACGCTTCTGGTAATGTTGTGAGATATAAGTCTAGACTTGTAACCAAATGTTTCACACATAAGGAAGTGATTGATTGTCATGAAACATTCTCATCAGTTTATAAGAAGGATTCATTTAGGGTTATCATGGCTCTAGTAGCTCATTTTGATCTAGTGTTACATCAAATAGATACAAAAATAACCTTTCTAAATGAGGATCTTGAGGAAGAAGTATACATGAGGCAATCAGAAGGATTTTTGTGATGTTATAATCACTTAGTTTGCAAGCTGAAGAGATCTATAGACTAAAACAAGACTCATGTTAGTGGTATAAAAATTTTTACAATGTTATTTCCTATATGGGCTTTCTAAGAACATCATTGATCAATATATATACCTCAAAGTTAATGCAAGCAAAATTATATTTCTACTAATGTATGTAGATGATATTCTACTTGAAAGCATTGATTTAGGTTTGTTTCATGATACAAAACAATTCCTCTCTGAAAACTTTAAAATAAAGGACTTAGATGAAGCTTAGTATATCATCTGCATAGAAATTCAAAGAGATAGGTCTAACAGAACTTTAAGACTATCTCAAAGAGTT
This sequence comes from Asparagus officinalis, assembly GCF_001876935.1. Classification (NCBI taxonomy): domain Eukaryota; kingdom Viridiplantae; phylum Streptophyta; class Magnoliopsida; order Asparagales; family Asparagaceae; genus Asparagus; species Asparagus officinalis. The sequence continues at coordinate 24,558,480 of NC_033794.1, forward strand.
TACATTGAAAAGATATTATTAGAGAGATTCAGAATGAAAGATTGTGCGTCAATATCAACACCTATCATCAAAGGGAATAAGCTGATCGATGTCCATAAAAACCAGACAAAGAACAAATGAAGAGCATACCTTATGCATCAACCATGGACTGTTTCATGTGTGCACAGGTCTGCATTAGACATAACATCCGATTTGCAGTAGGATTGTTTGGTTGATACCAGAGTAATCTTGATATGGAGAATTAGAGGGCTACTAAAAGAGTTATGAGGTGTCTGAAGGGAATCAATGACTACAGATTAACTTACGGTCATATTGATTATTTGGAGGTCGTCAGTTATTTAGACTCAAACTTTGCTAGATGTATCGATTCAAGAAAGTCTACATTAGGATGTCTTCCTTTTTGTTGGAAGCGCTAAGTCTTAGAATAGTACTAAGCAAATATTGTTGCCTCATCTACCATGATGACAAAGTTCATTGAATGATATGAAGCCATGACATAAGCATGGTTGAGGAATTTTATTTCAGAAGTCAAAATAGCTAGTTCTATTGCAAGACCTATGATGATCTATTGTGATAATTTAGTAACAAGTTTCTTCTCTAAAAATAATTAATAGTGGAAGCCAAAGCAAGCATACCGACATAAAGTATCTTAGTGTTAGAGAGAATGTGAAGCAAAGTGTTGTGTCCTTTCAGCACATTAATACTGAGCTTATGGTTGCAGATCCCATGACTAAAAGACTATTGACAAAACAATTCGAAGTCATGTGGAGCATATGAGATTGATTTAGCTCGTCATATGTTTGTTCTCTCTAGTTATTTTAGACATGTTTTGATATTCTTGGATAATAAAGTTAAATTTTATTGTGCACAAATAAAGTATTTATATTTAAATTATTTATGTTGGGATAGTTAAATTAGGACCCAAGTGACTTGTAGAAAGTCATTCGTAAAGTTTGCTCATAACGTTGCTTGCCTAGTGAATTCATGCATCACGATACATGGAAGGAAGAGCTCATTATTACTAAGAGCTTGACCGTTGTGATTCGTGCGTTGGATTCTTAATTTGAGTAGGAGTTGTCCACTACTAGATGACATGAATTTTAATTATAATCCTATTTCTATGTCAATTATGAGATATTTATATCATGTGGAGCAAGTGAGAGAATGTTGTATCCAAATAAAGTTTTAGCCCACATGATAATAATTATCTTAATTTTTGAATTTCTTATTCTATACAGAGTTGTAGTTGATTGAGATAAGATCATATCTAGATTTTTTCCATGATGGATGAAAACTTATCTTTTTAGAAAGTCTTATCTTTCAAGAATTCTAGTTATAAAAGAAGGGTTATAATCTAGTCTATAAATATAATCATGGTTCCTCTATCAGATTTAGGCTATTCGGTAAGGCAAAACTAGAAACCCTTTTTTTATTTCTTTATTTTATTTATTATAAAGATAATCTAATTTTATTGTTTGTTTCTATTTGTGCTTAGATTATCTCTAGTTTTAAATTATCTGAGTTGCAAATTGCTCTAAACAGTAATGACTGGAGGAATTTTAAATTTGATTTATTTTTGTCGCGTTCTCAATTGTTTATTCAAGTAATCTCTTACATTCTGAGGATACTAAATCGATAAAAGGATAAACTTTGAGTTGCCAAAATGAAGATAAGCCTTATTCTCTAGCTTAGAATTAAATCACCCCTAAAACTGTCATGTTATATTCTTTTAGCGAGGAAATGAGCTCAGGAGTCGATCTGGTAGTTTGGCGGTCGACCGCGGGTTTTGGCGGTCGACCGAATTCGTGCTCGGAGCTGGATAAGCATCTGCGTGACGGTCGACCGCAGAAGTTTCTGTAGTTGAGACGGTCGACCGTGGCGGTCGACCACGATGGATCCAGGACTCCAGTAAGCCTCTGGAGTTGGGGCGGTCGACCGTGGCGGTCGACCGCGATACCTGCGTGGTCGACCCTCACGGTCGACCGCCGAAGTGGGTTTGGGCTGATTTTGAGTTCCAGACCCGTTTCGCTTAGGAGTTATATATATACCCTTAACTTGTTTTTAGGGTTTAAGGGAGAGGATTTTGAGCTGAAGAAAGAGGAGATTTGGGGATTCTATTGTTGGAGCTATTTGGAAAGATTAAGAGGGCTTATTTGTGGGTTTTGGTAAGATTTGTAACCCTAATTTGTAATCCCCTTGATTTCTATTAGTAAAACTCCTCTCTCCTTGCCCCGTGGACGTAGGCATATTGCTAAACCACATAAATCTTGTGTTCTTGCTGTGATTGGGTGTTACTTGTATTATTATAGTCTATTATAGGTTCTTGTGTGTGCTATTGACTTGTCGAATCGGCTTCCGCGGCGCACTACAAGTGGTATCAGAGCTCCGGGTTGGATTTAGGAGTTTTTGTTCAAAGGATTCACTGCTAGATTCTTGTTTGGAGAGTAGATCTATAATATGGGTGATACAAACAGGGCTAGTTCAAGTGCTACAAGTACATCGGGGTCGGCTTTGACAAAGGCGATCCAAAATTTAAGCATCAATAACACTAAAATTGATGTTCCAAAGTTCGACGACAAGATCAATTTTGGTTTGTGGAGGTGTCAAGTAATGGACGCCTTAGATGCACAAAATTTAGAGGAGACTCTTGAGCTACAAGAGAAACCTGAAGATATTAATGACAGGGTTTGGAAGAAAATGCACAGTAGGGCTTGTGGGGTTATTCGGTCATGCTTGACGCCGAATCTCATTTATGATGTGATGAACGAGACATCGGCGAAGAGATTATGGGAAACGCTCAATGAAAAATATTTGACGAAGAGCATTGAGAATCGGCTTTACTTGAAGAAGAGGTTCTACCAATTCAAGATGAAGATGGGAGTTTCTATTCGGGAGCATGTTAACAATTTCACAAAGCTAATTTCGGATATGACCAATGTAGATATCATGGTGGAGAATGAAGACAAGGCGATGTTACTATTATGTTCGTTACCGGATGATGAGTTTAGTACGTTTGTTCTCACTATGATAAATGGACGAACTACAGTTAGCTACAAGGAGGTTACCTCGGTGTTGGTTACGTTTGTTCTCACTATGATAAATGGACGAACTACAGTTAGCTACAAGGAGGTTACCTCGGTGTTGGTAAATTATGAGCTGAGGAAGAATGATGGTGAGCCCTCCGAGAAAGCATCGGGTGATGCATTAGTAGTTCGTGGTCGTAGTTCAAACCGTCAAAGGTTTAACCGTTCAAAATCAAAGAATAGGGATGGCCATAAAAGTGTTGGTAGAAATCAATGTGCCTTTTACAAAGAAGAGAGGCATTGGAAGAATGAGTGCCCAAAGTTGAAGGATAGAGCCGGAAAGCAAAGGGGGAAAGCTGTACAAGCTTCAGAGGTGAATGTTGCTAAAGTTGTTGGCGACACTTCAGATTCGGATTCTTCTGGTTATTCTTGTCCCGCACTACCGTCTGTTTGTTATGCCGACTCTACGGAGTGGATGCTTGATTCAGGGGCTATATTTTATATTTGCCCTAAGAAGGATTGGTTTACTAACTTTGAGGAGTTGGAGAGAGGGGACGTGGTGCTCATGGGGAATGATCACGTTTGTCCTATTAGTGGGATTGGCTCAGTCCAGATCAGAATGCATGACAGGGTGACTAGGGAGTTAAAAGAAGTGAGGTTTGTGCCGCAGTTGACGAAGAACATCATTTCTCTTGGGACTTTGGAGGCAGCTGGTTATAGATTGATCTTAGAGGATGCCACATTGAAGGTCATGAAGGGTTCCATGATGGTGATGCGGGGGTGTCAGGGAAAACAACATATACTACTTAAAGGGCAAGACAGTTACAAGAGGTCTGGCTGCTTCTATCACCACAGAGGAGGACACTACCACACTATGGTACATGAGGCTTGGACACACAGGTGATAAGTTCCTACAGTCATTGGCAAAAAAGGGGCTATTGAAAGATGCAAAGACCTGCAAGATAGAGCTGTGTGAGCATTGCATACTTAGAAAGAAGACTAAAATAAAGTTCGGCACCGCTATTCACAACACCCAAGGTATATTAGATTACATTCACACAGATGTTTGGGCCCTTTTAAGCACACATCGCTTGGTGGGGCAAATTATTTTGTTACTTTCATTGATGACTATTCCAGGAGGAATTGGGTATATACCATGAAGCATAAACATGAGGTCCTGGATATATTTGTGGAGTGGAAGAAGAAAGTAGAGCTGCAAACAGGTAGAAAGGTGAAGACCCTTCGTTCAGACAACGGTGGAGAGTATAAGAGTGACCCATTTCTGCAGTTTTATCGGGATCACGGTATTAGAAGACACTTCACAGTTAGAGAGACATCGTAACAGAATGGGGTGACTGAGAGGATGAACTGTACCTTGTTAGAGAAGGTGTGATGTATGATGACGCAGAGTGGATTGGCTAGATCCTTTTGGGCTGAGGGGTTAGTTTACGCGAGCCATCTCGTTAACAGGTTGCCGTGCATTGCGATAGAGGGGAAGACTCTGATGGAGCGTTGGTCTGGTTTTGTGGCTAGTGATTATGAGACCCTTCGGATATTTGGGTGTCCAGCTTATTTCCATGTTAGTGATGGGAAGTTAAATTCGAGAGATAAGAAGGCTGTCTTTGTGGGATTTAAAGAAGGTGTCAAAGGCTTCAAATTATGGGATCCACAAGATAAGAAGATGATCATTAGCAGAGATGTCACATTTGATGAGGCGTACATGATGAAGCCTCGAGTTCCTCAGCAGGTGGAGGAAGATCAGACAAGAGGGATATCATAGCAGGTAGAGGATGATGTGACTCCATCCACTCCAGACAACACTGTGTCCATTGAGATTCCTACAGAGGTGACACTGGAAGGAGTTGAGATGATGGTCGGGAATTTGGAGGATACAGTGGATGATGAGACTCAGGAGCAGGATCATGCTCAAGGGTCCATTGCAGCAGATGGACCAAGGAGAGAGATTCATCGGCCAGCTAGATATGATGATGTCATGGTGGTATATGCTTTATCTGTGGAGGTCGTTGATGATTTAATTCCTGCCACATTCAGGGAGGCAGAGTCTAGCCCTGATTTCATTAGGTGGAGGAATACTATGGAGGAGGAGATACAATCTCTTCAGAAGAACGATACTTGGGAACTTTCAAAGCTACCTAAGGGTAAAAAAGCTATTGGTTGCAAGTGGGTGTATGCTAAGAAGGAGGGATCTTCTATTGGGGACATTCGGTTCAAAGCCAGATTAGTAGCCAAGGGATATGCACAGCTTGAGGGCGTCGATTACAACGAGGTATTTTCACCTGTTGTGAAGCATTCGTCTATTCGGATTCTATTGGCATTGGTAGCACAGCTGGATTTGGATTTGGTCCAAATGGACGTGAAGACGGCCTTTCTACATGGAGACTTAGATGAGGAGATCTACATGACACAACCTATAGGGTTTAAAGCTGCAGGAAGGGAAAATTTGGTGTGCAAATTGAAGAAATCTCTTTATGGACTGAAGCAATCATCGCGACAGTGGTACAAGAGATTTGATAGCTTTATGATAGGCCAATGGTACACGAAGAGCCCTTATGACCCGTGTGTTTATATGCGCAAGCTACAAGATGGTGAGCACATTTATCTGTAATTATATGTTAACGATATGCTCATTGCTTCCAGGAACACTTCAGCTATTGGGAAATTAAAAAAGGAGCTGTCATCTGAATTTGAGATGAAGGACCTAGGAGAGGCTAAGAAGATTTTGGGTATGGAGATTGAGAGAGACAGGATGAAGGGGAGATTAAAGCTTACACAGAGGAGTTAGTTGCAAAAGATGCTGAAAAAATTTAGTTTTGAGGGTAATACCAAGGTGGTGAGTACTCTATTAGCTCCTCACTTTAAGCTTTTAGCTTTGATGTCACCAGTTTTAGTGGAGAATCGGGACTACATGTCCAAAGTTCCATACACCAGTACAGTGGGTAGCTTGATGTATGCTATGGTGTGTACGAGGCCAGATTTATCATAAGCCGTGAGCATGGTATCTAGGTACATGCACAACCCCGGGAAAGGCATTGGGAGGCGGTGAAGTGGATTCTACGGTATATTAAGGGTACCGTGGATGTTTGGTTGATATTTGTGAAAAATGTTAAGACATGGCAGGATTGTATTAGCTACGTGGATTCAGACTATGCCGGAGATCTTGGCAAGTGTCGGTCCACTACAGGTTATGTTTACACATTGGCTAGTGCACCGATGTGTTGGAGATGCACTCTTCAGTCTATAGTGGCGCTTTCTACTACATAGGCGGAATATATGGCGATGACTGAAGCAGTGAAGGAGGCTTTGTGGCTACATGGTTTGTTGGATGATTTGGGGATTGCACAGGAGACCATTCAAATATATTGTGATAGCATGTTAGCTATCTATTTGGCGAAGAACCAAGTCTACCATGCACGCACGAAGCACATTGATGTCAGATTTTACTTTGTACGTGACGTATTGGATGATGGTGATGTCACGTTGGAGAAGGTCCACACTAAGGACAACCCTGCTGATATGTTGACCAGGATGATGGTGATGTCACGTTGGAGAAGGTCCACACTAAGGACAACCCTGCTGATATGTTGACCAAAGTTGTTCCAGGTGTGAAATTTGGTCATTGTTTGAATTTATATAACATTCTTCGTTGTTGAGGCCGTTGGCGGCCATTTGGATAAACTACGTTCGGCTTGATTCCTTGGACAAGAGGATACATAGGCAGTCTTGCGGATGCAGCCGGTTGTATGAGTTGAATTTGATTAGGGGTGAGATTGTTTGAGCTCTCGTCTAGTGTCGGTTCAGTTTTGCCAAAACGTTCGCCGAGGTGAAGATTTGTAGGATTGCCAGGAAATGAGCTCAGGAGTCGATCTGGCAGTTTGGCGGTCGACCGCGGGTTTTGGCGGTCGACCGAATTCATGCTCGGAGCTGGATAAGCGTCTGCACCTGTGACGATCGACCGCAGAAGTTTCTGTAGTTGAGACGGTCGACCGTGGCGGTCGACCGCGATGGATCCAGGACTCCAGTAAGCCTCTGGAGTTGGGGCGGTCGACCGTGATACCTACGCGGTCGACCGCCGAAGCGGGTTTGGGCTGATTTTGAGTTCCAGACCCTTTTCGCTTGGGAGTTGTATATATACCATTAACTCGTTTTTAGGGTCTAAGGGAGAGGATTTTGAGCTAAAGAAAGAGGAGAATTGGGGATTTTATTGTTGGAGCCATTTGGATAGATTAAGAGGGCTTATTTGTGGGTTTTGATTAGATTTGTAATCCTAATTTGTATTCCCCTTGATTTCTATTAGTAAAACTCCCCCCTCCTTACCCTGTGGACGTAGGCACATTGCCGAACCACGTAAATCTTGTGTTCTTGCTGTGATTGGGTGTTACTTGTATTATTGTGGTCTATTATTGGTTCTTGTGTGTGCTATTGACTTGTCGAGTCGGCTTCCGCAGCGCACTACAGTACTGAGAATTACAAGGTGATGCCATTAAAAACTTATGAAAAAAGATTGACCAACACAGAGATAATTTTTCCTCATTTTTTTATGAACAGGCTTGGCTTGGTAGATTTTTTTTTTTAACTTTTGAATTTTTTGAGAGAGATTGGTAGAACAATTTTTTTTTTTTTTTGCTTAGTACTTATTACATTGTAGTCTCCATTTTGCTTCATCTCAAAAACTATTGAGCCCCCTAATCCCCCCCCCCCCCCCCCCAAAAAAAAAAAAAAATAAATATTGTAGATATTTCATGAAATAGTTGGGGTATCTAATAAAAAAACTAATCCACTTAACTAGATATCACCACTACATAACTTCATTGCTAACATTGCACATGCACAACCCTGTTTTAGCAAACTACATATCTTTATATTGTACTTCTGTCTAATATCTTGATATATTTCAATTACTCTTTGAACATTTTTAGAGTAGTGTACCTGATTAAATGGAATCGTTTGTAAGGCCTGTTTCAGTATTTTTTTTCCCAATAAAGACAAAAATGCTATATTTCTTACGTGCTTGTGATTTAGGGAAATATGGTGAAATGTTGCACATGCATTGCTTTTGTGCTCTTAGTCTTGCTGTGTTTGGAAATTAGTAAGCTCTACGTTTCCTGTGTTTTAAAGAACTAAGTTACATACTATTTCAGAATCCTGAAACCTGTGATTATATCATGGAGAGATGAGCAAATAATCATACAATAGATGTTAGTTTTGTTTGGTTGACCCGAATTTATGCTTGAAACTTCTAAAATATAACTATGCAATTTTCTCTGTTTGTGTCAATGATACTACAGGTTTCTCAATCTGTAATTACAAAGATAGTCTCTGTTGTGAAATTAGGGTCTCTCTTTGAACTCAAGTTGGAAAGGGACTACATTTTCATGAAATAAATGGATAAACTGAAATTCTAATTATAATTGCATTTTTTTTCATTAACCCATCTGCACATATATTAATACAACATTTTTGCATGAACCACAAAGAACCAAACATCTGGATGTAGAGAAGTTATGAATTCACTGTGCGGAAAGCACTAAACTAATCGAATTTATACAGCTTAGATTTTTCAGATGAAAGTGACTATTAATTAGCAGGTTATGAAGAAATTGGTTGAACTATTTATACGTATTATGAAATACACAGTTGGAATAGAAAAATGCAGATCTACTGAATTCTCCTTAATATTACTTAGGGATTTTTTTAATAAATTTGGACTGTTTCATCTTGTTAGAATTCCGTGCAGAATTGTGAATAATCTTGATATCTTAATTCCACAAACTTTTGCCTGTCAAGTTAAAGAATGACTGCTATAAATAGTAGGTTTCCCCGTCTTCCATCTAAGCACGAGGATGAAGATTTGTGTGAAATGGGAAATGTCTCTCCAGATTTAGCAAGTTTCTTGGCCCACCAAATTGTCTCTTTAATTAATTAATTAATGATGACTCAGTTCCACCAATTTCTGTCTTAAAACAAACTGTAGAAGAGAGAGAGACAAAAGCCTCTGTAAAAATGATAATATCCAAATTCGTCCTAAATTTTTCTTGGCAGGCTAAACATCAAAAGGTCTCCCTGTTTGATGGCATACATTCCAGAATCACCCAGTCTTGCTTAATTTATAATATAAATTATCGATAAACCCATCAAATTCATTCTGCTCTTAAACAAATATTATTTCATGAAAGTTTGCTCCATTCCCCATACCAATCAATAATCTCACCTCCCCTATATCCCTCCTCTTCGTTGACCATAAACCCAGATCTCAAACTCTCATTCCTGGATCCGATGAAGATACAGTGTGACGTTTGCAGCAAAGGCGAGCGCCCTCCTCTTCTGTTGCGCCGATGCAGGTCTTCCTCCTCTGCCGACGCCTGCCGACGGCAGCGTCCACCACGCGAACAAGCTTGCGAGGAAACACCGCCGCTTCTCGCTCTCGCCAGCAGAACAACCTCGGCCCCTCTGTGACATCTGCAAGGTAACTAACCATCTCCACTTCCGGTGCTCAGCATCCATCGCTTCCGAAGATCAGGTTATGATGACAACGGTTGCGTTTGTTGCAGGAGAGGAGAGGTTTCGTGTTCTGTCAGGAGGACCGGGCGATCCTTTGCAGGGACTGCGACGATCCGATTCATAGTGCTAATCAACTCACCATGAAACACAGCAGGTTCTTGTTGACTGGTGCTCGGCTGTCAGCCGCACCCTTATCCGAGAAATCCATAAACGTCGAAAAATCCTCGGTCATGATCGGCAACAACAATGAAAACAGCAGCAGCAGCAGCAGCAGCATATCGGAATACTTGACGAAGACAATTCCAGGTTATCGTGTTGAAGACTTGCTCGTCGACGACACGTATGAATTACACAAGGTATATGCGCAAATTTGATCACTCACAAATCCCATATCCTTCACATTTGAAATTTTAATGTAAAATTTTATTTATCTAAGCAGAGTGAGGAGATGGTGCCTCTTTCGGAGAGTGAGCTAGTTGTTGCAGAGTTGCCCATCTGGGTACCTCAAATTCAGACCCTGCAGAGTTTTGGTCACTGTGACTATGGGTTTGGGGTGAAGGGATTGGATCAGAACCAACAGTGTTATGATGCGTTGAAGGGGATAGGAGAACAGTGGAGTACTGATGACTCCTTCATGGTTCCTCAGATCAATACTCCTCCTTCGAGCAGCAATAAGAGGCCTAGAGTTTCTTCAGCTTGGGATTTCTAGCCTAGTTGCTTTGTTTGATCTCTGTCTTGGGGATGTATTCTCTGTTCTGTTCTCAGTTTGTTTGATTTTGATGCTGCAATAGAACTTTTTGGGGCTTGTGTTGTATCCGTCTCAACTTTTGTGTGATATTAGAATCCTCTAATCAATCACCTATGTTGATTTCTGCTACTATATATATATAGCTTCTATAATCATCAATACAGTTTTTGGACCAAATTAGGCTTGCTTGATTATTGCAAATTGATGGTCTGAAGAAGTTCATTTCAGGTTATCAAGAATCTTAAGGTTCCTTAGATTGCAGTGAACTGGACTTGCCTGTTTCCTCAGTTAATATCAAGCCTTGTCTAGATTCTACAGAAACTCCCGATAAACAGTTCTTGTTAAGTTAAGTAGGGGATCATTTCACAGTTTGAAACTATTTGTACAGTTGAATGTGAAGCTTCATCATTTTTTTCTTCTTATATTTGCACCTACGGCTGTTTAGTTCGCAGCCACCTAAAGAAATAGGCCATTCATCTGTTTGGTTGGAAAAATGAAGGGGGAAAAGAAAGAGGAAAGAGCGTCTACAGCCTCAAAGATGCTAATAATGCTGCATGTCCTACCAAAACTGAAAATCTATTTCGGATCATTTTGAGAGGAAATTGGCTAAAAACGATGGAAAAGTGAGCCCACATGTGATGTTTTGATCCCCCCCTCCCCCGACCCCCGAAATCACTAAAAAATGGTTATCATGTAATGAACCAAACAAGCCCTAACAGTTGCACTTGTAGCTGCAATATTTGTAGGATTCATATGTGAGTATAGTCTCATATTGATTAGGATAAAAAAAAAGGATATGTTTAAATAGAAATTGGGATCAAACCTAATAGCTAAAGCTTTCGGGTTAAAAGTGATATCTAGCATCTGTTTAAGGCATATTAACTCTAGGTTGGGTCTGATACTCGCCAATGTGAAGGGATAGATTGACTTTAGTCAAGTTTGAGAACGTTGAGGATTCATATGTGAGTATAAGATAAACTTATATAAGGTAGCACTAGCGTTTAAGAGTAGGACTATAACTATATACCATCACCCTGATAATTATAGAATAGTGTGGTCATTATGAATTGGTGATAGATGGGATTTTATATTTGTTACTTTTTCCTAAAAGGATTAAAGGAAAACTTATCATGTTAATTATAGTTTCACAGCATGGTCATAGCTAGTTTAGACAGTCTATGTTAGGATGTAGTCCATACAATATCTTTTGTTTGAGTAATAACAAACTCTCATTTGATGCTAATAAATGTTTGAGATAATTTAGTACAGATGAATATAGGTGTAAGATGTGTATGAGGCGAAACGATGCAGAAATCAACTCAATAGCGTATTTCAGCCATCAAACCATCGATGGTCAGTAGAGACTCATCGATGATTGATGATATCATCAATAACTATAGGAATCGTTTGATGAAATTTCAGAGATAAGATTTCAACTTGTTGATGGCTTAAATCACACAGTTAAAAGAGAAGGTAATAAAGACTGGGTTAATATAGGGGTCGTTCGCTTTTTGAATATCCGATTTAGAGTTGAGTTGTTCGTCCTTGCACATGTAACGACTCATAAGAGGATAGGGACTGGTTCCCCCGTTGTTCCCCCGACGATCAAGTCAGCTAGGTGCTTGAGTGTGAATATGAGAAAATGCAACAAAATGGAGAAAAATGCTAAAAAATTGTTTACCCTTGTATTCGGAATAGTTTTTTTTATAGCCATGCAAGAGGGGTAGTTTAGTCTTTTTGGCCGAGCCTGAGCTGGCGGCTGAGTCAGCGTCTACTTTACAGGTGTCGGTCATGGATCGACCACGGGATGGGCGCTGTCATTTCGTCATTAATGAGATGCGATGGGCGGCACCCGAAGCCGGCATGATTCGATGTGTCATAAATAGTATCAGGGATGGAGAAATGATGGCGCCTGCCAAGCATTTAATGTGATGTCGATGCGCTGTTAGCAGGGGCATTCGAGGTTGAAGTTATCTTTTGGCTTGTAGCGAGGGGTGTTAAGAAGTAACGCCTTTTGAGTCAACCTTGCGAGGTGTCGAATAATTGGTCGAGTGGGCTCGTAGAGAGTCATCTTCGACAAGAGGACCAAAAAGTATCGACCTTCGAGTCAACGTAAGGATACATCGACTCGGCAAGTCAGCTAAGTCGGGATCTTGGCAGTACTGATCATTAATTTGATCTGAACGGTGCATGTCGGGGAACACCTGCTCGTAGCTGGCAAAGGGCCATAGTTTGGCGACTAAAAATACTATAACACAACTCAACGATGGTTTGTAGGAACCCTTGCCTCCATCAATGGTTGACATGAACCCATCGATGGTAAAGTTTGCTGGTTGCGGATTTAAAGTTTCAATCTCAGCCGTTCATCAATGCTTTAATCTCCAAATTGTACCACATTTAGGATATCTCTTTTTGACGTATTGGAGACTATATATCATCGAAAGAGATGGAAAGAATGAAGAATTCTAGGGTTTTGATCTAAGAAGAGATTATTTTCTAGGTTTTGATCTCTAGAGCCTTGAAAAACTCTTTCTCATTGCGCACAACATCTTTGGATCATTTCAGTGATGAGAGTTATCTTTGGATTTATCATCTACACCATTTTTCATCATGCTACACTTAGATTCATTGAAGGAATGTTTGCTTATCTAAAGGCCTGTAAGATCTTTCATATTTTCTGAGCTGAATTGTGTTTTATTGATTGTATTTCAAACTTATTTTTATAGTATACTCAAGCCGATGTTAAATAAGGGTTGGGACTAGCTAGGGCTAAATGGTTACTCATTGTGGATAATTAGGTTAGGCGACTAGTTTCGGGTAGATTCCTGGGTGTGATCTTAGTAAGCCTATTGAATCTAATTGTGATTCAGGAGAACATTTGGCATAGTAAGGAAGCCTCTTCGAGAGAAGAATGAGTGGATACATGATTATTGTCAGAACCACTATAAAATCTTGTGCTTCTTTGGTTGATTATTATTTGTGATTAATTATAATTGTTCACTTTTATTTTATCAATTTTGATGCATATTTTGTGTTTTTATTAAAAAACAATAAAAAGCTATTCACCCTACCCCTCCCTAAGTGTGCATCTCAGATCTAACAAGTAGTATCAGAGATTTGTTACCCATCAATAAGATTCACAACCAGAGGTAGAGCTATCTAATTAGACTGCTACATTGACTTTCCCTGAGGAACACGCAATTAATCAATCCCTACTTTTTGATAGGACAAACTATACCTATTGAAATGCCTAGATAGGTGTTTTTTGTTGTCCACCAGTCATGACATCTGGAGCAGTGTAAAAAAATGGCTATCGTGAATCCACTACTGTTGGAAGATGTCACCATTGCCACTCCTAGAGATATGTAGACTACCCAAGACAAAAAAAAATTACTCTTTGATTGCAAAAGCTATAAATGCTCATTTTTTTTATTTAACTACTAAAGAATTTGACCATGTATCAAATCATTCTACTGCATAGGAAATTTGGAAAGCTTTAGAAGTTACACACGACGGAACTTTGTAGGTGAAAGAGGTAAAACTTACAATGTTTGCGAGTAAGTATGAGAATTTCAAGATGAAGGCCTCAGAGAGTATTTAGGATATGTTCACCCGATTCACGGATATTGTGAACAAATTAAAAGCTTTAGGAAAGAAGTATGATAACAAGGAGCTTGTGAGAAAAATTCTCCGTTCTCTCTAAGGATTGAGAACCAAAAACGATGGTCATCGAAGAATTATAAAATTTTTCTGAATTAACTCTTTAGAATATTATGGAGACTCTTCTCATTTACAAAGTGTGACTAAAAAAGAGAAGATAATTTAAACAATAACTCAAAGAAGAAGTCGTTAGCGATAAAAGTGAAAAAGAAGAAATCTCAATCCACGAAGAAGAAAGAGTTAAGCTCAAAATTTGAAGATGAAAAATGGTCAAGTTAGATCTTTTATAAAAGGATTCAAATCTTTTCTCAGAACAAAGAAGGGATAGAAATACATGCAAAAGAGACTAAATTAATTTATAAATAAGATAAATAAATATTCATTTAGTGAAGCCAAAACTAAACCTATTTGTTATTGCTGCAGGAAACAAGGCCACTATAAAAACAAATGGTTATTGAACGAGAAAGACAAAAAGATGGAGGGCAAAAGTTTGAAGGTGACAACTTGGGATTTGATGAGTGATGAAGAATTAGAAGTTGGCTCAAGTGAAGTTGAGAAAAAAAAATCTATGTATTATAGGAGAAATAGTGCAAGTTCTGATTCAGAAGAAGGTGAAACATACAACTCTGGAAAGTGAAATATAACTCTGAAAGTGAAAATACAGAGAATGAGATATATCCTTCATGTAATAAGTTATATTCCAAGTTTAAAGAAATGCTAATTCAATTTGAGAAAATTGCTAAAAATATGGAGTGACAAAAAGAGTAAATGCAAATTTAAGGAAAGAAAAGAAAACCTTATGTAAGAAAGTTGAATCTCTTTCCCCAAATTTAGATTCACATAATTCATCTTGTGACGTAACCACAATTGATTGCACACAATGTTATCTTTTTCAAGATCAAAATTTCTGTTTATTTAAGCCACTAGATGATAAAATTAAGGGAAATAAAAAAGTAATTGCTAAGGTAAACAAATTATTGTGCGAATTATCTTTAGAACAAATATTGTTTGAAACTAAGTGCACTACTACTATTTCTAATCAACGAGTCGCAAAAGCTAAAACTGGACTTGGTTATTCATATTCAGGAAAGCATAAAAAGCTTCATCATTCATTGGTAAAAGGAAATAATTTAAATTGCTTTGCATTCATTTTCTACTGTACCATCTAATATGTGTACTTGATGCGGTAGAATGAGTCATATTTTAATAAATTGTTACATGCAATGTAGAGTTAAAACTGTTAAACAAATTTGGATACCTAAAGGTATAATTACAAACCAACATGGACCTATGTGGATACCTAAGTCACAATATCTACTTTTCTATAGGGCACAAGAATACTGAGGATTGAGTCAACACACATGAGTTGCTCAAAGGAGTGCTAGATTGATATTCAATCCTTGGTCTAAGAAAAAAACTAAGGAGATACCGGCTTTATTATATTATTTTTGTCTCCTTATATGGGTAAGTTCTTATCTTAGGTATTTTCTCTTTACCCACTTTTATCATATGTTTTTATTTTTTTCATTTTATTTTTTACTTTTTACCCTTTCTACTCTTTTGTCTCTTAAATTCTTCATCCTCTCTTCAATTTTCTTAGATTATTGTTGTGATCTAACGAGCTTGAGGAGTTTTTTTTATCTCTATTTTGTTATCTAAACTTGTTTAAATCATCATCAAAAGAATGTCAGGCGTCAATGAACCCAAGGTAATCAATTTTCAAGAGCCGTACCAATGACGTATGAGTCGATTCATAAAATCTGGAGGAGTATGTCAACATTGTAGAGATATTGGATAGAGTAAGTCTAAGCTCTATGATGGACCAAAGTGGCAAGAGAGTGAATGTCACACTCATGAGAGAAAATTATATGTGTTTCAATAAAGAGCACTGGTCTAGTGTTGATATTACTCGAGTGAGAGGGGAGGAGATCAAGATTAGTGCGGACTACATCTGAAAGGTCCTAAATCTTCCAGACACTCCTACATATAGGCGAGATGTTTTTGATTAGTCTATGAGCATTCTAGCAGGTTTTGATGGCTACAACTGGACGATAGAGTTTTTCTATGGGAAGATACGTTATAGTATCCTCAACTCAGAACATCTCAAGCCTAAGTTTATCCTCCTCAAACTCTTCCTCAAGCTTGACCTATAGTTCTGTGTTGCCTACACCATTCTTAAAATATGAGATGTTATCTTGCTGTATTGGCTTACTAGGGATAAGTCTTTTGATCCCACTAAGCTCATATTTAGTTGGATGTGTGTGATTGTCACTGCTGCTAGGGAGGTTGTTGAGAAAGAGTCCCGCCAGAAAACTCAGCTAGTTTATGCATTCCTTATCACTCAAACCTATCAAGACCAAAGGTCCCTTTCACGTAGCTGATAGATATGAAAAAAAGAGAACTGCACTTTTGGTTGAAACTACAAGGAAGAGCATAGTTGTGAAGGGAAAGGGCGAAACCACTGCTAAGCGATCATCTGGACCCCAACCTTCTGCTTCATAGGCCCTAAGTTTCTCCATTTCTACTCAATGGACTATGCAGTCCCTGGGAGAGAGTATGGAGCTGATGAGGAGAGATTTGACATCGATGAGGATAAATATGACGTAGTAGCGCATCTATTATGATGCATCTCTATAGTATATCATGGAAGCTCTTCATCAGTTGAATCCATCTCTTGGCAGATCGCTAGTGTATGGTGATTTCTCCACCGGAGTAGCACATCCTACAGGACCTCCTCATCCATTCACTTCATATGGCGCTGATGGAGGAGACCATTAGGTTGAGAAGATGTAGGAAGGTGATGAAGAGGATTAGTAGAGGATTGAGAGATTTGCTGCTTTTAGGGATTGAAGATTGTACTTCTTTTTCTTTTTCTTTTTTTATTGTGGACATGTATATTCTTTTGGTGATGCTTGAGATATTTGGTTTGTACTAACCTAATATCAGAACTCTAGTTGGTAGATAGTTAGTTTAGTAAGTTTCTTATTTGCATGCTCACTTTCCTGTTGTATGTACGTATTTTCTATTTTTTTCAATTTTTATTTCTTTTTTTGGCTTGTTTTTATATTTTTATATTTTTTATGTCAAAAACAAAACAAAAATATCTCTTTCTTTCTTTTGTTTTCTTTGAAAAAACTCTTTAGACATGCCTATGTATATGCTTTTATAAGATTAATTTTGATGGTATTATTTTTTGGTATATGAGCTTGATTATATCACAAAGGTTCATATATGTTTTCATCTATATATATGTATATGTATGTGTGTGTGTTTATATATATATATATATATAAAATTTTTTACACACAATGATTAAAATAAAATATAATTACTTGACATATTGATTCACGAGATATTTCATAACATAATTTCACACACCTAATATTATACTTATCATATTTTGTAATATGAAATAGTGGTAAAGAGATTTATATTTTTGTTCATAAGATATTTTTGCAATATATAAAGAATTTTTAGCTTGTTTTTTACTTGAATAATGCACACATTTTTTTCTTATATGTACAATTGTGCATTTGTGCTAAAAATATATCAAAGAAAAGAGTGTATTCATTAAAAGATGATCAAAGATCCACACTCTTATAGAATCCGTGGAAAATTAAGTGTATTTGTAAAAAGATGTTCCAAGACCTACACTCATGGATTATATTTGTGTATATCTCAAATGGTAGCTATCCTGTACTGAATATTTTTATATTTAAAGATGGCTTGAATCGCCCACTAAACACTATCATTCTTCCTCCTAAATCCTATATGCTGAGGTAATAGGGTGACACTTTGGTCATTAGTTTCTAGGTTGAGATAGTTCAAGTCTTATGCTTATTATTCTCTTTGATACATCTAAATTTGTTTATGAACTACGATAATTCTTTCTACTATTTATTTCACATACTTTACAATGATATATAATAATTTTGTTTGTGCCTTTTAATGTGAGTTCTCTCGTGCTCATGTGTTTTATGATTAGATTTTAAACCCTTGTGCTATTTTTCTATAAAGTTTTGTATGGATGGTGTGTATTTGTCTTCCTTATACATCTAGATGATTTTTATTTGAATTTCTCGGGTACGAAGTGTAACCATTGGTGTGTTTTATATTTTTCCTAATAACAAAAGGGGAGAATTTGGAGGTGAAATTTGAAAAACCTGATGATCTTTGCATCAGTGTTTTTTTTCTAAGTGGATTCCTTTTTCTTTTAAATTTTTTGAAACACTCAATGCATTATTTTAGGGGAAGTTTTTCAATACCTGTACTAGTTTACACTTTTCATGATTGCATGAATGTAGGGAGAGCTTTACATATCATTTGTTTTTGCATGAAACTGTATTTCTGAATTATGATATTGTTGCTATTTATATATCTCAAACATGTATAATTTAGGTATCTCAAAATTTAAGTTTGTTATTATTAAAAGGAAGAGATTGGACGTAGTCCTTACAATGTCTCTTGTTTGAGTAATAACAAATTCTTATTTGATACTAATGGCTAGATCAAGTAAACATGTGCAATGACATTTGTTTGAATATCACAAAAGAGCATATGAGAGAAAGAAGATGAAACTTGCTTTAGCATTGATCCAAGCATAAGATTAATAGCGGGCCCACGCCAAACAAGCCCAATCCATCATTTGTGAGGCCTAGTTGTAGCCCATATCAGTGCCCGTTCCATATGTTGGTCAAATCCAAACACTGAACTTTTCTCTAGCGATCTGAATAATTTGATGCTTCATGTGAAAATTCAATTCGACCTCTTTATATGTTTAAACTTCGCTTAGTTAAGAATTATACTATTCTTACTCACCGTAGGTGATCTGAATAATTAGGAAATTTCAATATATGACTCTCACAGTCTTGAATTTGGTTCCTATTAGGTTATCAAAATAAATAAATAAAATGGTCATGTTTGGTTTTGATTTTGTACTTGGTTCAAAATCATGAAAATCTCAAGCGGGATTTGTTTGGGGATTGGATGTACACCCGGAGTGGTGGAACCAATATAAATCTCTTGTGTTTGTGATTGTTCAAATTTCTGTGATTGTTGTCATTTATTCTTGCAATTTATAACTCATCTTGTAAATTTTTTAAAGAAACACTATCCACCCCCCTAGTGTGTGCTTCCGGAGATCCTACACATTTCAGAAAAAGAAAGAAAAATTCCAAAGGATACATGTATATATAAGCATTGAGCTACTTGCAAATATTATTTCTTTTACTCTTATAATCCTCAGGGTTATTACCCAAATCTCTTCCACTATTAAGTCTAATTCATGATTAATATATGAATCTCATTCTAATAGAGTTATACTTTACGAAATTTAGCAATATCGAGTAAAAATAATTACGCAATTTGAAAAAAAATCCTTTATTAAATATATAATTTAATCAAAAAATTTAGAGTCTTCCAGACTTCCCAACTCTATGCCCCAAAGATCAAATCTTTCCTTCGAAGAAATAAAACTGACCTAATTGAATTTAGCTCTGATACCAGTTGTTGGTATCACCTGCCAGTTTGATATAGTTGTTGGCGTACGTCACCCCTAACCCGACGCTGATCATTATGCCAACCGGTGATCTATGCGAAAGCATAGCCTATGGAAGTGTCGCCGAAATACCTGATTAGATCTTCTCATTCTTCATAGACCAATAGAGCACTGAGAGATGAAGAAACTCTGAGAAACAACTGGACGTACGTAGTTTGGCAATTGCCTATATCCACAAGGAGAAAATTGAGTCGTGTTTTTTTGTAGAGATTACAAGATAATCTATCCTTGTGATCTAGATAGATTCCACAAGAAATACTCTCTCAATCGCACTAAAAGATCTCTCAAAACCATGGATTTGTCTCTGTAGTACTCTCCCCTTCTCTCTTACAATATGCAACTCTCATTGACTTTCATATGACTTGCTTTACAATGAACCTCTCAATGGGTATTTAAAGAGTTTTCTCCACTACTGAATTCATGTAGGACTCCTCCTTTGATTTACATTATCAATTCTAATTTTCTTCTGTTAGAATTTAATTTCAATTGTAATTGATTCTTTCCAATCAAATTGAATCCCCAATCCAAGCTCAACTAGAATTTCCCAAAATAAAAGGCTATTTCCCAACAACTTTATGTATCTCGTTTTTGTCTAATCTCATTTTTTTTCTCTTCCTTCAAGTATAACTCTTACAGTCTAATTAAAACTATCAAATTTAGGCCATTTGTTGCCTTGTTGGTACAAACAGGGTATGACTTTATTGAAGTCTTATTTGAAAACTTTATAAAAGTGGAATCTAGTTTTTAGTCATAGGGTGTTTTTTGATAGGCAGAAACTAGACCAAAAATGACTCAATTTGTTTTTAGTTCAATTTTAAGGTTTTAAACTGTTTTAGTTATAGATCAAGGGGAAGCTTGTCCATAACTAAACCACAACCAATTCCACAGCCCAATCTGGTCCATTTTTACTAGGTTGCCAAACACACCTTTACGCAAAAGCATCCAACCAATATACGCTGAGCTAACACCTCTTCATCAAGTCAAATTTTATCATTACACAAACTTTCTTGAAAATGAAAAAGACTATGCAGAAATTTATACAATATTCATATATCTTTAGCTTCTCATATTTCTTTTCTTTCAATTTATTTTTTTCTTTTTTTCTTCTGTTCCCTCTTTGGTCTTTGAAGAGCTCTTCAGACCCATCTAAGAAATCCAAAAGCAAGCATTTCTTCAAAAGCTTCCACAACTTGGTCAGCGCAAACCAAGAGAAAAAAAGGGAGATAAATAGAAAGGAAATGTGATTGAAAATCCATTAGGCGAGCGCAACTTTTTCTTTTCGTATGAGAAATCTGAGAAGAATAGGTATGTTTCCGTCAAAGGCTTGAACCCAAGCCTCTTGCTTCAGACCCTTTCATAATTCTCACCCTCTTGCATATTGAGATAAACATCCTACATAGAAAAAAAATAAAAGCTATTTAAAATCACGTTTAGGAGAAAATTAATTATTAAGAAAATTGGTTTTAAATATTAATTAAAAATACTTACTCCCAAGGAACATCGCCAACCATCATCCAATCCCCATCTTTATCCTCATACGTAATCACATGCTCACCTGTGATACAAAATAAACAACAATATATAAGTAAGATAATTTCTTCATCAATTTATAAATTTCACAAACCCTTCAAAGAGGTTTGGCTCATTTTAAGACAAGTCAAAAAAGGGATTGCAAACGCCACCTAACTCCAAAAAGTTTTACATTTTCTGGAATCTACTTCAAACAACACGGGAGTTTTTGGAGGTCAAGTGACATATCCAAACATTTTGAGCGAATATCTCAAAATAGGCCAAACTTCTTTTTTTTTTCTCTCCTCACCTCGAACTAATTTTTCACTTACCAAGTAAAAAGCTAGTGAACATATCCTCCAAATTGTACCTAAGGTCCTTGTAACCCTCGTAAACCTTGAGATCAATCTTCCTCAAGTATGGAGCTCCCATCCATGCTCACCTTCACGTACATTGACGTACTACTAATGTCCTCCTCCTCCTCCTCCTTCGCCGGTTTCCTCTTCTGCACGGCCTTTATCCGGTGAGATCTCACCGGCGGCCACCCTACAATTTGTACCCTGCCATTTTTTTTTAAAATTGCTCATCAAAATCAATTACAATGCTTGCAATAATTATAGTTGCTCCAAATATTTCATCACGAGATTATCACTGCATGTACACACTTACTTGGATTCATTGTTGTTGTTGTCCTCCGTGAAAGCGCGTTTATGACTCGGTTCGTCAACCGCTTGGTTTCCGGGCAAGCCAAGTCTCAACTCGGTCGCATCGCAGCTCCAACTTGCTTCCATTGATCTAACTTGGATCCTTGATAATTTGCTATAGGAGTAGTTGATATTTTGTTATATATATATGTGATCAATAATATATACAAAATTAAGTTGTAAAGAAAACTGAGGCTGACGAGTAGCGTGTTGAGAAGTGTAGGTTTCGCTCAAGGCGTATTATTATTGTTGGGAGTACAGCTAGGGTTGGTCGGCGAGTTGGGGTGCAATCTTGATGAGGACGCGCTTCTATTCTGAGACATCGATCGGTTGGTCATCCACTTGGATCGAGCTTGGTTTGGACCCGACAGAACAGAGTCTTTTCCTTCTTTGTTGTTTTTGGCAAATGCTAAAAATGGTAAAAAGATTATAAGGGCATGTTCGGCAATGTACCTTTTGCATACAAGGTTCTTGATTGCTCCCCTAACTATCATGTGGGTGGCCGGGGCCGGGTTGGGTGATTATTGGAGGAAAACACCAGTCCGGTTTCGGGGGATTGTTTTGCCGTGTATTTCGACACGGGCACATGATGTTTGGGATGCAGATCCGGAGAGGTTTATTTTATTGCGTGCAGGATCTGAAAAAGGTGTACCTTGTGTTTTACGTCAACTAGGCCGTGGGATTTACCCATTCATTCTTACTATTGAGCATCCCTTGCAAATCGCAGTCTTTTTTTTTTTCGCTATAGTAATTCTGTATTTAAATACAGTTTTTTAGTGTTACAGTAACATTTTTAATGTTACGGTATCCTCCTAAGCTACAGTGGTGATACTACAGTAATATTTTTTTCAAACCACTACAGTACCCGCCTGTGCTACAGTGATTATTGTAGCGTAAATAGCGGGTCCTGGATCCTCCTGTTTGTGCTACAGTAACAATGCTATAATATTTTACTGTAACATGAATAGTGAATCTTGGATCCTCTCATTATTATAGAGGAATAGATTTCCCCCCTTTTGATGGTATTATGTAAACATCTTCACGGACTACCCACAGGAATGTACACAAACACAAATAAACGTGGAAACCAACCGAATTAGAATTAAATACTGTAGTATTTGGATTCGAATTCATATCCCGTTTGTTTTGAGAAATTTGAATTCGAATGCGAACTCCAATCGGATGGGATTAAATTCGATTTGGTTTTAAACTTGAGTTTGAGGGTATATTCTTATTATTAAATTTTTTTTTTAAATGATGAACATTTTAGAATAAAGATACCAGTAAGGATGCACTAATCCATCGAAAATATATGATGCAAATACATACCAGAATGTACAACAACAACACAACGTATCACAAGAGAATTGATTAGTATCGCTGTTCTAATGTTTTGATGCAATGTTGAGGATAGGTCTATCGCAATGTAGAGCAAAGCGTGGACAAAGAGCAACGCTAGGCACAAGCGGACCCCCTCGTGGACAAAAGTCCCTGCTAAAATCATTTTATTCTTGAGACGTGTCTTTAATATTGCCTTAATGTTGCCCTCAATGTCAGCTGTTCTTGAGACCGACCTTAGTTTTAATATTGTCCTCACTATTGGTTACCGATCCCATGGATCCTGGCTCCACCGCTGCTATCCTTAGATTTGAAAGATCGACAGTATGTATTAGGCTCATGACGAGAGCGAATGGTCACCGTTGAATGTATGGACGTTCGCAGTACATGATGACCGAAGAAAAACATCCGAAAAGTTATTTTGGCATGTAGGTGCAAAGCGGATAGTTCAATTGTGACTGGTAATTTTTACAACTTTTTATGGCACTAGATGGCGTAGCGAAATTCATAGAAGTGAGTTCAACAATGATTAGATGAAAGAGATCTAACCAGTATCAACTCTTTCGAATAGTATGAAAATGCTCCCAAGGTCTTGACAAAATGTATGATCCTTTCCTGGGCTGATCCCTAACTAAAAAACTGGTGGATGGTTCGGAAATAATTTACTGGAACATGCAACAAATGTCACTTAAGCTTTCTGTAACATTACTCAAAGTTGATAAAACCAGGATTCAGAACTCGAGGGGAGAGAATACTTGTAGCATACAGTAGTACACTCAGACACCAAAACATCAGAACTACAATGCACTTAGATACAATATCTTGACAACACGAAACACCCTAAATATGTTGCGAGCCCATTATCCAATTAACGAAAAAAGACCGTGCCTAAATCTTTCCACCAACGTCAGCCTTGAGAAAATCGACACCTCAGCCATCCTCTCTCAGACCTCAAGACTGTCACCAATGTCATCGGCAAGCCTGAGAGGTATGTGATGGTGGTGCTCAAAGGATCTGTGCCTTAACTCTGAGGTCAACAAGAAGCTGAGTGCTGCCATTGCTTCAGTATTGGAGACCAAGTTATCAATTCCTAAGTCATGATTCTATCTACAATTTGTTGATACAAAGGGTTCATTCTCGGGGTGGAATGGATCAACGTCTATTCTGTATTTCTCTCGGCATGCAAGCCTAAATGTTTTCAAATGCAGATACAGTGCTGAAAAAGACCCAACATAATTTGACTATTTCAGCATTTAGCTGCTGTAAGGATAACTAAACCTTGGGTTAAATCTGTGATGCTACTCTTGTACCCTTCTATCATCTTGATACTAGTGTGGTTGGATGCAGTTCCTTAGATTCTTAGAACTAAAAAGGAGAAGAAAATAAAACGCCGAATTTCAGAAGGTATATATATTCAGTGAAAACTGTTACTGCTACAATGAAACAAAAGAGTGAAGGGTAATACATAACACCACTATTGAATTATACCTCACTACTAACATCTGTTCTCTGGATTCCCTCAAAAGGATGTAATCATGAACCATTGTTGTTGCTTTCTCTCAGATGATCCATGCCCTTTCCCGTCATTCATGAGAAAATAAAATGATGAAATTAGTAGTCAGAAAATTTCTGTTTCTCAGATGTAACGTAGATACAGTGAAAATAATAACAATAATAATAATAATACAAAGGATGCATACCCTAGAGCTTGATGCCTGCCCAAGGGTTCGATAAGGTCTCGTGTTTAGATCAATCATCTTTGTGCCAATCTTTCCATGACCATCACTGTTAGCATCTAAAGGAGCAGCAGCTGATACCATGTGATTTTGCATTCTCTCTTTCATTATCAACTCATGATTCTGATCCTTTCCATTTTCAACATGGCTTTGTATATCCCCAGGAAACTAAATAATGATAAGAAACATATCTTTCAGCAAATTCAGAAGATGAATATTAGACTAAGATAAACATCAGATCTCTGAAATCTAGAAGTTAGGGTAAAGTTCACAAAACCCCCCACAAAGTTTGGTTCATCTTGTGACAACCTCCAAAAATTTTGACAATGTCAGTTAACGAACCAAAACCTTTAGGCCTTCCGCAAACCCCCATAATTTTTTATTTTTTTTCAACATTCACCCCTAACTTTGTAATGGGGATTTTCTGAAACTTTATCAAAAGTTCATTGGGTTTTCTGAACATAATGTTGAAAGTTGGTGGTTATCTAAAAATTTTGTTGAAAGTTGGGGCATCTCAGAAAATAATATGTTGAAAGTTAGGTGGTATGTTGAAAAAAGGTGGGGGCTTACACCTTTTGGGCGTCAGTTGAAACGTTATGGCGGTTTTGCAAAGGAACTACAAATTTTAGGATTTAAGTAACAATTTTCAAATTTTTAAGGGTTATCTCAACATGGGCCAAGCTTTTTAGGGGTTCTATGAACTTTTCTCTTGAAACTTTTTCTGAAAGGGATATACCAACCTCAACCATCTGCCTTAGCAGGAGATACCTTCCATGGCTTCTTTTTCCTCCGACATGTACAATCATATCACATTGCAAGCAAAGGGAAGTTCCATCTATCTCACAGTAAAAGAAAGCTACATATCCAAGGGGGTATACTTAATTCACTGAAAGAGAAATGGAAAAATGAATGAAGCAAAGACGACACACCCACACACAAAAAAAATACCAGGAGCATTTTCGCATATATCACAGCGAGGAACTTCACTGGGGTCAGCAAGTCCTACTCGCACATGCCGGCTGGCAAGCTTGTTACACATGTGGACCTGAAATCCTCCAATTTGGAAAATGAGTTAGAGAAGTAAAGAGACACGACTCTCCAAAATAAACCCATTGCGGATGGGCAGTGTTTTAAAATAGACAATATCTGTTTTAAAGAAAAGAAACAATATTTGAAATTTAATTACAAAATTGGACGCAGTGTACATCTAATAATAAAAATTGACCAACTTTCAGAAAGTTGGTCGATTATTTAAAAAAATTCTATCTGTTAAATATCTGGGGTTGGCAATCCCCGGTAATTTTTACATGCAAAACTTACCCAGGACTGCGGATCCCTTGCATTTAGCATATCAGAATTTTTAAACATCGACCAACTTGGAAACTCTACTAAATCATCGACAAAGATCACATAAAAATATCTTTTACCACAAACTTCTGGTCGAGCAACATGAGTCTTTTTTCTCCCAGGTCTTTTAGGGGTCACCTTTGTTAAATTACAAAGGTCATGTCTATTTTCTTGCCCCAGTTTTTGTAATTACGATCAATGTTATGGCTCGCCTTTGCTAGTTAGGTGTTACTCTTATTCCTTGCTGCTTCAAAACAATGATCCTAAAAATCCTCCTAACTAGAAAATCCATGTTTAAACAATTGTCCTGCATAAAACTTTAAAAAAAAATTCTATATTGACAGAAATTTGGTAGAGTTCCTGCCATTGAGGAGGTAGTCACAACTCAATCTTCAGAATTCTTAAATTGATATGTTACAAATATATCACAGATGGTTCTAAGTTCAAGAATAATGGTGCTTTCAAGATGCAATTTTTTCAAAAAATATACCATTCAGCTGCAATCCTCTACAGTGCAGTGATCCCCTCCTGAGTGAAAACATGAATCATGTGTTTACTGTAAACATGAATCATGCATTTACTGTCACTATTCAAAATAAAGCTGCATCCAAAATTCCCATTCTGTTTGCAGTGTCAAACATATAGTTTTAGTCTATGTTACCCGGGTACTTCATTATTGAAGCTGTACCCGTACCGGACACGTACCCGACACTTTCCCGTACCCAAACTTCATGGACACTTCTTGAATATATGCATGCATTTATTACAACATGTACTTAATTATACGATATATGTGTTAATTTAAAACACTTGTCAAAGACTTCCTGGATGTAGAGCTTACACTTCACATCCGTCTTTTGAAACCAATGGGATACAAGTCGGGTTTGTTTCAGTCCATACCCAAGTTCAAAACTATATAGTTAATGGGTTGTTTAGATGTCTAGTAAAAAAATGAGTAGTTTACAATTCACAATAATCAATATGATAAAATAAACACAAAAATGTGATTGAAATTTTAATTCTAATGACACATGAAGCAGAAAAAATTATCTCATGTACATTATTAATTTAATATATATATATATGTAGTCGTGTCCCCGTACCCAACATTTTACAGTTTTGTCGTGTCCCCGTACCCAACATTTTACAGTTTTGTCGTGTCCCCTACCCGTACCCGCACCCGTACTAGTACTCGTGCCCATTTCCATGCAACTTAGGTTTTAGTTTGTACATTATGCATAGTTAAACCTTTTATCACCATACATGGACTTTTGAAATCTACCAATTTTTTTCCTTCTAGATTAGTTACAGACGAAATTTCAACAGTAGCCCCTTGGTTTCATAAGCTTAAACTGGATGTGCAACAATGTGTTTTTTCATGACCGGCATCTACTCTTAAAAGTTAAAGCAAGCTCTTCGCTTGTTTATAGTTTTCCCCCCATAATATGGTATTAGTTATTGATTATGAAGGTTGATCTAAAGAATAGGAACAGCCACTGTTTTATCTTTCATGGACTCAAACATTTGGTTAGTCAAGTTGTATAAATACTTGTCTATGCTGGTTCAACCCATACATGTTTGGGTTGGGACTAGAGTCATACAAGGGCTTAACTGTTATGAAGAGAAGTTGAATTGGAAACTAAGAGTTGGATTCTTTCATTTATTCTATATCATTATCCTCTCTAAGTGCGGAGTCTTTAAGAGAACGGAAGAAGAGAAAGGGGAAAGAAAGTTAAGAGTTTGGAGAAACTCATCTTGGTTTGATTTGTTAAACATTTGCACAACATCTTGAAGATCTTGGTTGGCTTCAACTTGTTGTTAGAAGGTGACTCTTTAAGTGGGTTGGATGGTTGGAGCTCGTGAGGTAACCCTTGTATTTTCCTATTTATTTACCCATTGTTCTTTGTGTGTCAAGCTTGTTTAAACTTTTGAGTGTTGGATGTTGTATTGTTCTCTTCTTGTGGATATAGTGGAAAGTCCCTCCTTCATGTTTGTGGACGTAGGCCCGGATTGTGGCCGAACCATGTTATCTTTTAGCGTCGAATGCGATTGTCGCTATTGTGTTGTTGTTTATTCGGCAGTTTGATTCATCTTCTCTAATATTGATCTTGGGCCTGCGATTCTAGTCTTTGCTTCCCAACATCTTGTACTCCATAACCAACCCATTTTGGTTGGGGAAGGCATAAATAGTGATGATAATGGTGAAGATCTTCGCCAGAAAAAAAGGCGAAGATCTTTTCTTCTGATATTTCTGACCTAGTAAATCTGACTTCCTGCAAGATATCATTTATTCCTTCCTTCAAAAGATAAATAAATACAAGCCAAACCGGTTTTACCTGCACAACAGCTCACAACATCTTACACTCTTGAAGCATCTAACCCAGTTTCTCTACTTTGACTCAACATGAAGACCTCAGCAAGTTCCTAAAATAGAATCATCAATGACAGCAAAATCTCAACCAACTTCCTACTCTCGTAAGATACTCTTGTATTTTTCTTTGCCATCTACCTACCAGAGGTATTTGCACTTTGGAGTAACTTCCCTCTATTTGAACTTGATAGTTGATCCATTTTTATTATATAACAAAATGGGCATCTGAGAGTTTCATTTTGTCATCCGGCTACAATCGTATAGTTCTTGAGCTTTTATACATCATTCACAATTCTGAAGGAAAATAGAAACATCAAAATTATCAAGTGATGGGCTCCAAACAGTTGATAATCATTTCAGCTAAACTAATTACTAGGATTACTCTACCAGATCTACTCAAAAGGTTTAAATGTATCTTTGTACCAATAACTAGCTAGAAGAGTAAAAACATATCCCACAAAAGCTTCTCAATTGTTCTCTCAGATGTCCAGAAATTTTCCTTATTTGATAGAAACAGCCTGCAACCTCAAGTTTATGTTTTACAGAAATGAAATTACTTTGTATTTGGCATGCCTTATCTTTCAATTCTCTCCCCACACTTTTTTCTACTATATTCCTCTGTTTCAATTGAATTACATAGTCTAGTTAAATGTGAGGTTTATATTCCGAGGGATTTCTACACCATCACAAGCTTTAAATCTGAGGTATAAAGACCTAACCTGTAGACAATTATGTTATTACATGTTAATATCCATACGGATCATACTAACAAATTTGATATACAAGTTATGAGCTAAAGACAGAAAAAACCTTTGATTCACTAAACCAACCTGATCTTCAAAAATATGATCCAAAAGAAAATTAGCAAGCCAAAGTGACATGAATCTGCTGTCAATGCCAAATCATCTAATTGCTCTAACAATCAGAAGGATTTCACTTGATTAGCTCATCTAGTTCCCAATTCAATGCAAATCATCTAATTGCTCTAACAATCAGAAGGATTTCACTTGATTAGCTCATCTAGTTCCCAATTCAATGACAGAAAAGCGAGACTATTTATTAGGAGAAGGATTTCACTTGATTAGCTCATCTAGTTCCCAATTCAATGACAGAAAAGCGAGACTATTTATTAGGACAGGCAACATAGGAACCTGAAGTCTGACATAAATATCTCACATAACAGTTAAGCTCAAGCTGACTACCCAATAAACATGTTAGCCCTTTTCACAGCATATCAGAGTTTCTTGAAAGGAAGTCTTAAAATTGACAAGAACTTCTTGCTGATCATGGTTTGCAACCGAGGCCAAAGACGTTGAGATCCATTCCGCTTCATAAATGACCGCAAAAATTGATCAATAGTGAATTCACAAAAAGATAACAATTGTCAAAACCAATCATATAGTTGATGAACTCATTAGTGCTCCTAGAAATTCACATTCTCATCTGTCTCTATTGTCAGAGATGGTGCATCAACAGAAGAAGCCGACACTAGAGTTCATTTGCCATCGTACAAATATTTTGCACAGACTTCGTCCATATTTATCAAACTACTAACACAGCAGAAAGAAAAGCTGCAGTCAAGAAATGTTGGAATTGGGGGTGTCGACCAAACCTGTCAGGCGGCTTCAGGCGAGGTCGTGGACACACAGGCGAGCTCGAGGGGACTCCAACTCAGGCGAGCTCGAGCAGGCGAAGTCCAAATGAGCTCGAGGTCGGGATCAGGTGAGCTCGAGGTCGGGATCAGGCGAGCTCGAGCGACTCCTTGCTGGCGAGGTTAGGATCTGGCGGGCGAGATCTGTAGGCGAGCGGGCGAGGTCCAGAGTTGCAGGCGAGCACGAGGATCTTCAGGCGGGACTCGCTGCAGGCGAGCCCAAGCTCAAGCGCTGCAGGCTAGCTCACAAGCGGTCGCCAGCCTATCGCTAGGGTTTCCCTATAAAAGGGAAACCCCAGGATACGAGATGTGTGCTCTTCTCCTCGTCATTTTTCCAGCGGCGGCGTTTTCCCCTTCTGCGTTTTTCCCATTTTTCTCCAGCGCTCTGATTTTGAGGGGAGATTTAAGAAAATTTAAGGAGAATTTTATTGTGGGGGACTAAAAGAGAGATCATCACTGTAGCTACAATATTGATTTAGTATTTATTGAGAGATCTCAGTTTGAGATCTGCTCTAAGCTTTGTAATTTCTTGAAATTAATAAGAAATTACTGTGTGGCTCCCGAGCACGTAGTCAGTTGTCGAACCTCGTTAAATCTTGGTGTATTTTCCCTATACTGCGTTTATGTTGTGATGTGAAACAATGTATATGCAAGTGCAAAATCAGCGACAACAATGCTTCACCAAATCGACGATCGATCTAAGCAGGAAATTCAAGAGTAAAATGAAGCGAAAGATGGTTTTTAAGCAAAAGTTGCAATGTACTAAGTTTAAACCTTTGTAAAATTATTCCGAAAAATAATGTAATGATTCGTTCTCTTAATACAGTTCAATTTGTAATATTTAGATAAGAAAAAATACTTAGCAACAGCTTCACTCACTCACTATTCAAACTAAATACAGTATAATCGCAATTGATACTAAGATTGATAATAACATGCACGTAATAGCAATTCCGAAAATACTTGGGCATAAGAAAATTAACCTTCGTCGGGTTGAACTGGTTCGACGGGAGGATCCTCTGGAAGCGGTTTGACGATGCCAAATATGAGGGGTGGAAGCTCTCCACCGAGAGCGACGTAATTAAGATAAAGTGGTGTATCCGGATGGAAATATCGATGCCACAAACTAATCCCCAAACGACTCTCTACGTTGTCGACGATCTGATGAGTCACACGTTCGACGTACTCGGGTACGCTCTCGAATGGCTGATAATCAAACCACTGAGAAAGCTGTAAATCAACCACGCCAGTATCTGGATCAATCACAAACTGGGCGTCTTCGGCTTCAGGATCAGCCATGCACCAACGGCCAACGGAATCAGACTATAACTATGCTCCAACAGATCTGACAATACGAGTGGGTCTGAACTGAAACAAATCTGACCCATTTAAATCCGGCTCGGGTCTGAACCAAAATAAAACAACCAAATAAATAAGGTGGTCTGAACAAATTAGATCAGATCCAAGTGCTCCTCCTCTTCATTCGTTCTGAGGAAAGAAAGAAGACAAGGCAGTGGAAAGGGCTAGGCGAGCGGCTGAACGGATGAAGGTGGCAGTGGAACTGAGGAAGAGAATAGGGTGGCGATTGGTGGAAGCAGGCGGCGACTTGCGGGAAGGAAGGGCAGCGGGTATTGAGGCGCTCGTGGAGGAGGAAGAAGGGCAGGGGGGT
>NC_033794.1:24590321-24660872 GCF_001876935.1 Asparagus officinalis
AAGGGGGTGGAGTTGTTAAACGGCGAAGGTCAGGGGAGAGGGGTGTGGTTGCAAGTCAGAGGAAGAAGAAGGGGGTGGCGGTGATTGGTGGCACGATGCTGCATGGAGGGAGCGGTGCTGGAGCGGGTTTGTGAGGAGATGGGAGATGAGGGTTTTTGTAGCTGCGAATGGAAGATGGAGCGGAGGTTGAAGATGATGAACAGGGGTGAGCGGACTTAGGAGCGGCTGTGGAAAAAAGGAGTTTAGCAGCTAAAAAAAAGATCAAACGAAAATTAATGCTAGGGTTTCACACCTCAGTTAAGCAAAATAAATTTTCATTCATTCTTCAAATTGATTTTTGTTTCTGATTACAGCCAACTTATAAAGAGAAAATATTACAGATTTGGAAATCTCTCAATCAAATCTCTCTCAACTAATCAGATATCAAAATAAATAACTATCATATCTAATCTCACAATTCAAATTCAAATCAACTACTAAACTGAAAGTAACAAAAAAATCTAAATTATCAAAATCACATCTCAGAGATCCGGTGCAAGGCTGAAACACGGCGTCTCCTACGCTGATAAACACGACGAAAGTCTCGTGCACGTGCCTAGATGTCCTCATCATGTTTTGCTTGGGGTTTTGAGCGTGAATTCTCAACAACTGGTATCAGCGCCTGAAACGATTTAGCGAAAGTCAAATTCAAGTGGGAGCGATGGCCGCAGATGAAGAAAATATGAGATTAGATAAGTTTGATGGATCAGATTTCAGATTCTAAAAAATACAGATAGAGGATCATTTGTATCAGAAAAATCTATATCAACATCTCTCAGGGAAGAAGCCGGAAGGTATGAAGGAAGAAGATTAGAATCTTCTAGACAGAAAAACCCTCAGGGTTATTCGTTTGATGTTAACCCGTAATGTTATTTTTAACATTGCAAAGGAGAAGACCATAATGGGTCTTATGACAGCACTCTCAAATATATATGAGAAGCCATCAGCCTCAAATAAAGTCCATTTGATGAGACGGTTGTTCAATCTGCGAATGGCGGAAGGTGCATCGATAGCACATCATCTCAATGAACTCAATACAGTCACGACCCAATTGAGTTCAGTTGATATTGAGTTTAATGAGGAAGTTCGAACGTTGATCTTTTTGTCTTCCCTACCAGAGAGTTGGAATGCTACAGTCACAGCTGTGAATAGCTCGTCGGGAAGCAACAAGTTAAAGTTTGACGACGTTTGTAATCTGATTCTCAGTGACGAGATTCGACAGAGAGAGTCGGGTAAAGCTACAGCCTCTTCAGTATTGCATACAGAGTCAAAAGGTAGAAATTTAACCAGAGGAAATGGATCAGAGGACAGGAGGCCCAAATCCAGGAATCCAAGCAGCTCGAATGCTATCGAGTGTTGGGAGTGCGGGAAAACCAGACACTACAAAAATTAGTGCAAGAGTGCACAGAAGAAGTGGGAGGCAAAGGCAGATGCAAATGTTGTTTCCATCTCAGGAGGAGATGATGCATTGATATGCTCTTTGGAGAACAAGGAGGAGTCTTGGGTGTTGAACTCTGGAGCATCATTTCATGCTACTTCTCAGAAAGAACCTCGAGAAGTATACCCCGAAAACCGTAGAAATGTATACATTAGTGATGATCAACCATGTGTCATTATTGACAAAGGTGTAGTGAAGATTAAGCTGAATGGGTCAGTATGGGAGCTGAAGGATGTGAGGTATATTCCCAACCTGAAAATGAACTTAATCTCAGTAAGCTAGCTGGCTAGTGAAGGCTACACGACTTTTCATGGTGATGATTGGAGGATTTCAAAAGGTGCAATGACGATTGCCAGAGACAGGAAGACCGGTACTCTGTATATGATAGCATGTGCACATTGTTTGATCTCAGTTACAGCAGGCAATGAGACCTCAAAGCTATGGCACCAGAGACTCGGTCATATGAGTGAAAAGAGGATGAAGATTATGCACACAAAAGAAAAACTCTCAGGTTTACAATCAGTAGAGATTGATGTGTGAAGAATGCATACTTGAAAAACAGAAGAGAGTCAGCTTTCAGACAAGTGGTAGAACCCTCATGAAGCAAAAGCTAGAGCTCGTTCACTCAGATGTGTGAGACCAATAACCACCGCGTCTGTTGGTGGGAAACACTACTTCGTGACTTTTATCGATGATCACTCTCGAAAATTGTGGGTCTACTTTCTGAAGAATAAGTCAGAAATATTTGAAGCTTTCAGGAGATGAAAAACTATGATCGAAAATGAGATCGATCTGAGAATAAAAAAGCTCAGAACAGACAATGATGGTGAGTATGAAGTCACCAGATTCAAGAAGTTCTGCTATGGACACGGTATCAAAATAAAGAGAACCGTGCCCGGTACATCTCAGCACAATGGTGTGGCTGAGCGTATGAATAGAACGTTGACAGAAAGAGCCAGAAACATCCGGATACAGTCAGGTCTACCGAAACAGTTCTGGACAGAAACAGTCAACACAACAGCTTACTTGATCAACCGAGGGCCATCGGTTCTATTGGAGCAGAAACAGTATGGTACGGAAAGGAGGTAAACATCTCACATCTTAAAATTTTCGGTTGTGTAGCTGATGTGCATATTAGTGATCAAGGCAGGAATGAGCCTGATCTTAAGTCCAAGAAATGCACATTCATCGGGTATAGTGAAGATGAGTTCGGCTACCGCATTTGGGATAACAAAAACAAGAAGGTGATCAGGAGCAGAGATGTGATGTGAAGATGAGTTCGGCTACCGCATTTGGGATAACAAAAACAAGAAGGTGATCAGGAGCAGAGATGTGATATTCAACGAGAAGGTGATGTACAAGGACATGCACAACACAGATGACTCAAAGAGCGAGTCAATATTTGTAGATACAGATAATGTCCCAGATAACCTCTCGAAACCTAATGCAAAAGGTCTTCAGCCAGAAGAGCCTGTTGGACAGAACAGTGCGCAGAAACCCAACGTACTAGTTCCGATATTAAGGAGAACTACTCGTCCTCCTGTGCCTAACAGCAGATACATGAATTATATGTTGCTGACAGAGTGAGGGGAGTCTGAAAGCTATGATGAAGTTTGTCAGAGTGGAGATGCGAGCAAGTGGGAGTTTGCTATGAAAGAAGAGATGAAATCTCTGATCTCCAACCAGACATGGGAACTAGATGAGGTACCCATTGGGAAGAAGGCACATCACAACAAGTAGGTGTATTGAGTGAAAATGGAACAGGATGGTTTCATAAGATACAGAGCCCTACAAGTTGTTAAAAGATTTTAACATAAGATCGAAGAAAGTAAGAATCCAACGGATATGTTGACAAAGGCAGTGACCTTTCAGAAACTGGAGTTCTGCGTAACTTCAGTTGGTCTTCATGCATAAGTGATGAGGGCAGAGCCACACAGGAGAAGGTGCTTGTTGAGATAGCCTGATGACGACGGTTTGGTCTCCAAGTAGGAGATTGTTGGAATTAGGGGTGTCGACCAAACCTGTCAGGCGGCTTCAGACGAGGTCGTGGACACACAGGCGAGCTCGAGGGGACTTCAACTCAGGCGAGCTCGAGCAGGCGAAGTCCAGGCGAACTCGAGGTCGGGATCAAGCGAGCTCGAGCGACTCCTTGCTGGCGAGGTTGGGATCTGGAGAGCGAGATCTGTAGGCGAGCGGGCGAGGTCTGTAGTTGCAGGCAAGCACGAGGATCTTCAGGCGGGACTCGCTGCAGGCGAGCTCAAGCTCAAGCGCTGCAGGCGAGCTCGAGCTCAAGCGCTACAGGCAAGCTTCGGCGACAGCGACAGCCTGTCGCCAGCCTGTCGTTAGGGTTTGCCTATAAAAGGGAAACCCCAGGGCACGAGATGTGTGCTCTTCTCCTCGTCATTTTTCCAGCGGCGACGTTTTCCCCCTCTGCGTTTTCCCCCCTTTTTCTCCAGCGCTCTGATTTTGAGGGGAGATTTAAGGAAATTTAAGAAAGGAGAAATTTATTGTGGGGGAATAAAAAGAGAGAGATCGTCACTGTAGCTACAGTATTGATTTAGTATTTATTGAGAGATCTCAGTTTGAGATCTACTCTAAGCTTTGTAATTTCTTGAGATTAATAAGAAATTATTGTGTGGGGCTCCCGAGGACGTAGGCAATTGCCGAACATTGTTAAATCTTAGTGTATTTTCTTTATACTGCGTTTCTATTGTGCTTAGGGTTTTGAGCGTGAATTCCCAACAAGAAACCCCTAAAATCTGCAATCCTCAAAAACTTGGAGATTAGCAAAATCTTCATATCCTAGACCACGATTGTAGTTGTGCCGATATATGTGCATTAAAAAAATTAAAAATTGAATTTCCAGTCTTTAATCTATAATTTTGTTATGATAACTATACACTTTCTACTGTCTTAAAAACAGGATTTAATTGTTCAAGGTTCTACATGTGTGGGCATTATGTGATGATTCCTTATTATTTCCCAATAATTTGATACAGAGTATAGCAAATACTTCAAGTTTTCTGCACAATCGATCATTAGATCAATCTCAAAATACCTCAATTTGGCCAAATACCCAACTGACCCAAATCAATTGGGATTAAAATTCCGCAATTAGGAACCTCAAAAGTGTATATAGAGCATTCATATAGAAATTTAATGAGCATGAAAAGGGATTAAAAAATAAAAGAGAAAAAGAGAGGAGACCTTGTGATCGCAGGAAGTGCAGAGGGCAGCCTCATCAGCAGCACAGAAGAGCACAGCAGCTGCACTCTCACACGCATCGCATATTGTTCTCATCTTGCTCTCATCCGTCTCAAGAAAAAAATAAAGTTATTTCGAAATTAAAAACGACAGAGGAGAAGAGAAAGAAGAAGAGAGGGGATTTTCTTTCTCTCCTAGTTTTTTTTTTTAAATGTATTATTATTATTTAATATTTGCTGGAGGAATAAATGTGGTCCACTCTAGGGTCGATTCGCGTTACTATTCTCAGATATTAATAATCTCAACGATCCTTCGCAACTTATAAGTATAGTTCAATCTTTAATTACACTTCAAACTTTCAGGGAGTCACTAATTTTTGCATCACTTTACGTGTAAGCTAACCTAACCATACACTCAGATTACGGCTATTAAACATCAGAAGAATCTTCCACTGCCTTACTCATGGTGACTAACTAAACTATCGATATCTTCAGCCTTCACATTGGACTTGGTCTTTTTTTTAATTACTTGGACCATGACCTATTGTTTCACCTGCTTTTACTTATATTCATCTACTTGTATTTGGTAGGAAAATACTTTAAAGGTCTTTAAACTTGCACTTATATGCCCTCATTTTTTTGCGGCATTTAATGTTTGTACAATTGACATTAAATGCCCTAAAGTTTTAAAACTTGCACATAAATATTCTTAAATTTTACTTAAATACCCTAAAGTTTTTAAAACTCGTACATAAATATTCTTAAATTTGCAATATTTGTGGATATTTAAGTGCAAATTTCAAAAGCTTTAGGATATTTAAGTGCCAATTTTAAAAATTAGAGGGCATATTAAGTGCAAAGTTTAAATTTTTTTAGGTATATTACTGTTACCAAAAACAAGTGAGGGTATATAAGTGTAAGTTTAAAAAAACTTTAAATTTTTTTATTGCTACTATATACAAATGACAGTATATAAGTGAGAAGTAAGGGAAGCAATAGGATATATAAGTCAGAAGTGCTATTTAGCCTAATCTAATGTTTTTTTTTTTTATGTGGTGATTCGAGGTGGGGAAGACGTACGTGGTGTCTAGTGTTGGATTTTTCTTTCGGTTTTATGGAGAATGTGCAACCACCGGTTGGAAAGCTGGGCTGAATGGAAGTGGTGGATCCTTATGGGGTAAAAGCCTGGAGGAGCCTTTGAGTATATATTGTAATTTATTTGGATTTGGAGCACGTCGTTGGACTTCTTCGATCCTGGGCCGGTTATGAGATTTTAGGGGCCCTGTGCGAAAAGTAAACACATGCTCTTCTCTACATACAAAATATTAATAAATTTCAATTTGAATCCCTAACACTAGTAGAAAAACAAGCAAACTATACGGATCATATACTAGTACAAAAAATTGAGAACAACAAAATATAGTGGAAATATTGTTTTTAAACATCACAATCATATTAGTAAAAATTAGATTTTTCTAAAGACTAAACCATTCAGATAGAAACAACAAAGAGAGAGATAGAAGAGCAATTATAGACCAGAGTTAAACAGATGTAAATAGAGGCCGTAATTTTGAACAATAATCAATACAATAGATTGCTTCTAATCCACAGAAATCACTCACTAACCAATGTCACGATTAAGCAAATAGCAAATCAAATAATGAAAAATTGCGATTTTTTCCATTCACGGCATAAAGGGAAGTAATTACACTATAGATAACAACTACACAACGACGAAAAAAAGAAAAAATACTGCTAAAAACGAGGCCTTGATCCCCGGATCCGACCGCCGGCGAGGAGAAAGCGTGCTTGGCGAGCTCGCTGGGGAGGATGAGGCTGACGGAGGTCTGGATCTCGCGGACAGAGGCCTCCTTCTTTCGACGGCAGCCTCTTCTCGGCCTTGGGCTTCTTGCCGGTGGGGGCCTTCTCCGCCTTCTTCAGCTCCTCCTCCTCCTCCAACAGGTTTATCAGGGCAAAAAGGGGAGCCTGTGGGGTATTTGATTTCGGTCGCTTGGATGAGTAGAGGACGAGGCTCGAGGAGCTGGTACTTTATACAGGAAGGGGATAGGTTTTGATTTGAGGGCTGTAGTCGCGGATCGATGAGCTGGACGTCTTGTGGCCGTTGGCTCTCATTGGGATAGGGCTAAGAAATTAATTAATTAAAAAAACCCCTAAATCACGACGCCGTCTCCGCCAACGCGATCTCTCTTCTTTGCTGCCTTCTCCCCGTCGATTCTTCTTCTTCTTCTTAGTTGTCTCCACCCTCCAACTCCAAGCCAGCCTCCCGTCTCTTCTTCTTGCTCACCGCTTCGAAGCTCCACCGCTGTCAAGGCCCTATCACCATATTAGAAGCTTAAAAAAATTTTGGGGCCCCCAATTTCAGGGGACCCTGTGCGGTCGAATAGCTCGCACGCCCTCAGAACCGGCCCTGCTTGGATCTTCTCTCCATTGTTTCTTTGTGGCTTTCGTCACTGCAAGTTTTATGTTATATTACTTGCACAACAAAATATTTAACCACTCGTAAATCAAACATAGTATATATAAGGATAATTTTTCAAAACCAACCTGTTTAAAAATTTAAATGCAAAAACCAATCTATTTCCAATTTATTTACCAAATTCGACCCGGTTTCAGCCAGTTGGTTGAAACTTGGTCGAATGGCGAAAAATGTTAAGTTTCGTGAAGTTTTAGCGCGCCATAACGAAGTTGATTAGTGGCCCAAAACTTCACGGGACATGAAGTCTCGTGAAGTTTTGTGGCTTTGCCAACTTGACAGGACTTGAAAAACGTAACAAAACTTCATGAGACTTGAAGTCTCGTGAAGTTTTGTGGCTTCGCCAACTTCACGGGACTTCAACTCCTGTGAAGCTTAAGGCACAATAACACACCTCACGGTATAAAACATAATAAGGCAAGAAAAAGCCAATGATAGTAGAAGCACACTAAACATTTGATAGGAAATTTGGAAGGGGAGTTTATGGAAAGAATGGCAAAAGGGGTGGGTGGGGTTAGGCACCAGAGAAGACATCATGGGGAAATTCATGGAGGAACTATAGGCTCCATCCTTGAGTGATAGTGCGTGGGATTTGCATAGGATCCTCAACAAGCTTCTCGGTCCTGTGGCCTTGTTTGTGGTCCACGATGGTGACCAGATTCTCCTTTGCCACAACCTCCATTGTTGGCTGCGCCGCAACAAGGTTGTACCTACCCTGTGATTTAATAAGCAGAGTTTCTGATCATCGATTTATTAGTTTATTGGTTGATGGAAGCGAAGAAGAAGAGAAGGAATAGGAATAAGAATGAAAGGAGGAGGAGGAATCTTATGACATTGGTTCCATGAGAGGCCTGCTCAACAGACTCAAAGAGGAAGTTTGGAGCATCGCGATCATCCATGAGAGGTCATGCCCTCTGGAAATTACGCCTTAATCTTCACAGGACTTGAAGTCCTGTGAAGTTGGTGAAGCCACAAAACTTCACGGGACTTGAAGTCCCGTGAAGTTTTGGGCCACTAATCATCTTCGTTATGGCGCACTTCAACTTTACGGGACTTGAAGTCCCGTGAAGTTTTGTAACTTTTTTCGTCAAATTCGACCCAGTTTTAACCGACTGGCTGAAATTGTGTCGAATTTGGTAAATAAATTCTAAACATGTCATTTTTTGTAATTAAGTTTCTAAATAGGTTAGTTTTGAAATTGTCTTATATATAAATTAATAAAGATTAGTATACACTACATTGGATGTCAGATTTGGGTTTTCTATATGTAGGGTTGTCCAAACTGGTCCGAGGCCTAGACCCGACCTGGTGTTCGGACCGAACCCAACCGGGCCGGAGCCTAGCCTGGACCCGGGCAAAGCTCGATTTTCCGAGCCAAACTGGGCTTCAGGCCAAGGCTCGGGTCACCTCGGCAAAACCCGCACCGGGCCCGGCCCGGCCATGAAAATGGCCTGGTCGGGGTGCCCGGGTTCGGGTTTAGCCCGGATCAAGGCCCTGACGGATAGGTCCGGCCCGGACCCGGCACGGTACAACTGTAATATTTTTGACCGTTGCACCGGGACGGGTCCGGACAAGACCGGCCTGGACCCGGTCAGGTCTGCCAAAATAGCCTATAATGGCTTTTTTGGTTAATTGATCAAAATACTCCCAAAAAGATCACCCAAATTTGAGAATATTTTGGTCATTTAGCTAGGGGTTGCCTCTATAAATTGAAGGGTTTTTATTTATGTTTTATTCAAAACTCATCTATTTCTCTCTAATACTCTCTTATACTCTCTAATACTCTCTTATTCTTTCTTATAGTCTCTAATTCTCCAATCAAATAACTTCCTCCTCCGATTATGAAGAGCAACTTCCAACTCCCGATATTGAAATGAGTCTACTCCTACTACAGCTACAGGAGCTACTACTACTGATTTTGATCTCGAATCCAATAGCGATGATGCCGCACCTAGAGCTCTTAAAAGGATGAGATCCGATGTGTGGAATTTTTTCAAAAAGATAGAAGTCACCAAGGATCAACACGATAAATTTCTCACTGTCACGCCTCGCTTCCCAAAATACACGGGAACCGGAACGTGAACAAGCCCGCGACGTATTAGATCAAGAAGAATAAATAAAAATAAATATTTCTCCTCAACCTAATACGCTAAGCTTCTGAAAATAAGTACAATGCGAAGTCACAGGTCCCCGATCACAATCAGCAAGAATATAATAGACAAACTCAGAATAAAATAATATATATCACAAATGAATATCATTCAAGACATAATATTCGGGTCAAACATGCCCTTATACATCTCTGAACAAATGAATACTGGAGAAATGTAAAATACAATGATCAAGCAGAAAAGAAATGCTACAAAAGTAAACTAAGATCATCGAACAACTAGAGGGAATAACTAAACTTTGGCTTCTTCTGCTCGGTCTGCAAGGCACTCCTGCTGAGAATCCTCTGGCTCCTGGTGATCTCCCAGCTGAACCTGTTCTTCCTCTAAGTCTGACGTACACCAGAGAAAATAGGTGTACGTCAGCGTGTATGGCACACGTCAAGACCCTACAAAAGAAAGAACGAACGAAAACCCAATGCGAAAAAATGATACAATAATAAAAATGACAAAGCAACGTGCAACTGGAAATCCAACAAAATCAACCAAGTAACAAGTCGATCATGCAGCAAGCGATCAGAGTAATCATCCAAGTCACAAGGGCATACAATAGATGGAATTAATACCTAAAAATCTACAACATGAGACGTAGTACGTCAAGCGAAATAATCCAAACAATGAAACCCTCATGTATATACCTAATCATCTTCGTTATGGCGCACTTCAACTTTACGGGACTTGAAGTCCCGTGAAGTTTTGTAACTTTTTTCGTCAAATTCGACCCAGTTTTAACCGACTGGCTGAAATTGTGTCGAATTTGGTAAATAAATTCTAAACATGTCATTTTTTGTAATTAAGTTTCTAAATAGGTTAGTTTTGAAATTGTCTTATATATAAATTAATAAAGATTAGTATACACTACATTGGATGTCAGATTTGGGTTTTCTATATGTAGGGTTGTCCAAACTGGTCCGAGGCCTAGACCCGACCTGGTGTTCGGACCGAACCCAACCGGGCCGGAGCCTAGCCTGGACCCGGGCAAAGCTCGATTTTCCGAGCCAAACTGGGCTTCAGGCCAAGGCTCGGGTCACCTCGGCAAAACCCGCACCGGGCCCGGCCCGGCCATGAAAATGGCCTGGTCGGGGTGCCCGGGTTCGGGTTTAGCCCGGATCAAGGCCCTGACGGATAGGTCCGGCCCGGACCCGGCACGGTACAACTGTAATATTTTTGACCGTTGCACCGGGACGGGTCCGGACAAGACCGGCCTGGACCCGGTCAGGTCTGCCAAAATAGCCTATAATGGCTTTTTTGGTTAATTGATCAAAATACTCCCAAAAAGATCACCCAAATTTGAGAATATTTTGGTCATTTAGCTAGGGGTTGCCTCTATAAATTGAAGGGTTTTTATTTATGTTTTATTCAAAACTCATCTATTTCTCTCTAATACTCTCTTATACTCTCTAATACTCTCTTATTCTTTCTTATAGTCTCTAATTCTCCAATCAAATAACTTCCTCCTCCGATTATGAAGAGCAACTTCCAACTCCCGATATTGAAATGAGTCTACTCCTACTACAGCTACAGGAGCTACTACTACTGATTTTGATCTCGAATCCAATAGCGATGATGCCGCACCTAGAGCTCTTAAAAGGATGAGATCCGATGTGTGGAATTTTTTCAAAAAGATAGAAGTCACCAAGGATCAACACGATAAATTTCTCACTGTCACGCCTCGCTTCCCAAAATACACGGGAACCGGAACGTGAACAAGCCCGCGACGTATTAGATCAAGAAGAATAAATAAAAATAAATATTTCTCCTCAACCTAATACGCTAAGCTTCTGAAAATAAGTACAATGCGAAGTCACAGGTCCCCGATCACAATCAGCAAGAATATAATAGACAAACTCAGAATAAAATAATATATATCACAAATGAATATCATTCAAGACATAATATTCGGGTCAAACATGCCCTTATACATCTCTGAACAAATGAATACTGGAGAAATGTAAAATACAATGATCAAGCAGAAAAGAAATGCTACAAAAGTAAACTAAGATCATCGAACAACTAGAGGGAATAACTAAACTTTGGCTTCTTCTGCTCGGTCTGCAAGGCACTCCTGCTGAGAATCCTCTGGCTCCTGGTGATCTCCCAGCTGAACCTGTTCTTCCTCTAAGTCTGACGTACACCAGAGAAAATAGGTGTACGTCAGCGTGTATGGCACACGTCAAGACCCTACAAAAGAAAGAACGAACGAAAACCCAATGCGAAAAAATGATACAATAATAAAAATGACAAAGCAACGTGCAACTGGAAATCCAACAAAATCAACCAAGTAACAAGTCGATCATGCAGCAAGCGATCAGAGTAATCATCCAAGTCACAAGGGCATACAATAGATGGAATTAATACCTAAAAATCTACAACATGAGACGTAGTACGTCAAGCGAAATAATCCAAACAATGAAACCCTCATGTATATACCATATGTCTCAAATTATAGACAATTAAATATTAACCTCAATCTATGTATGAAAAGAAACACAACTAGCCTACATATCACAAGAAATCATACCTAGCCAAGAAAAAAGGTCATGTAACTTAGCCATTCTATAATAGGTCACTGGTCACATCTCACACAGAGCCAATGCTCATATCACCGGATAATTGACTGTTCACAAATCCCCTACGTGTATCCAAACCCGCAAAACGGTTCGGTGAGAGGACTACACGCAATCCGATTTTGTCCTGGTTCGAACTCAACCAAAACTCGGGTGACGAAACGATTTCACTAACCAAGTGCAAAATGGTTCACTTGGCCCAACAAACTAACCCCAGTGCAAAACGGTTCACTGGTTATAGTCTGGAAGATACATCAACAGTCTTATCTGATCACATGAACCATGACTTCCTCATCCTAACTCTCTTGTATTTTCTAAGTCAAACATAATCTACCTTGAAACTCGGGTTCACCACCTAAACTCAATCAACACACTCACACATGTTACTAAGTCTGTTCATGACACACAAGGCCACTAAGTCACGAGCTACTAATGGTTCTCAATCACAAGATGGACAATACATAGCAGACATGTCAAATACACTAAATAAATACAAAACGTGAAATGTGATCATAAACAGTAACTATGTAATTCAGAAAATAATTCTTTTTCCAAAACAATTTCTTTTAAAATTATTTCTCATTATTAATCTAAAATAATTTCCTTTTCAAAATAAATTCCTTTAAGTTATTATAATTATCAAAAAATGATTCTTTTGCCGAATTAAATTCTTTTAACTTATTATAATTTTCCTAAAATGATTCCATTGCCAAATAAATTCCTTTAAAATTATTTATTAATAATTCAAATAATCTTTTTACAAAACAATTTCCTTTAAAATTCTTTAATATCATTCAACGATAAATCCACACATGATATCACAATATTCACATTATAACTAATCTATGCACGTACTTAATTAACAGTATATCTAAAAAATTATAAAGACGAGTCAATAAGTAGCGGGATCTTGCACATAATTAATTTACGACAAAACTAAGAATTAAATAAAAATAATTGAGGTTCGGGATCTTGCCTTGGCGCGTCGAACAAATCGACGTCGGCAGCACGGGTCGGATCCGACGCGAGGGCACGGCGTCGGGAAGAGCTCCGGTGAGGGGCTGTCCAGCGACGGCCAGCGGCGTTCGACGAGAAGGGGGGGTCTCAAGGCCACGGCGGATGGGAACG
The DNA here is from genome assembly GCF_001876935.1 of Asparagus officinalis. Taxonomy (NCBI): domain Eukaryota; kingdom Viridiplantae; phylum Streptophyta; class Magnoliopsida; order Asparagales; family Asparagaceae; genus Asparagus; species Asparagus officinalis. Next base: position 24,603,359 of record NC_033794.1, read on the forward strand.
GGGCCTGTAGGCGGATCTAGCGGGCTCGGCGGGGGCTGCTGCGCTGGCGTTTGTCCGCGTGCAGCGGGGCGACTAGAGGAGGACCAAGGAGGCGCTGTCCGACGTGGCGTCGGACTTAGGGGAGGGCTGTTCGTTGCTGGTGTTCGCGGAAAAATCATAGCTTTCTTCATTGAAGTCATTGATTACTTTGTTAATAGTTTATCGGTTACAAAGATCCGGTCTTTTTATAAGATCCGGTTACAACGAGATCAAAAGAAAAAGAAAAAGTTACAATCTTCCTTATTTGTTGAACGAATCGCGAGCTCCTGTTTTGCGGTCACTCGCTTTTATGGGTTCTTTGCCTGCGCTGGGGTTAATCCGTGAACCACCGCGCGATCTAGATCCGGTCGGATCTACACGATATGACAGGTATTATTTCGCGAAGGAAATAATAGCCGGGGGGATTAATTCACCAAGGAAATAATCGTTCTAGTAATCGAAATCGACCAAGCGAAATCGAGACTCTTCTCGGGATCAAAAACCAAGTTTTGATCCGGAGGATAACCGTGTAGATCTCAGATCTGATCTCTCTCGAACTCCTGCCTTATTTGGCGTGGATGATCGCCAAAAACCAGATCTGATATGTCCAAGTCTTCAAAGTTCCAAAGCTTCAATCTTTTTAAGTTTTGAGCCTTCAATCCAGCAGAGCTTCGCCTCCAAAAGTTCTAACCCTTCAAAATGAGCCACCTCTATCCTATTTATAGGCACTCTTCACTGTGCCCTGGCACAGGTGGCCGAGGCACCGAGCCACCAAGAGGTGGCTCGGCTTTGGCCGAGCCACCAGGTGGTGGCTCGACCACCGAGCCACCAGGAGGTGGCATCGGGCTTTGCCAGTAGGGCCACCTAGGTGGCTTGGCTTTGGCCGAGCCAGCCTGGAGAGTGGCTCGGTTTTGACAGACGAGCCCTCCAGGTGTTTGTCGTTTTGCCGTCTTTCCGCGGTTTTCGGCTGTTGATTTGGACTCTGATTTGTTGATCTGAACTGCCTGATTTGGCAGTATCCGCTTGCGGTGTTTCGAGTATCGAATCGCGTTCTATGAGTTGGATGACTCGTTGACTCCCCGAACCGTTGGCTTGATTCCGCAGCAGCGAATGAATGCCTATCCGTTGCTCGCGTGCAGATTGTTAACGGACTCGTCGCCTTCGTTAATCGCTTCGTTGCGTGTCACGTGGGCTTCGGCGTTGTGGACTGACAGCTCGGGTGTTTGGATATGTCGCCCGATGGGTCGTTGGTTTGTCGAATCACCGTGCCGAGCTGTGTTAAGGGACCTATAAGCAATTTTATACGCCTAGAGATACCCCCTCCAAAGTATTTCAGCCTCGTTCTTTTATAGAAGAGTCTGGAATACTTTGGATATGATTGTCCCAATCTTCAGTCGGTGTAACAGGACCTTAGAATGGCTTCTGTTCTTGATTCCTTCAATCCTTCAGGCTATTCGGTGCTTTGTCGAATGTCTGTACGGGTTCCGGTGCTGTATTTATTATCTGACCGTTGTCGGAATTTTGGACTTGATGTCGATTCCTGATTTTCTGATCTTTAGCTCGTGCTTGTTGGTTCAACATAGAACTGATTGTTGGCGTTGAGTCTCTATTCGCGACGCGTTGTCCGGCGTAGTGTTGTTGAGTTATCCTTAAGAATATTTTTAGAAAAATATTCTCCAGAAACTTCTCAACCAAAAAATAGGGAATAGTTTATACTCGTATACCTTATTAGAGTATTTTTCATGTCCGAATGGACCGAACCGGCCTAATAATGACCCAAAAAAGGTAGTGATTAGGCTCAAAAAATTTTCCGACCCTTCCGAATGTGTGGGAGAGGAAAGAATAAACAAAGGACTGAACCATCGGTCGATTTGAAGTTGTTTCGATGCTCGTGTGGGAGAGGAAAGAATAAACAAAGGACTGAACCATCGGTCGATTTGAAGTTGTTTCGATGCTCGGTTCAGCTTCAATTTGAATAAGGACTGAACCATCGGTCGATTTGAAGTTGTTTCGATGCTCGGTTCAGCTTCAATTTGAATTCTGGTTTAAATCTGGTTCAAACTGGTTCAACCTGGTTCAAGACTGGTTCAACCTGGTTCAAAGCTAGTTCAGAACTGGTTCAAGACTGGTTCAGACTGGTTCATCCTGGTCTGGTCTGGTACAGTCTGGTTTGGCCTGGTTCAGCCTGGTTTAGCCTCTCTTAAACTGATTTGGACTGGTCTGGTCTGGTTCAAGCTGGTCCGGTCTGATTCAGGGCTGGTTCAGATTATAAAAGGGGTTCTTTTCTTCTTTCTTTTCCTCCTCCTAGGGCCGGCCCCCCCTTGTCCCTCTTTTTGGATTTTCTCCTCCCTCGAGCATCCGTTCTCCTTCAAATCTTCATATTTATCTTAGATCTAGCCTTCCTTTGGATCTTAGACTGAAAAATCTCTCAAAAATCTCCATATAAAAATTTCTCTCAGGCCCCTCGAGCACGTGGTTCGAGCCTCTTTCAAGATCTGATTTTTGTCGGATCGTGGTTCGAGCCTCTTTCGAGATCTGATTTTTGTCGGACCCTCGAGCTTTCTTTCAGGTATACCCTCCATAATTTTAGCATATTTCATGCTTAATTTAGTACATGAATTTGCGGTATTGCATATGAGGGTTAGGGTTTATGATTTGGCGCCTCGAGCTCCTCTTTCAGGGTGTAGAATTTAGAGATTTGAGGGGCTTAATTGTAATAAATAAGGATTTTTTTTTTGGATCTGATCCTCTGATTTATTTTGCAGGTCACCATGTCTAGGAAGATGGTGAGACCCGAAATCATCCTAATATCCGACGATGAAGGGGAAGAGGATCCCATTGCTGCAATTATGCCTGGCCAAGAATCTGTCCTCCTGGTCTCCGAATCCGTGCAGGGCATCCTCCAAAAATTAGAGAAAGTTATGCAACAAACGCCCACCGCCATTAGTTTTGGACGGGGAAGATTTTATGATTTGATCCCTTTCATAGCAGATAGTCTTAAAAACATTCTGCGTATATGTGGCATCCGGCTAGCTAGACGATGTGAGTTAAGGTTGACTTGTTTAGAGGAACTCGTGTATCGTTTGGAAGAGCTAGTATACTCCGACCCACATGATGAGGCCACGTCGCTCATGATCGATGCTCAGATTCAGAGGATGCACGAGCGTAAGGCCCGAGCGAGACGCATATCGGAGCAAGAAATCATCATTGCGAACTTGTACGAACGGCAACGTCATCTACGGACTAAGATAGATGCTTATAACAACATTGCTGATAGTACGGGGATTAGGACCGTCCAAGGGGAGAGGACTCTAAAAGATTTTGAGCTCGAGAGCACCAGAGTTCAAAATGTTTATAGAGGAGAGCTGGAGGCTCTTCACGCGTTGCTGACGCTGCCGCCGTTCTTGCTTATGCCAAGCTTCAGAAGGAAGAAGAGGAGAAGGTTCGAGCGGAACACGCAGAGAAACTTGCCGCTGTTAAGGCTAAAATTGCTTCCTTCAGTTTGTTAGATCTGATTTGAGACGTCTTCTTGTATCTCCACTTGGTCTGATTTTATTAATGAAATAAAGTCTTTTCTTTAGCGCACTCCTCTTTTTATCATTATGTTTCTCTGTTGATTGTGAACCCAACGGTCATAATACTTACAGGATTTTTGGCAAATCCTCAGCCATCAACGGGTTTGATAAACCTTTACTGACTACCGTTTGAGTCGGGCTATCATGCGGATTGTCTAAATCCGTTCCGCATGTCACGTTGTGCTAAGAGAGTGAATTCTCTGAGACTTTGTGCTATGATGTTGAATACATAGACTTCGCCATTGTTACGGGAATAGGCTACCCGGCGACACGTGTTAGGTGTTGACTTTAGAATTTTTGGCTAACCCCCAGTCTTCAACGGGTTTGATAAGCCTTTACCGACTACCGTTTGAGTCGGGCTAGCATGCGGATTGTCTAAATCCGTTCCGCATGTAACGTTGTGCTAAGAGAGTTAACACTCTTAGTGCTACGATATTGAATACGTAGGCTTCGTCTTTCTCACGGGAATAGACCACCCGGCGACGCGTGTTAGGCGTCGCCATTGTTACGGGAATAGGCTACCCGGCAACACGTGTTAGGTGTTGACTTTATCCCTACTTAGGTTTCGGGATAAAATACCCCAGACTGGTCTTCTGGTGTCTTTTTCTACGGCGAAAGACTAAACCGGCGACGCGTGTTAGGCGTCGGCATATCCTTTCTTAGGATTCAGGATGAAATTCCCCATGCGTGTAAGGCATGGATTTTGGTGTTATTAATAACGACCTGCCACAATGTTGAATATGTGGATGGGTGTTCTTTTTAACGGTTAAGAACTAACCGGCAGCGCAGGTTAAGCGCAGACTTATCATTGCTTAGGTTTCAGGATAGAATACCCCAGAATCGAACTCTGGTATCTTTTTCTACGGAAAAAGACTAAACCGGCAGCGCGTGTTAGGCGCAGACTTATCCCTGCTTAGGATTCAGGATAAACTTCCTAGGATGAATCCTAAATTAACAAATTCTTGGAAAAGGTTAACGTGAGAAAGGAAGAATTTTATATTCTATTTCCCGGTCTTCTTTTAGGGTGAAGGCGAACCCGAGCACAAGGAATGAAGAATTTTATATTCTATTCCCTGATTCTGGAAAGGAAGAATTTTATATTCTATTTCCAGTTGGAAAGGAGTCTCGAGGTAGGATCTCCACCCCCAGAATCCGGAATGGTGAAACTAGGAGTGGGACCTCCATTCCGAGAATCGAAAGATTCGGATAATCCTAACTGTCAGAAGGTTTGATTACCGAACTAAAAGTGAATTTCTCGTTTATCGAGAGTGAATTATGGTTTTGACCCTAACTGTAGGAAGGTTTGGCCAAATGGGAGTTTGAGGTGACCCTAACTGTAGGAAGGTTTGATCACTCGATTTGAAAGTGGACCTCTCGTTCATTGGAGGAATCGAGAGGGGAATTTGACTGTGGTCCTAACTGTAAGAACGGACCAATTGGGAGGTTTGAGACGATCCTAACTGTAGGAATGTTTGATCGCTCGATCAGTGGACCTCTCGTTCATTGGAGGAATCGAGAGGGGGATTTTGGTTGTGGTCCTAACTGTAGAAAGGTTTGACCAGGTGACAGATCAAGATTTATTATATCCGGACTCTAACTATGAAAGTGTTGAGTGCACGAACATAGCGTAAGTTTGATTGGATTAAACTTGATCGAATTTGGTGGTCCCACCGTCAATTAGTCTGATCGGTGGCTCCCACTGTGGTCGCCAGATTGTTCGCGGGAAAAATCGTAGCTTTCTTCATTAAAGTCATTGATTACTTTGTTAACAGTTTATCGGTTACAAAGATCCGGTCTTTTTATAAGATCCGGTTACAACGAGATCAAAAGAAAAAGAAAAAGTTACAATCTTCCTTGTTTGTTGAACGAATCGCGAGCTCCTGTTTTGCGGTCACTCGCTTTTGTGGGTTCTTTGCCTGCGCCGGGGTTAATCCGTGGACCACCGCGTGATCTTGATCCGGTTGGACCTACACGGTATGACGGGTATTATTTCGCGAAGGAAATAATAGCCGGCGGGATTAATTCACAAGGAAAATATCGCCTAGTAATCGCAATCGACGACAAGCAAGAATGCGAGATCTTCTCGGGATCAAAAACCAAGTTTTGATCCGGAGGATATAACCGTGTAGATCTTAGATCTGATCTTCTCCGAACTCCTGCTTATTTTACGTGGATGGATCGCCAAGAACAGATCTGATGTTATGTCAAGTCTTTATAATTCCAAAGCTTCAATCTTTTTAAGGTTTTTGAGCCTTTCAATCCAGCAGAGCTTCGGCTCCAAAGTTCCAAGCCTTCAAATGAGCCACCTCTAAGCCTATTTATAGGCATCTCTTTTCAGATATGGCCCTGGCAACAGGTGGCCGAGGTACCGAGCACCAAGAGGTGGCTCGGCCACGCGAGCCCCTCCCTGGTGGCTCGGCTTTGGCCGAGGCCACCAGGTGGTTGGTCGGCGCCCACCGAGTGCCACTCCTAAGGTGGCTTGGCTGTTGGCCGCAGCCACCTTGGGAGTGGCCTCGCGTTTTTGACCCGGCCATCAGGTGTTTGTTCGTTTTTCCATCTTCCTGTTTCGCTGTTGATTTGGAGCTCCGATTTGTTGATCTGAATCCTGATTTGGCAGTCCGGATCCCGATATGGCAGTAAATCCGTTTCGGTGATTGAGTTCAAATCCGTTCCGTAGTTGGATGACTCGTTAACTCATCGACCCGTTGGCTTGATTCCGCACGCGAATGGATGCATTCCGTTGCTTGCGTGCGATTCGTTAACCTCGTCGCCTCGTTAATCCGCTTCGTTGCGTGTCACTTGGCTTCGGCGTTGTGGACTGACACTCGTGTTTGGATATGTCGCCCGATGGTTCATTGGTTTGTTGAATCACCGTGCCGAGCTGTGTTAAGGGACCTATAAGCAAGTTTGTATAACGGCCTACCAGGTACGGGGGTGCGGGCCTGGTGGTCAGGCCAGCTGGTTGGGGTAGGAGGAGGAGATGGCAGGCGGGGCGGTGTAAGGTGTTTGAGGGGGTTTTAAGGCGTCGGAGCTGCAAGTGGAGGGGATGGCGGTCCAGTCGGGTGTGGAAGGGCTGCTGGCGGGTGTTCAGGAAGTGAGGGCTTGTTCGGCGACGGGAAGAGGTGCCATGGTGTTGCGGCCAGCGACCGATGGAGCGGCGGCCAAGCAGCGGAGAAGGGCGGCTCGGGCGCGGGATCCTGGCGGGAGGCCTGGCTGGTGATTGGGGGCCGGGTGTGGTGGGCTTGGTCACTGAGAAGCTCGAGATCGTGGTGCGAATTGGCGAAGGCTGGCCAAGGGAGGAGATGGTGGTGGTTTGTTGAAGGTTGGGGCGAGTGTATGGAGGCGAAGGGGGGAAGAAGGAGGCGGGTAGGGGAGGGGCGCATAGTGGCTGGTCGGGTTTGGGTTCGGGCGAAGAAGGAGAAGAAAAGGATAGAGAGGGAGTAAGGCGACATGGAGAAGATGGTGGAGGTGGTGGGCGTGGGCTGAGGAGGCGGAGAACGTGGGTGGAAGAGAGAGAGCGAAGAAGAAAAAGATATGTTGGGGGCGGCGTGAACAGGAGAGGAAAAAACGAAAAACATAAAAAGAAAATATAAATATATAGGGTTAGGTTTTAGGTATTTAACAAAAATTAATTAAAAATAAATAATTATTGATGTTTAAAAATTAAGATAATTACAGAATAATTATCTACAAATAAAAACGTACATGTTGTGCTAATACAACAGTTGATACGAAATAGTCAAAATATACACATATTGTACAATTAAACGAGAATAATTAATAATAAAAATATATTTACTTATATTTAAAATCAAATAATTATGTGACAATTATCTACACGATAAAACGTACTAGTTGTGCTAATACGACAGCTAATACGCAATAATTAAAATAATACAATAATTTACACAAATAATACGTAATTAATAATTCAACATAATATAAGAATTAATACGTAATAGTAACAATAATACGACATATTATTTAAAATAATACGTAATAGTATCAGTAACATAACGGATAATTCTAGAAATTTTCACTACACTAAATAAATTTATAAATATTTAAATCATTTAAATAAATATAAAACCTTGACTTTAAATTATAGAAAATTATAGAAATTCAAGAAAAATATAAATACTCTTTTAAAAATCATAATTACATATTTTAAAATACTAAAAAATTTATTTTAACTAGTATTAAAATTCATGGTCCTTATACTCACTCAGAAAACTGAATGTGCGTTATGCAGCCATATTTTTCAAGCTCATCGTATCAGTGGTACCAACCACCTCAAACGTCATTTGGAAAAACACAACAGAGTTCAAGTGGCAATGTTGTAGGAGACATTCGTCAATCTCTACTCTCTTAATCATCCACCTCCGTTAGCCTCAGTTCCTAGAACTACGACACAATTAAAGCTAGGAAATGCGTCATCAGTTTTATTATTCTTAAAAACCTTCCTTTTAAATTAGTTAAAGATGGTGAATTTGAAGATATGATTAGAGATGGTTTTTATCATGCATTTAAAAAAAATTTCGTCAATCTTGTCAACGAGATATTTTAAAATATTATCACGAGGAACAAATAAAAATAATTTTTTATTTTTAAGGCTTGAACAGTTAATTTTCTCTAACTTCTGATATTTGGACATCTAAAGCTCAAACTGGCTATTTATCTATCACAACACACTGGATTGATGATATTGGCAAATGTTTAAAAGAGTTGCTTTTTATTGCATTTAAAGATTCACACACTGAACTTAATGTTGCAAATTTAATAATGGAAGAACTTTCTAAATTAGAAATTTTTGAAAAAATATTTTCTCTTTCACTAGATAATATAAGTAATAATAATGTAACTGTAGATCATATCAAATCATCTTTGCTATTGTCATGCGATAGTGAAAATTTTCATATTAGATGCATGTTTCATATTTTAAATTTAATTGTTCAAAGTTCATTTAATGAAATTAAACCCATGATAGAAAAAGTTAGGGTTATAGTTTATGTTCATAATGCTTCTGAATAGAGATTTAAAAGATGGAAATAATCATGTAAAAGAAAAAAATTTAAACCCAAGTTAACTCTAAAAGATGTAGACCACAGGTGGAATTTCATTTATACAATGTTAAACGTAGACAGTTATATGTAGTGTAAAAGAGATGCTACAAGTTTTTTATGAAGCTACTATTGCTATTAGTTGGTTGTTATTATCTAACTATTACTCAAGCTACTATACAAATTTTAAGTATTTCAAACTTTTTTTTACTAATTATCATTTGGATAATTATTTTGGAAATATGATTTTTCAAATGGAAAGTAAATTTAATAAGTATTTTAGACCTAATCCTATTATTTTTGTTTTTAGAGTTCTTATTGATCCATGTTTGAAGGATGTTGGCCTTTAAAATTTATTAAATTCTATATATGAGAACATGATAATAATTACTGATGATGGTCAGACTTTTACTGTTCTTACTAATTGTAACACTATTAAATATTATTTTTAAAAATTATATGAGGAATATGCAGGTAGATATGGTATAAGCACACATTAACCTACAGCTCTGCTTTTACGAGTTCAAGTCGGGGCAAAGATAAGAGTTTTGATAGGCAATTAATGATAGCGAGGCTAACTGGTAGCCGTGAATCTTGATTTGGATCATCATCGAGGAAAGTTTCTGAAATTGAACAATATTTATCCGTACATTTAGTTAATGCTCAAAATAATGATTTTGATATTTTGCAACGATGGAGAGTATACTGAATAGTTTCATATCCTATACTTTCCATCATAGCTTGTGACTTACTGATAGTGCAGGTTTCTATAGTAGCTTTGGAATATGCCTTCAGCACATCGGGATGTTTGATTGATGACCACAGAATAGGTTTCTACAGTAGCTTTGGAATATGCCTTCGGCACATCGGGACGTTTGATTGACGACCACAGAATGTCGCTAGATCTATCTACTGTACCGACGGTAATATGCCTATAAGATTTGTGGAGGTTCGAGAAAAGAACTCAAAGCATCGATCGGATATGTAATATTGAAGATAGAGTTGATGAATTGACAATATGACATAAAGATAGAGATTAGAAATTACTGATTAGTTTGTAATTTTTATTTCTTAGCTGTAAATTTGTGATAAATTATTTTGGAAAGAATTGCAAATGATAGTGATATAAATAAGTAAGTGTCAACCTAGTTGGGATGTATTCATCTATTGTGATGCGATAATTCCCAAAAAATTGTAATTGTTAGTGATTAATAATAAAGAATTTATTTTCTTATCATTTTAATTTCTATGATATTTGTATTTGTAAATTGTATAATTACAAGTGATTAATAATATGCTTGATTTTTTTTCAAAATTTTGTATTTTTTAATTACTCTTGAAATTTCATTTTTTTTGTTAAAAAACTAATTTTTTTTAAAAAAAAAAAAAACAAGCCAGCCCGGTCTAGCCCGGTGCCCGAACCCGAACCCGGCCTGGGCCCACCCGGGCCCTGGGTCCGGGTCTCCCTTTTTGCCCGACCTGGAACCCGGGCTAGCCTGTTTGGATAGCCCTGTCTATATGGATCTGAACTAGTCAGGATTCATTTTAGTTTATGATAATTACGAAGCATGGATCTAATTACTTTATACAATAGGTTCTGGATTCAATATCATTTTACTAATCCGAAAAGTCTACGTATGTTGTGTGATTTTCGCTGTCCATCATGGAAGTTTCTCCACATATGAGTCCTTTTTTTCAGACCATCATCTTTAGATCTATTAAGAGTATCCAAATCATTAGATTTTAATGTATATAAGCTAACAATGAAAATAAATATGAGCATCATAGACCACCCAACAAGTAATTGAAGAATTTTTCTCTCTCCATACCTTATATATCCATTATTTTCTATAAAGAATCAAAATAAGTACCATTATACTCAAATAGAGAACTTCATACGGAAAAAGAATAAGAAAGGAGAATAGAGAGAAAAAAAGAGAAGTTCGTAAGATTTTGCTCCCGAATATCAATCTTTGAAAGTCACTTTAATTAGTAACTGGGGCAAGGTGACCAAGAACTCTATTAACTAATTAACTAATAATTCCAAGTAAAATTTACCTATGAAGATAAAAGAGAACAAGGAGAAAATAGAGAATTGTATGAGTGGAATCATAAAGATTAGAAAAAATAAAAAGATTAATCTAAAATCTTAATCTAAATGTCACATTGCACCGCGATAGTGTTTTACTCTGGCGTAGGATAATATTGTCATCGAAAAAGAACATGATCATATAATCAAGTGAAGAAGAGGGTTTATCATGAACAACCTCTCATCCATATTCATTCGAAGGATGAGATATAATGGATTTTCTGACACCAAAGATCCCAAAGTACTGCGGTAGATGATGATAGAAGTGGTTTGGAGTAATAGCCCCCCGGAATATGATTCCAAATGTTTACAGTGTAAAACAGTAAAAGCAATGACGCGCGAATTTGACACTCTTCTATAAGATTTAAGTTGTCTCGTATTCTATTCTTCCATATTGGACGGAGTAGTGACCTGAATTCTTAACAATTGTTGTACCATCAACTATATGGATTTGTCATGGCCGGAGTTGAAGCTCGCAAAAAGAAAATTTGTTATACTTTTGGCAAAGCAGTGAAGCCTGGTAAACATATTATTTTTGCTAGTGAGTTATGTGATAATTGTTAGATCTGAATAATAAAACTTGAGATCTAAATCATAAAACCATGATTTAATTCAAAGAGATTAACAAGAATCAAAAGGTGCGGAAGCATATACCTGAATCCATTGAAGAAAACTTGATTAGGGTTTTGATGATCTTCTAACCTTAGGGTTTCTCTCTTATGGATCTCTTTAGATGGGGATAAGAGAATGAGAGTGACTAACCCTAGATTAGGGACCATAACTGGGGATAAGAGAATGAGAGTGACTAACCCTAGATTAGGGACCATAACCCCATATATATAGGTATTGTACATTTGTAATTTAGCCCCTCATCAAATTACAGTTACAACCTGGTATCTGCACATATAACCCCATGACTTATTTAAAAACTCATTAACCTAAATTAATTGATCACTTTAGTGGGTTATCCTGAAAGATAGCAATACACATTGATTAATCATATGTGCCCACAAATAGATTTATTAGATTAAATCCAACAATCTCCCACTTGGGCACCATATGATTCCTTAAATTGTGTATAACCTTATGAGCTCAAAAACTGCTATCACTAAAAAAAAGTACTTCCGAACAATCTCGTCTATTGACTATATCAATGTAGGATCAAAACGGCATTCGTCACATTTATCGTAACTAAACCCATCAATGGTCACATATACCAATACAATCAAACGACATAGGTCAAACATGGATGTGCAGCATGAAAATTACATGCAATGTGATCAGTACATGTCTATTTTCAACTGGTCCTCCTTTAGTGAGGTCAAAACCAAACATAATGTAACAGAGTGTCTTAACTGAATACTTTATTCTGATCAGACAATACAACCAAACATAAAGCACCACAATTACAAACTCCCACCAAATCATGATATCCTCAAATAATACCACACTCATATGAGCAGTATGCTCATGAAAGACCTTGGGTGGTAATCCCTTAGTAAGAGGATCAACTATCATGGAGTTTGTCCCAATGTGCTCTATAGATATTTGTCCACTCTATACCCTTTCTTTCACAACCAGAAACTTAATGTCAATATGTTTTGACTTGGTTGAGCTCATGTTGTTATTGGAATACATTACTGTAGATTTATTATCACAATATAACATTAGTGATCTTTCAATATTTTCCAAAATACGCAGTCCCGTGACAAAAATTCGCAGCCATATTCCCTGATTGGATGCCTCATAGCAGACAAAAATTCGCAGCCATATTCCCTGATTGGATGCCTCATAGCAAGCTACAAATTCTGCTGCCATAGTAGAGGAAACTACGAGTGTCTGTTTAACACTTTTTCATGATATAGCTCCTCCTGCTAATATATAAATATAGCCTGATGTAGACTTTCTGCTATCTTGGCATCCAGCAAAATCAGAATCAGAGTACCCAATGACCTCCAGCTGTTCTGATTTTTTGTATGTGAGCATATAATCTTTTATTTTCTGAAGATACCTCATAACCCTTTTGACTGCTATCCAATGATCCATACCAGGGTTGCTTAAGTATCTGCCTAACATCCCAACAATGTACGTAATATCCGGACGCGTACATACCTGAGCATACATAGACTTCCTACAGCCGAAGCATAAGGAATCTTCTGCATTTTCTGAATTTCAAGGTTATCTTTAGGGCACTGGTTGAGACTAAATTTGTCTCCTTTAGCCACAGGGGTGTCTCCTGGTCTGCAGTCTTACATGCCAAATCTTTTAAGTACCTTATCGATATAGCTCTTTTGTGATAATCCAAGAATACCCTGAGAGCGATCTCGATGTATTTGGATTCCTAATATAAAAGAGGCGTCCCCAAGATCTTTCATTTCAAAATTCTTTGATAGAAATCTCTTGGTTTCGTGCAACATGCCTATATCATTAGTGGCAAGCAATATGTCATCGACATACAGAACCAGAAAAATATACTTACTCCCACTGAACTTGTGATATACACAGTCATCAACAATGTTCTGTTGACCTTATAGTTTTGATGATGATTTGGCAAACAATTTATTACTAATAAGTTCTCTAGTGTTTTGTGTTTATGCTCTCTTTTCAGGTATTTCAACACACGTCAATCAAGCGTTAAAGATTCAAGTTCATTCATGTGGATTTACCTAGGTATATGTTTAGTACACTTACATATATTGTATGATTATATCTAAGCTCAATATATGTACACTTAACACGTTTTTTGACGTTTTCTATCATATAAATGATTTTTCATCAAACGTTGTTACAATAAATTTTATCTCATGTTTACAGCTCTTTCGTACTTTATGATATACATATAATACATGCACAATACATATATACATATCTACAAGTCCTATATCAACTTTCACTTTCATAAAAATACAGGTTTTCTAAGCATTTTTCAAAAACAGGTAGTTTTCACAAACGAAAATTGTTTTTCCAAAAATTCATTTTCAAACATGTTCATTTCATCATTTAGAAACTTTCCCCAAAGTTTCATTATTTTTGAATGTGATTTGATATTTTTAACGAATTTTCAAAACTGCCCAAAACCTGTCAGTATTGCTTATATCAGTTTTCGGTCGACCGATCTGGTCGACCGACAGTGGTTTGTTGAGCTCATACTCGCGGTCGACCACACCGGTCGACCGAGAGAAAATCCGATCGATCGAAAATTCCGTCGGTCGACCGCCAGCTCCAAACCCTCATTGTCGATGTTTTTGAACTTAGCGGTCGACCGGATCGGTCGACTGACGAGCTGTCAGAACCTTTCTAACGGCTAAATTTTTTTAACCTTTTCAAACTGGGTTTTTTTTTTCTTATTTTTAGCTGTTGCAATGGGGTGCTATATATACCCCATTGCTGCTCTTCCTCTCTATAACTAAGAAATCCAAGTTTGTGTTTAACAAAATTCCTAAGTGTGTTTAAGAGCTGTTTAAGGTTGATTTCATCAATCTGTTTTCAAGAAAAGTTTTTCATCAACAAGAAGTGGTCTTCAAATCCCATTGGGATCATCCTCTACTGTTCTTCTTGCTTGAGAAGTTTTCTAAACTCTTATATAGCTTGTTATTTCACTTTCATTTCATTTAGCCATATTTATAGTTTCATTCACTATTATCACACACATATTTCAGCTTAGTATTTTCATATTATATAGTGTGGGTTGTGGGGTGTAATTTAGTAAGTGTGAGCTTCATTGTGTTCTCACTTGTTAATTGAGAAAAAATCATTGTATTTAACTTTTATTTGTGAGAATCACTTGTAATACACTTGTACACCGAGAGAAGTGTGAGGCGAGAGATGGGGTCAAATCCAATAGGAGTGGCGTCGATTGACGAACCTAGGGAGAGGTTGTAATCGAGCACTTGAGGAGGAGGACACGGGCTAGGTTCCTACACTTAGTGTGTAAAATGTTATTGCATAGTGTTTGTGTAGTGTGAGAGTTTTCGGTGATCTTGTAAACCAAGTGTGTAGAAGTTCCGGCTTCCAAACCGGATTGTGATAGTGGATATCTCCTCGAGGTGAGGAGCGGGGACGTAGGTCGTGGGGACCGAACCTCGTAAACATATCGTGTGTTTGTGTTTTGCTTGTCTCATATTTTGTTTGTGCATATTCTTATTGTTATTATTGTTCATATCTATCTCTTACAAGAACATATTGATCTATATAATTTTAATTGGCATAAAATCGGATTAGATTAGCATAAGACCCTAATCACCCCCCTCTAGGGTCTAACATGTTCATCTCAAAACCGAACGAGATAATTATTTGTTGAAACTTATGATACCATTGACGAGGAGCTTGCTTGAGTCCATAGATGGATTTTCTTAATTTGCAGACCATATTCTTTGGGTCTCCCGACACAAAGTTTTCTGGTTGCACCATATAGATCATCTCATCAATGTCTCCATTGAGAAATGCAGTCTTAACATCCATCTGATGTAACTCAAGATCATAATGAGCAACAAGTGCCATGATTATTCTGAAAGAGTCTTTCGATGAAACCGGAGAGAAAGTCTCTGTATAATCAATGCCTTCCTTTTGAGTATAGCCTTTAGCTACAAGACGTGCCTTATACCTCTCCACATTACCGTTTGCATCCCGCTTGGTTTTAAAAATCCATTTATAACCAATTGGTTTTGTACCTTCTGGTAATGGAACAAGTTCCCAAACCTTATTGTCTTGCATAGACTTGTACTCTTCATTCATGGCATCAATCCATTGTTGAGAGTTAGAACTTTTCATGGCCTGGAGAAAGTTGATTGGATCATCTTCCAACATTCCATTACTTTCCTCATGTTCTTGGAGAAATACAATATAATCACCCAGAATAACATTTCTCCTTTCTCTCGTGGATCTCCTTAATGGCACTGGTTCTTGAGGTTATTGAGTTTGTTCTTCTGGAACAGGGAGTTGTTCAACATTGTCATCTTGAGGTTCCGGATTTACTTCTTGAGCAACAACAGGTATAGGAACCTGAATATTGTTAAAAGTAACTGTATGAATTGGATCTGAAGCCAATTCCTCCTCAAAAGCAATGTCTCTGACCTTATTTCTCCCCCCAAGCTCAACATCCTCAAAGAATGTTGTTGTTCTCGTCTCAAAAACATTCCTTAGTGTGGGATCATAAAACTTATAGCCTCTAGAGCGTTCAGAGTACCCAATAAAGTAGCTGCTAACTGTTTTGGAGTCCAATTTCTTTTCATTTGGCCTATAAGGCCTTGCCTCAGCTGGAGATCCCCAAATATGTAAATGCTTTAAACTGGGCTTTCGACCAGTCCAAAGCTCATAAGGTGTTTTAGCAACTGCTTTACTTGGTACTCTATTCAGAATGTAAGCTGCTGTCTTTGGTGCTTCTCCCCAGAGAGACTCTGGTAAAGAAGAATGAGCAATCATACTTCTTACCATATCCTTAAGAGTCTTGTTTCGTCTTTCAGCTACATCATTCATGCTAGGTGAACCCGGCATGGTATATTGTGGGATGATACCGCATTCCTCTAGGTATCTAGCAAATGGTCCTGGACGTTGTTCACCTAAACCATCATATCTGCCGTAGTACTCACCACCACGATCAGATCTAACGATTTTAATTCTTCTGTTGAGTTGATTCTCAACTTCAGCTTTATAGGCTTTGAACATGTCCAGAGACTCAGATTTTTTATGAATAAGATATAGGTACCCATAACATGAGTAATCGTCTATGAATGATATAAAATATTATTGACCATTCCAGGATTCCGTAGGGAATGGCCCACAAATATCCGTATGTATCAATTCTAAGACATCCGAAGATCTGTTAGCACCTAATCTCTTAACTTTAGTCTGTTTTCCCTTGATACATTCAACACATACGTCGAAGTCCGAAAAATTAAGGGAATCCAAAATGCCATTAGACACAAGACGCTCAACTCTACCTTTTGAGATATGACCCAAGCGCTTATGCCATAATGTCGCCGAATTTTCCTTATTTAATTTACATTTAGTACAACGTGATTCCACATGTAAGGATTCATTATAAGAAGCAATTGTATCGAGCAAATATAGGTTGTCATAAGTACTCAAGTAACCAGTTCCCACAATATCTGAATTAAAAGATAATCTGAATTGATTGTTTCCGAATGAACAATGATAACCTGATTTGTCCAATATAGAAACAGAAACCAAATTCCGTCTAAAAGACGGTATACAAAAGTATCTTTTAAGTCCAAATAAGAACCAGTTCCTAATAGCAACCTAAAGTGCCAAATTGCTTTCACATCTACCGATTGTCTGTCGCCCACAAAGATGTGTCTTTCAACATCACTTGGCTTTCGGTAGCTCAGGCAACCCTGCATAGAAACACTTATGTGAGTAGTAGCACCAGAGTCTAACCACCAAGTGTTTGTAGGTACTGAAGCTAAATTAACCTCAGAACAGACCAAAGCAAGGAACGTACCCTTATTATCACGCCAGGCGTGATATTTTGTACAGTCCTTCTTTACATGTCCAGGCTTCTTACAGAAGAAACAACCCTGATTATCCTTATGTTGTTTCTTCTCAACTGGACCCTTAGCAGCTTCCTTATCATTCTTCCTTTTCTTGCCCTTATCCTTAGAGGCATAGGCCAAATGAGCACTTTCTGTCTTATCTTGCTTCAACCTGTCTTCTTCTTGCACACAGTATGAAATGAGCTCATTTAGAGTCTATTTCTCCTTTTGGCAGTTATAACTGACCTTAAACTGATTGAATTGTGCAGAAAGAGACAATAAAACCAGATGCACCAATAACTCATCACAAAGATCGAGTTTAAGTGCCTTAAGCTTTGAAGCAATATGAGACATTTCCATAATGTACTCCCTGATATTTCCTTTGTCCTTATACTTCATTGAAATCAAACGAGATAAGAGATTGCTTATTTCTACCTTATCGTTTTTCGCAAAATGCTTCTCAATTTCGGCAAGAAAATCTTTAGCCTTAGTAATCCCTTCGGATTCTATACCCCTGAAGGCTTCCAGAACGCCACGCTTAATGATCATAAGACTCATGCGATTTGAACGCTCTCACTTCTCATACTCCTTCTTTGCATCAGAAGTGCTATCCGTATTGAGAGGTTGGGGTTGTTCAATTCTTAATGCAAGGTCTAGATACATGCAGCCAAGAACAATTAATATGTTCTCTTTCCAAACCTTGAAGTTTGTCCCATTTAGCATGGGAATTGAGTTGATGTTAGTAGAAATTGTTGCAGCAGATGCATTAGCTGAAATAAAATAAAAATGCTCACATCAATAACCATAATTAGTAATCAATAAAATTCAAATAATGATGAATCTCATCCAAGATATCTGGCACAACATTAATATCAAGTCTTTGGATAGTAATATTAACTTGTAAGTGATACATTGTTGCAATGATCAAATATTGACAATAACTCATGTCAAATAATGAAACTATCTTTGGATCGATTCATTATTCACATGTAAACCTTATAATTGTCACACGCTTATCATCGCAGATGTGTATACAGTCTAAATAAATATTAACCTTCCTTTGGGCCGATTAAATATTTACACGAAAGCATACACACAAACATCTCACATTCCTCATGAACAATCTACACAAAGTGGACCCATAATTTAATATGAGAAGCCGAGGCTTAACCATAGTGAACACGAAGTTCGCTTGACTTTGAACGCGAGGTTCGTCTGTATTGAGTACGAGACTCACCTAAGCACGAACGCGAGGTTCGTCTGAAAATAAACTTGATGTTCAACTTGAGAACGAACGCAAGGTTCGTTTTGAAAATGAACGCAAGGTTCGACTTGAGAACGAACGCAATGTTCGTTTGAAAACGAACGCGAGGTTCGACTTGAGAATGAACGCAATGTTCAACTTGAGCACGAACGTAATGTTCGTCTGAAAACGAACGCGATGTTCGACCTGAGAATGAACGCAATGTTCAACTTGAGCACGAACGCAATGTTCGTATGAATCGAGCACGAAGCTCGCCCAAGAACGAACGCGAGTTTTGTTTGAGAACGAACGTAAGGTTCGTTTGAAGCTTTCAAGCCTCGCCAAAAATTGAGGTAACCACCTCCTTAATTTCCGCACGTTTTCACGCGCACGAACCCCTTGAGGGTTTAATCTGAAACCGCCGCCGCTGAATCAACTCCAGCGAGGAGTTTTGAAGATTGACGACAGATCAAAAACCCCCAAAAAAAAAGATAATTATTTTTCTGTCGATTTTTGAACTCAAATCATTTAGATCCAAACCTCAAAAATTGAATTAAACACAAAAGAAATGAACTTTAGAGTTCATAATTGCTACAGATCCAAAAATCGAAAGAAAAAACCAAACAAACAAGAAATTTTACTATTCATCTGAAAATAAAAACCTTGACTGTTCATCCGAAAATAAAAATTTTACTGTTCGCCCGAAAATAAAGAACTTTACTGTTCATCCGAATAATTAAAAAACGTTACTGTTCATCCGTGAACAGATCTGAATCAAACACAAATTAAGATCAAAGAACCCTAATTTTAATCTTAATCTCTTAGAACAAATCAATGGTGGCTCTGATACCACTTGTTAGATCTGAATAATAAAACTTGAGATCTAAACCATAAAGCCATGATTTAATTCAAAGAGATTAACAAGAATCAAAAGGTGCGGAAGCATATACCTGAATCCATTGAAGAAAACTTGATTAGGGTTTTGATGATCTTCTAACCTTAGGGTTTCTCTCTTATGGATCTCTTTAGATGGGGATAAGAGAATGAGAGTGGCTAACCCTAGATTAGGGACCATAACCCCATATATATAGGTGTTGTACATTTGTAATTTGGCCCCTCATCAAATTACAATTACAACCTGGTATCTGCATATATAACCACATGACTTATTTAAATACTCATTAACCCAATTAATTGATCACTTTAGTGGGTTATCCTGAAAGATAGCAATACACATTGATTAATCATATGTGCCCACAAATAGATTTATTAGATTAAATCCAACAATAATTTGAGGAAAACTTAAAATTTAACAAGATGAGAGTGCATGAGGGCAATATATGATCCGTTGCTTTCTTAACATTTTAAGCACCTTAAGTTTTGTATGATCCGTTGTTTTCTTAACATTTTTAACCACCCAATTTTTATTATTTGGTTGTAGGACTGCAAGGATATCTTTTATATCCAAGCATCTGTCCATGTATCTTCTTCATCCAATATTGTAGTAGATTTTGTTATAATGTCCCGACTTGAGGGATTATCATATATATACTATTTTACAGTCTAGTGTTATTTGAGACCATGTTGTTATTTGTTGAGATCTTATCTGGAATATTTGTTATGATTATGAGATAGACACCCAAATAAGCAGTTGGATAATATCTTATCTTAGAGATAAGATATTCATTGCTCTAAGCTCTTATTTACAGATATAGCGTTTTCCATTATGGATGAGAGAGAAATAAATACACCATAGACCTTCATATAGTCGTCATCTCCTTCTCCATTCGAATTCGTACTTTATGCGGTAGTTGTTGTGTGATATGCGGAGGCTTCTCACTGGTTGCTCGGTGTGGTCGTCATCCGGCCATTGATCAAGAAAGGCATGGTGATCCTATAGGAATGATCAAGAAAGGCATGGTGATCCTCAGTAGGAATTGAAAGCCTCTTCTTGCTGTAAAAAACTTCTTTTGAAACAGACCAACAAAACCAACTTAAACACTTGCTAATCTTTTGATAAAAACTCACTGTAAACAAAACTCTTGGTATGTTGAAAGAGGAAGGCACTGGGGTATTTATTCTCACTCAAGACATCAGCCAAAACAACATTGAAAAGACCAAAATACCCCTAGAGAATCAAATCAAAAAATAGCCGTTGCAACACAACGTTCAATACGGCAGTCGATCGTGAAAAGCTGGCGGTCGACCGCGAGGAACAAAAAACAGTAATATGGCTTTTGAAAGCAGGCGGTCGACCACGAAAGTCTATGGATGTGCTACGGTCGACCGTCACAGTCGACCGCGAGCCATAAAAAAGGCAAGCTGGGTTTCTGGACTGCAGGCGGTCGACCGCAAACTGACACATAATTTTTTATAGGTTTTGAACCTGTTTTGGCTGACTTTGAAAATACAATAAAAATGTTAAATCATTTCCAAAAATAGTAAAACTTTGGGAAAAGTTTCTAAATGATAAAATAAACATGTTTGAAAAAGAAATTTTGGAAATGCAATTTTCGTTTGTGAAAACTCATTGTTTTTGAAAAGTATATATAAAACATGTTTTTCGTGAACACAAAAATTGAACTATGACTTGTAAACATGTGTATTTATATTATGCATACATTATATATATATTATGAAGTATGAGAGAGATGTAAACATGAAATAAAAATTATTGTAATAAAGTTTGATAAAAAATCATTTGTATGATAGAAAAAGTCAAACTTGTGTTGTGTTTACATATTGAGCTTAAATATAGTCATACGATATATGTAAATACACTTCTCTTATACCTAGGTGAATGTGCACATATGAACTTGAATCTTTAACTCTTGATCGCCATGTGTTGAATTCCTACAAAGAGAAAAACAAACCACAAAAACTATAAAACAGATTAGCAATAAATTGTTTGACAAATCATCATCAAAACCATAGGACCAACAGATTTATGTAATCTATAAATAGGTGTAGAGATTGAGGGTGAGAAATGTAAAATTTTTTGTAGATCCTCTTTTATAGGATAAGAGGGCTACTTTTTGGGAAGACCTTCTAAATATTGTAAAACTTTAGTTTTACAATAAAAATAAATTTTTTCCTCTTTTTAATTTTCTTTTCCTCGTGAAACTTAAAGAAAATTGAGTCTAAACAAGGGGGGCAATCCCTTGCAATATGAATTTATTTTAGTTTTTGAATTTTCTTATTTAATTAGAAATGTATATTTATGGAATAGTTTCCATTTAATTCATGCTTTCGTTTTGCTTTTTTTTCATGCTTAGTTAGTTTTTCTTGCTTAATTTAGCAGTAGTTTTATTTTAATGCTTAGATAGTTAGTTTATTTCTTGATTTTATTTACTTTTTAAAATTAGTTTCTTTTTTATCTTTTTATTCATGCTTTCTTTATTTTCTCATAATTTAGGAGTTACTAAAATGTGTGACTAAAATTCTTAGGATATTTAGAATTAGAGGAAACTAGTATAACTTATATATTAGAATTAGAATTTCTCTTGTTTATGCCTTATCTATTGATGTAGAGATTAATTAATTAAAATAATAGTTGATAGAATATTCTAATTTGATAGGTTATACCTTCTTAAGTGGTTTGATACTCTATGCTTATTAGTATCCTAAGATTATTATTTTCAATTGATATTATCAATGCATAAATTTCAATTTTATTTCTTAGAATCTATCTTGATAAGCTATGTTATCTTTAATTAGACTGACATGTTATGCTTTTTAATTCTGATGAATATGCATAAAAAAGAGAGTAATTTCTAGATCTAATAAATAGTTATCTAGTGGAATCTATCCTAATTTTCTATTTTAATTCTCTTACTCTCTCTCTCTCTCTCTCTCTCTTAGTTTTTACTTTTGTTAGTTTTCATCTTTTCTTTTGTTTTCTAATTCTTTTAATTTTTGCAATTTATTTCTAGTTCTTTTACCTCTCCATTTTCCCCCTTTTCTCTTGTTTTTCTTTTTTGTTTCTTTCATTTTCATTTTTTCATTTTTTTCCTTTTCTTAATTGCATTCCTATTCTTAACTCTCCCTCTTTCTAGTTTTCATTTTGTTTGCTTTGTAAAATAAACCCATGAACCCACTTTCAGCCTTTTTAATAAAAAATTATTTTGAAGCAACTTCATAAAAAATAAAAGGAAAATCTCCAACTTAAAAAAAATCAAAGAGACCCCTCCTTATGGTTCGACTTTTTCTATACCATAACTTGGTTGTGCGCTAGCAACATACATATTGTCACACACAACACTATCACATGGGATCTCCAGCTTGTCCTCTCCTCAAAACCTCTCCCCTCTCCACCCTCCTCTTGCCTCCGCCTCTATTCTTCTTCTTCATTGATCCCTTTCTTCGAACAAAACCAAAATACTCTAACAATCTACTTCTCAAACTAAGTCTCGAGGTTGTGACACATTCCTTTCAAAATATAGGGTCATCAAAGAAATTTTCTCTTTATAAAATATTGAAAAAGGGTTTTAGATAATAGTCCCTTAAATCTCCAATAATTGCGTATTAGTCTCTCAAATCTTAAAAATTACATATTAATCCCTTAAATTTTCAATAATTGTAATTAGTCCCTTAAATCTTGAAAACTGCATATTAGTCTCTCAAATCCTATAGGGTCTTGCGAAATGGTCACTCTGTTAGTATTTTAGTTAAAAGACCTAATCATGGTCAGGTTAACTCCTAACTTAAATTCTACAATCTCCAAACTCTTCTCTCCAATGTTTTTTTACCTTTGTGAAGCTCGATTTTGGGCTAGGATTTTTTTACTAACCATTGGAGAAGAACTTGGTTCAGGTGAGTTTGGATTTATTTTAAACATGTATTAGTTTTGAACCTATCAAGAAATAGGTTGAGGAACATTATAGAGGGGTAAGATGGTCATTTGCCTATAGCCGTTAGATTAGACGGAATATTCTCCCCAAATCAATCTATTGTGATTTAACTTGAAGGACTATTTTGCAAGACCCCATAGGATATGAGGGACTAACATGAAATTTTGAATATGTGAGGGACTAATATGCAGTTATTGAAGATGTAAGGGACTAATATGTAGTTTCCACGACTTGAGGAACTAATATGCAATTATTGAAGATGTAAGGGACTAATATCTAAAAGACCCAAAAAACTTATTAAAAAAACCAATTTAATATTTTGGATGACATGTATTGCGCACGCGCATATACCAATACCAATACCAAGCACCCAAAAAGCGGCCCATTTGGAGAGCCTCCAACTAATACCGCCACATTTTTCTTTCTTCTCCATTTCCCTTTCTTTCATTTTCGTCTTCTTTCTTCAACCGTTCCATGGGTCTCCGCTTCGTCGCCTCCTCAAAACCTCTCCTCCTCTTTCCAGTCTCCTCTCGCCTTCTCCTCCATTCCCCTTCTCCGTCTTCAGTTCCTCGCTTCAGGCCAAACCCAGAGCCCTTCAGCAGGCTCAAGCTCAGACCTAGGGTTTCTTGCTCTTCCCATCCCCAAAACAATGCCGTCGAACGAACCGACTCCGAGGTCGGAACCGAGCGAGAACCGAGCTCAATCTCGTCGGATTCGCAAAGCATCTGGAAGCAGATGAAGGAGATCGCTCTCTTCGCGGGGCCCGCCACTGGTCTGTGGATTTGTGGGCCCCTCATGAGCCTGATCGACACCATGGTCATTGGCCAAGGCAGCTCTCTGGAGCTCGCTGCATTGGGTAGTTTCAAGTTTCATTTAAGGGAAGGGGAAAAAAAAATCCTTTTTTCCTTTTTTGGGTTATTGATTTTGTTTTTATTTTTGTTTTGCTTGAAGGTCCGGGGACGGTGTTTTGTGATAATTTGAGCTATATATTCATGTTCTTGTCTATAGCTACTTCCAACATGGTTGCTACTTCTGTTTTGTGATAATTTGAGCTATATATTCATGTTCTTGTCTATAGCTACTTCCAACATGGTTGCTACTTCACTTGCTAGAAAGGTCAGTTGTGAAATTCATGTTCTTGTCTATAGCTACTTCCAACATGGTTGCTACTTCACTTGCTAGAAAGGTCAGTTGTGAAATTTTGAGCTTATTGGGTATGAATAAGGATAAAGTGGATAGCTTTTTGTTTAGTCAGGGTAGGCGAATATATAATGATGGAAGTTTTGGTGTCTCCGTTCTTGGGGACATTGTGAATTTAAAGACTATATATGTGGAACATAAACTTCATAATATATCATAGGATCACTTTTCGTCTATTCCTGGGTTGGTAGTTGCACCACATTGTCATCACATATTCATGATTATGCCAACTCATCTTCTAACTGAGCTTATCGCCTCATGATAGTCCTTAATCTTGCGAAACTTACAAATAATTATGTGAATGAGTTAGGTGTGTGAATGATCATTAAACATTAGTGCGTGTAATCCTTGACATTCAAAGGGTTTACAGATGCTTCACTCTTTACCGTCTTGAGAGGTTAACTGTGCCAATCTGCAACAACATCAACAACAAAGCCATATCCTTGACCTTTATGTTTGGCTGCATGAACTCCTCAGCTCTGTTAAGCATCATCCCTTTTATAGGATTTATCTTGATTGCTTATATAATTACTTGCACAGAAGCCACATTTTAACCATGCTAACTTGTGTCTTGAAACACTACATCTACAACATACACCCAAGCCTGTAAACTCTTAACTTCCTATAATTGCTTGACTGTTGGATATGCAAAATCTTAGTTATGTTTCCTATTTACTGACTGTTGGGATCTCTAACTGTCCTGCTTAATAAGATACATGCTCGTTTACGGATATTTTTATTTCAACAAATGCCTGGAATCTCTGCCTTGATTTTATGTCTGTAGACATGGTATTTACACAAAGCAGCTGCATTTCAGAAATCTATATTTGGCAAAAATATTATTTCATGTGTGTCCTGGTTATTTCATGTAACTTTGCACTTAACATCTCTAATATGGATGCAGGATAAAAATTTGGCGCAACATCAGATATCAATGTTGCTGTTTGTTGCATTTGCTTGTGGCTGTGGAATGTTTCTATTTACAAAGTTGTTGGGTGTACGGGTACTAACTGGTAAGCAAAATCTTATAGAAGTGACCTGCTTCCACCAAAATAATCTTCTTTGAAGTCATTTAACTTTTCTATTGGTGATGTGTCAATCTTGCAATATAACAGCTGATCTCATGAATGTTAAAATGGCCTGCACTTTTGAAGTTTGGGCCAATAGATGTTATGGAGTTTTCATAAATGAATTCAGTTAGCCAATTTGAATTCACTTATTACTGGTTTTACACAAAGCATCAGTATAACCACATTTCTGGAGTCATGGTTATATTTTCACACTTTGTTTTTTTGGTTCCTTTCTATGTTTAGCTTTTACTGGGTCTGAGAATTTGCACCTTCTTCCTGCCGCTAACACATACGTTCAGGTATGTTCATCTTCAAGCAACTTTTTATGGATGCTTTCAGGAAGTAGCTGTCAGTTTCTAAATTGTTTCTAATTGTAATAATAGTACTCAATTCTGCAGGTTTTTAAAAATAACTGTTTACTCTTTAATTATAATTACTATATATATTTTTTCTAAGGAATATAGGGCTTTGTTAATGTTATGTCAAGTGTGAACTTCTCATTTATTTTATGATTTTTTTCCCATAAAGTTATTGAACTCTACGACTTTTGTAAAGCATTCAACTGTTCTTATGAGCGACTTCATCTACATATGGTCAGCCTTAGTGTGATACCTAATTATAACTTTTCCCAAAAGTTTCAACTTAGCATTTTGAGTTTTCCTCAGAAGTACTTGCTTATGTAGTTATGTGGCTAATTACGCAACTCGCAAACCATTTTTTTATTAGAGGTAAAATAAGATCTCAGTTTTAAAATGGTAAACAAAGGAGAGAAAGATCTTTTACCCTACACAATCTTGGTTTTGATTTGATTAGGATTTTTATTTACTTATCCTTAAGTGTTTAGTTACTTTTTTTTTCCTATAAATAAGAGGTGTAATCCTCCATGGGAGAAAGACATTAATGAATAAAAAAATTAAGTTTGAGAATTCTCTCTAGAGCATGTGAGGTGTTCTTTAGCATGTGATTTGCCTTTTATTGGGGTGTGAAGCCATTGGGTATGAAACCCCTAGGTGTGAGGCCTAGTTATTTATCTAAATTTCTCCACTTTTAATCCTAGCCATTCGATCTCAATCGCAAGTCAAAAAAGTTACTGCTCACGGATGAACGGTGTCCGTCGCAGCCTTGAGATCTAACACCATTCGCCTCTGATGATGCCACAATTGTTTGAATCCGATTGCGTACGCCAACAACGACCCTCACTTGAGTATCGTCATCGCCGACTCTCCTCCGATCGTTCCTTAATGAGTTATGATCCCACGACGCCAAGGTCTTACTACACAACTCTGGAAAGATCTGCGACTAAAAAATTTACTGTCCCCCCCTCCAAATCACGTTCAGATTTGAGCACCCACCATAATTCATAGTATCGAGAATCTTGTGCTTTTCCATTAGATCCGGGTTGGCGCCGAAGGCAACACATTCGAGAGCCATTTACTTTCGGATCGGAGCTTCTTCCTCGACCCCCATCATTTGGTATCAGTGCCGAAGGATCCACAGTTATCAATGGTAAAATACCGCTATCTCCTTCACAAGGGTATGATTTTAATCCACTTAAATTTGATATCCTAGCCTACTTTTATGGATTTGATGGATATGAGGAGCCTTATGAATTTGACGTCTGTATTTTCAATATAGAAGATATATTTTCTATCTATGATATGTCATAATTAGAAATGTATTTATATGTTGAGTGTAGGTTAAAGAGAGGCAAAATATTGGTGGTATAGAAACTATTATCATTCAAACATCCATCATGGACAATTATGAAAGCTCTTTTGGAGAGGAGATACTTTAGTCCACCATCTAGAAGATATTGTTTCTCTTCAAATTCTGAAGCAAAGCCAACACAAATTCCTCAATCCTGACCAGATGTGGATCTTCAATCAAAATTTGATTTCAATCCAATTCCGGAGCCTCAACTTGAGTAGGACGAGAAAGTAGAGCAAGATCAAAATTTTAATCAAGAACCAAAGCCCGAGCTTGAGCATGAGTCAGTCATATTCAGATGTAGATCAAAAGATCAATACGGAGTATGAGCCTGAACTGCAGCCGTAAGAAACAAATCAAAAGATAGATCCATGGCCCAAGCTTAAACAAGAGTTGGAATAAAAAACAAGGCAACAAGTCAATCTAACGCTCAAGCTTGAATCAAAACCATAGCTCAAGTCAAGCCTAGAATCAGAACTTAAGTTCGATATGCGGTGCAAATTTTAAGATAATCTGGTTATTGAGTTGTTATTCCAGACCCTCCACCACTAACTCAATATCGGGTTTTACAGCTCATCTTGAAGATCTTCCAATCTACAATAATATTCTTCTCACCAATCAAGTCAAATATTACGCTATCTCATTATAAAACTCGAGGTCAAGTTTTTTCAAATAAGGGGAGATTTGATGTAGGACAATCGTGGACCCTCCATATAATGCGATTATGATTTATTCTAATCTTTTCTTTTTGGGTAGGATTTTCTTTTATTCTATGCAATCTTCTTTTTAGTTAGGATTTCTTTAGGATTTGATTTAGAAATCTCTTTCTATTTTAGTTAGGATTTTATTTGATTGCATCTTTTAGTTATCTTGGGTTTTGATTTTGATTTGATTAGGATTTTTATTTATTTTCTTAAGTGTTTAGTTACTTTCTTTTCCTATAAATAAGAGATATAATTCTCCATGAGCGATAGACATTAATGAATAAAAAAAATTTAAGTTTGAGAATTCTCTCTTGAGCATGTGAGGTGTTCTTTGGTATGTGATTTGCTTTTAATTGGGGTGTGAAGCTCATGTGTGTGAAGCTTCTAGGTGTGGTGCCTAGCTATTTATCTAAATTTCTTCACTTTCAATCCTAACCATCCGATCTCAATCACAAGTCAAAAAAAGTTAATGTTCACGGATGAATAGTGTCCTCCGCAGCCTCGAGATCCGACATCATTCGCCTCCGATGATGCCACAATCCTTCGAATCCGATTGCGTACGCCAATGACGACCCCCGCTTGAGTATCACCATGGCCGACTCTCCTCCGATCATCCCTTAATGAGTTATGATCCATCGCCACCAATGTCTTACAACACGACTCTGAAAAGTTATTGACGACTAAAAAATTTATCGTCTCCTCCTTTTAGATCACGTTCAGATTTGAGCACCCATCAAAATTCACAGTATTAAGAATCTTGTGCTTTCCCATCGGATCCGGGTTAGCGCCAAAGGCAACACATTCGAAAGCCATATACTTTCGGGTCATGGCCCCCGCACCGTCCCCCATCAATTTGTTTCTCAATTGGAAAATTTTCTAGGTTATTACAGAAATATCAAACGATAGAGAAAAGTTAATGACAAATAAATTGAACAAATAAGATAAACAGGAAATAAATAAATCACAATGAAAGAAATCAAAGAATTAGCGTACACAGATGAAAAATAATAATCCTTAAATCACATCTCTTGTCAACAAAAACATCCTTTTATTGCCCTACAACTGCCCAAAAAATTAGGCTCCAGTCATCAAATTAAATGCCCAAGTAAAATTAGATACAAGCCCAACTCTGACCAAAACAAAACCTGATCCAAATCAATGCAAGAGGAACTCAAATGCAATATTGGTCGAAAACTTAGCAATAGCAAGAGCAGTAGTGAATGTGACCAAGCTTGAACTCGACACAGAGCCTCCATTGCAGCAATGTTGTTAACCATCGCGGAAGCCAACACAACTGTCATTAATGCAAAAGTGAAGAATCTGAGTTTCATCATCACCGCCAGTATTAATAAGAAAAGACTAAATTTTCTTCTTTCTTCAATGAAAAAAGTGAATATAATTAGGGAGGTTGAGATGATGTTTTGATGTTTATATAGGAAATGGATGAGGAAAAGAAACTTGTATATGAATGAATAAGGGAAGTTAGAATTTTTTTTGTGGGTAAAAAGAAATCAGCAAAAGAATTTCAAAGGCCTTGCTGTCTTTTGGACTTTAATCGGTGGGCTTTTACGTTAATGATTGGCTTTTGAGCTTCATCTCCACCCCAAGATTAGAAACTCCAAATAGCATAAAGATTAATGACACCTCCAATAGTGCAATCCATTAAATATCTAATTTACCAATAAGAGATTTTAGGTTAAGCATTGATATCATGTAGTTCAATGGGTTTTGGATTCTAGGGAATTATGTTTTTGATTGACCACTAAATTATTATTAGCTAATAGGAGTGTTAAACAAATTTTGCATAAAATATATTTTATTTAATGCTTAGAATATGACACATAATAGTATAGATTAGGAATTATTAAAATTAAAGGGCCATGCCAACTCATATCAATCGGTATTATTAGGTAAAATCTAACACATAATTAATTGCAATATTAATTCTTCATGAGGAAGATACCTAGCACAATAAATTTGAGTAGGAAAAGTGGGATTACATATAAAACAAATGTCCCACAGTTGCCTCTTCTAAGTGATCCATTTATGAACATGCATAACACACAAAAATCACTACGAACAAGAGCAATGATTTGTTATCTCTCTTCTTAAAAGGTTTACATATTGCACATCTTATAATTTACAACTAAGTTTTACATAGAGCATTAGTGTAAAATGGAAAATAAATGTTTGTTATAGCATGGATTAACAAAATAGCTAGATGTCTTTTAATAACAATATTTACCATAATTCAATTTAAGAAAAAAAAGGTTAGCTACAAATGCACATCTTGAGATTAGTCATTTATTATCCCTAAACTTTTCTATTGGCTTAATGCCTCAACAGAGTTCTCTCTCCACCAATCGTACCTATAAGAGAAAAAGGGGGTCTCTACAACACACTGAAATATATGAGAATCTCTCTGCAATACATATATGAGAATCTCTCTGCAATACATTCGCATCACATGACAACTATGTAATGAGTCTAAATGATAAAGGGATAGGTTTATTTGGGTATCATAGGGTGTAAGTGCTAATAAAATAATATGGGTAATGAGTGTTTTGTCACATATAGTATAGTGGATGTATCTACAATGAACCTTAAAAGAATTTGACAAAAAATAAACTTGATAACTATTACACATGATCATATTTTTGAAACATACGACAATTCCAAAAAACAATTAAATGGCGCTAACAAACATACTGAGAAATTAGACATCAGTTCAAAATCCAAATTAGAGGCATCCTAGAACATCTACCAACAATCATGCATACAAGAAAAACACACACATGCCTTATTATTCTTAGCTGATAAGGATTGCAAGTAATGCTGGACAACATGATTACTATTCAAGTTTTTGATGAGATTGAGCAAACTTGGTTTAAGAACCACACATTGTTATAAATAGCAACAAATAGAGTCGTAATAGCAGCGCTAATAGCGTTCGTTAGCAGCCTCTTTGAAACGATACTGCCCAATAGTGACATATTGTGGAACATTTGCTTTTCGCTTACAAAAGTGGCCAATAGCACGCTATACCGGTGGGTAGCAAACGATTGCGAGTAAAATTTGTTTTTTGACTGCTATTTAAAAGCGGCTTTAAGTTTATTTTTTAATTAAACCTGACCAGCACCAGCAAGACCCAATATTTTAAGTCATTACCAATCGTGGTCTTTTTTGTCTCTTGAGTCTCCCTTTCGCGATCTAACTCTAAAATAACCCTAGCCCCTAAAAAGGTCGTTGCCTCCCACTGCATCCCACCACCTCCCCTCGACTTTCGGCATCTTCCTGCCGCTTCCTGCCGCTCTCCCAGCCTCTGACACCCTCAGCACCTCTCACCACCACAACACCTCTCACGTCCTTTCGTTGTGAGCTCCTCCTATTATAGTCCTCTCACCACTCACCTCATCTTCTCGAAGACGACAACTCTTCAACTTCTCCAGTCCTCTTCAATATTATGTGATAGTTATATGTCTATTTCATGCTTAGAATCTCTTTAAATAATCAAATATGCATTTTTAGATTTTCCTATTTTTTAAATATTTATAGATATTTAAATTAGACCCATTATTGACTTTGCGCTTTTTGCCACCATTTTGCCGCAATAGCCTCAAATAGTCTTAGTGGTGCTTGATTTGTTGCTGGGTTTTGAGAGTCTCAATTAGCATTTGCACTACTCTTGCCCTGAAGCAATATAAGCATTTCACATTCTAATTAGATCTAATAAAAACAATTAGACATCCTAAAACTAGTAAGTTTTAATATTCGGTCAAGTTAATAGTATGAAAACCTTGAGGGGTAGGAAAGTATGAATTAAGAAAGAACAGATCCAAAAATATCCAAATAAACACTGAACTGAACGTATCTATGAGTTATTAGAAGCATTCAATAAGGAAAATGAAGCAACATGCAAACATATAAACATCAAATGAAGTCAATGAATCTATGGGAACTCAAACAATGAAAATGCACAGCTAGAAGACAAACATCAGAACTATAACTCAAATTAGACAATCCTAAAACAAGTAAGTTCTAATACTCAGTCAAGTTGACAGTATGAAAACCTTGAGAGGTAGGAAAGTATGAATTAAGAAAGAACAGATCCAAAAAGATCCAAATAAACACTGAACTGAATGTATCTATGAGTTATTAGAAGCATTCAATAAGGAAAATGAAGCAACATGCAAACATATAAACATCAAATGAAATCAATGAATCTCAAACAATGAAAATGTACAGCTAGAAGACAAACATCAGAACTATAACTCAAATTAGACAATCCTAAAACAAGTAAGTTCTAATACTCAGTCAAGTTGACAGTATGAAAACCTTGAGGGGTAGGAAAGTATGAATTAAGAAAGAACAAACCCAAAAAGATCCAAATAAACGTTGAACTAAACGTATCTATGAGTTATTAGAAGCATTCAATAAGGAAAATGAGGCAACATGCAAACATATAAACATCAAATGAAATCAATGAATCTATGAGAACTCAAACAATGAAAATGTACAGCCAGAAGACAAACATTAGAACTATAACTCAAATTAAAAAAAATTCATGAGTTTCCAGATTAATAATTAGAATCTAATAGAATAGTAAAATCTAAAGGAGACACAGACCTATCGAAGTATCAGATGAATCAAAAAACATGTCCATAAGAATTCAAGTTATGGAAATAAAATTTACATGCAGAAGAGGGAGCTTGGAAAAAATTTCACCTGATATAATATCAAAATAATCCACATTGTTCAGGGTCCGCATTGAACATAAGAATTTAAACTAGGCCAAACGAGTATAATATTCCGCTGGAAGCTATAGTTAAATTTCAAATAGAACTTTAGCATATATAAATATTGACTAAAGTCAACAATTATCCATCAACTGTTCAGTGCTGGAACTTGAGGCCTAGCATGCAATCGTTATATACCAAGTCAATAATATAAAAAGTGTGGCAATTACCATGAAAGTAAAAGAATTTTATGTAACATATACCCATTCTAATACACTTAATTTACTGAAAACTTAGTGATTAGCAAAGAATGTGCCTCTATAAAACAATCCAACACGTGAAAAAAATGAAATGTAAACAAGAACAACTCAACAATTACTCATTAATCATTTGAATATAAAAACACCATTTACATGTAATACATGCAACGTAAATTAGAATAAATCAGCAATTACACATTAACTAAATCAACATAAAACCATCAAAGCATGTTATAAGATACAATTTAAACAATAATAAATCAACAATTACCCATTAATAGTCTATAAATCATAAAAACATAAAAAAACGAAAAGCATGTGACATGGTGTAATCTGAAAAAACATAAAAACACCCAAAAAAGAAAAATACATGAGATAAAGAGCAACCTATATAACATAAAAATAAACTCTAAAAAACATATGGGAAAAAAATGCAATCTAGACAACATAAAAAACATGAGACAACACAAAGAACATAAAAAGCCACATGAAAAAATGCAATCTAAACGAAATCAAAATACATGTGACAAAATGAAATGTAAACAACAAAATCACCAAGAACATGTGACATAATGTAAGCAACATAAAAAACGACCTAAAAACAAGTGCCATAATGCAATTAACAAGTGGGATTAGTATCACCCATGCGTATTCAACGCGACCCTACTGATCTCCGACGGATCTTGTGTAAGCTTAACCACAATCCTCATCCTCTGTTACTCAGTGCACATATCAAGCAACTTCTGAACCAAGTAATTCCTAAACGGGTTCATCATGAGATCGGCTATGTGCCCGATGACTCCATTAAAGATCCGATCCACATCTTGCCTCCTCTCCTAAAACTTCCTCTGCAAAAGCCTACATCCACTCTAGTTCTTTGCGCAGTGATAAATGTAGTCTGGAATCTACATCAGATTCTAGAACCTCACTGAATTATTTGTCCCATATTCTAATCTTTTCTTGGTGTTGGTGCTAGTGCTGGTGCTATATAATGTCTAGTTGAGGTGATTGAGGTTCGAACCTGGTTGGGATTGGAGGCGGGCGAGGAGGGCATTGATGTCAATGTTATCTTTAACGAGTGACGGTGCATGATGATGTTGTGATGGGCATAGATGGGATGAGTGTAGTGGGAGGGGATAATGGGTGCAGGATGATGATCATGTTAGATGATGATAATGAGACATGGGGATGGGAGGAAGGGGTGTGATGACGTGACTTTCAGAATATCTTTTAGAAGAAGATCCATCTCCTTCTCCAGTGCGCTTCTCAAGCTTCGTGGCTTTCTTTCTCTTTTTGTGATTTTTTTTTTGTGGGTGTTTAAGAGATTTTGCATACAATGGAGATTTAGGTGTTGAAGAATGGAAAGAGGTGAGGAAGAAGATGAAGAGAAAGGGAGAGGGATAATATATAGTGTATTGGTTTTATAGAGTTTTTTCTTTTCACATCGGGAAAAGAATTATTTACGGTTTGTTGAGGGAAAAAATAAAGGCATTGATATATTATGAGATTTTGAGGGTTAAGGTTACCATAGACGGTGGGTTGCCCTTTACCAAGGTTCAAAGGATGTAAATATACAATGCAATGATCACCCTTACAAATTTGAAGATTTGCAAGTTGAGGAATGTAGAGAAAATAAAAAAGATAAGATTGAATACCGGAACAAGCCTTTGGATAGAGTTCTAATAGTTTCTCGTGTATAGTTTTTCATGATGGATATTAGTTTGAGAATTATCATAGTTTTGTTGGTAACTATATAATTCTCCATGACTAATTCAACATTTTCTTACATGTATCACATTTCCACCTAAATAATGTACTCGGGATAGTAGCCAATTTTTCACAAGGTTCTCTATTAGGATCCAGATCATTAGATGCTATAAAATGTAATACAATTTGATGATCCAAACATTTATGACCAATCATGCAGACTTCGTAATCTGAGCGAAAAAGTAATTGTCACAAACAAATGACTTTGTGTTAGCATAGCGTACGTGTGTTGCACGTGGGTATACTTGTTTGATGTTTTGAATTTGATTATATAAGAATTTGTGTAATAATGTGCATAATTGTAGTTGTTGGCCTGTGTCATGCACATGTACTCCAATATCATTTACTCGTAAACATAACTGTAAATGATTCATTATTATTAAAATATTGAAGGGTTTGGGATTTATTATAGATATATAGAAAGCATATGTAGAAAAGTAAAACTTCATAGAAAAATGAATAAAATAACTAAAAATTGAAAAGATATTATGTCATGCTTTTTCAAATCATGACAATGAGAAAAATTGGATACAAAAGCCACTACCAATATTTAATGGAAGAATTAGTAACATTAAAACCAGCAATGCTACTTTTCTTTAATTCATTATTAAAATTCATTTTTATTAAAGGGAATAAAATTAAAACCTTAATTGAATTGTTAATAGAATAAATTCATGATTAAAATGTGATGCCTTAATTTATTGCAAACATATGAAGGAAGAACTAATATCAAGTATCTATATGATTTGAGAAATTTAAGAAATACTATGATTTTTGAGAATCTTTTAAATTAAAGCGCAAGTCAAGTGACATTCTACTGAAAATGACGATGCATGTATTTCAATAAGTATCAGAACGGACTGCATGAATCTTGTTCTTTCATCTGATTAGCTCATTAAGTGATTTGTACGTAATCAAATCATCTTAGTTAATTTGTTTCTCAATTAGAAAAAAATTCTAGGTTACTACAGAAATATCAAACAATAGAGAAAAGTTAATGACCAAAAAATTGAACAAATAAGATAAACGAAGAGAATAAATAGATCACAACAAAAGAATTAGCCTACAAAGATGAAGAATAATAATCCACAAATTATCTCTCCTCTTGTCAACAAAAAGATCCTTTATGCGCCCCCCCACCCGAGGCCCACAGCCCACCCCAAGCTGTCCAAAAATTATGCTCCAGTCATCAAATTAAAGGCCCAAGTAAAATCAGAACCAAACCCTGCTCCAACCCAAACAAAACCTAACTCAAATCAATGCAAGAGGAACTCAAATGCAATGGCGGCCGAGAACTTAGCATCAACGGGAGCAGCCGCGAAGGTGGCCAAGCTCGGGCTCGACACAGAGCCTCAATTGCAACAATGTGGTCAACCATTGAGGAAGCTATAAATGAATGAATAAGGGAAGCTGAAAATTTTTATATAGGAAATGGATGAATAAGGGAAGTTGAAAATTTATTTTTATAGAGGAAATGGATGAGGAAATTGTAAATGAATGAATAAGGGAAGTTGAATTTTTTTTTTATTGTGGGTAAAAAGAAATCAGCAAAATAATTTCAATGGCCTTGCTGTTGTTTGGACTTTAAGCGGTGGGCTTTTAGGTTGATGAGTGGCCTTTGAGCTTCATCTCCACCTCAAGATTAGAAACTCCAAATAGTATAAAGATTAATGACACCTCCAGTAGTGCAATCCAATAAAGATCTAAATTTCCATTAAGAGTTTTTATGCTAAGCATTAATATCGTGCAGTTCAGTGGCTTTTGGGTTCCAAGGAATTGTGTTTTTGATTGAGCACTAAATTTATTATTCGATAGGGTATGTAACAAGTTTTGCATAAAATATTTTATCAGCTAAATATTTTATCAGCACTAAATTATTATTATCCAATAGGAGTGTTTAACATATTTTGCATAAAATATATTTTATTTAGTGCCTAGAATAGGACACATAATAGTATGGATTAGGAATTATTGAAATTGAAAGGGGCAAAATAGACAATCAAAAGTTTTGACACACATGTCCTCTTTTATAAGTAGTATAGATTCATGTTTTAAACTCAGTTCTTAGAAGCATTACATTTTCTTTTTGCCTACAATTGTACAAGCACCTGAAACTGTTTTATATCATTGTTTAGCATTTAAGATATACAATAATATGCTACTCTCTCACTTGGGATATTTTTTCAACACTCATTGCATTCTTGAAAATATTGTACCTTTGGTATCTATTTTGCCTTTTCCTTTGAAAATCAATAGTTTCCTGATGCATATAAATGGATTGATTTTTATTAGATTCGTGGGTTTGCATGGCCATCAGTTCTCGTTGGCATGGTTGCTCAAAGTGCTAGGTATTTTCTTTTTATTATAATTATATGCCTATAACCTGTTAGCTTCACGTTTATGTACAATATTTAATGATGGATTCTTCCAGGTTGTCCTTGAAAAATGATAATTTGTGTATATATTGATAGCAATTTGAACTTCATTAATATTGTGGTACCATTAGTTAGACTGAAGTAATTTTCTAGTCAGTACCATGTGCATCTTCCCACATGTATTTTTATGTGTAAATGCAATTGTGACTTATGTGGTCATAATGTTGAATTACTTGCTGCAATTGCTTCTGCTTGAATGTTTGGCAGCTTTGGCTTGTATTTAATATATTGAACTTGACATATTTCCATTTGAATAATAGCCACATAGCCTTCATCTACTACTTTTGGTAGGCAGAATCAATTGACATGAACTTCAACCATCATAATATGCTCTTTGACATTGTTTCCTCGAATATTTGTGCAGATCTTTGATTTCCCCTGATTAATTATCGGCTATGAAGGAATACATTAGCTACTTTCACTAGAGCCTGTTCGGTTATATGCTGTACATATGAATACCATCACAGTTTTTACAGTATATATTCCCATTAACCAACTCCTATGCCTCCTCTAATATAGAGATTCATTTACCTTACCCAGTTACCCTTTCTGGTTACAAATCTATCCAAACTTTCAGTTCTGCCAGTCACTTCACGTGTATATCCCATCTTTCTTTTAGTGAAGTTCATTTTTCTGTCCACATCTGATATAATGGATCTAGTAGAACAAAAGTATACCCAATATGAGGCTTCAGGTTCTTGGCAACAGCAGATCATTGAGAAAGCAATATTGTTCTGAGTGCCACAAGCGATGCCTATATCTGACCCAACTTTTGAAGCGTGAAGGAAACATGGCGCTTCAAAAAATTCCATAGTAATTGACCAACGATTGCATACCTACCATGGTGGCAACTAGAACATAATTGAGTGAGAACCTTAAGATTGACGGAGCGAATCGTGTGATACACGTGTTGTTAGTTTTACACTGTTCCTTGACAAGTCCAAGCATGCTAATTTTCTACTTAAGGCACAGTTACTTGGGAATATGCACGTGCGTATTTACTATTTTGCTGCAACTGCAAATTTCGTCTATAATTTCAAATGTTATCTAGTGATCTGATGGTGGAGGTTTAACAAGTAGATGTGACTTCAGTGCTTAGATAGTTGTTGTTCCAATATTGTTCAAAAGTATGCAATCACTTACGTCAAAGGGTCCATGTGGCCAGTTGCATGAAACTTGAATATAGAAAGCTACTATCTGCCCTGCGCTCAACATCTGCTGTTTCAGATAATGAGTACAAATCTGCATTACAGAATTTTAAAACTGTGCAACATCTTATACATGTACTACATATTCTGTCAAAAGTTGTAGTGATGTTAATTTTGCAGCAGTGTTGGTTTTGCAGTATGATTTACTTCTAATTTACCATTATTATAGTCTATTATTGTAGAAGATGAAAATAAAAAATTGTCTTCTACTGAGTTCATACTATTATTTCCCTTTTCAGTCAGTACATACATGAAGAATTTTTCTAATAATTTATGGGGATTGTTCGGTGTACAGTCTAGGCATGAGGGATTCATTGGGGCCATTGAAGGTTTTAGCGGTTGCGAGCGCTGTAAATGGGATTGGTGATGTACTTCTTTGTTCTGTATGGGGCTATGGTATTGCAGGTGCTGCATGGGCGACAATGCTTTCACAAGTATGACTATTGCAGTTTTCATAATTATATGCACTTACAAGTTTACATATGCATATATTCCACTGGCTAGTCATGTGCTGAACTTAAATCTATGTGGAAAGGGCTAATGTTTTCTACTAGAGAGTTCTCTCTAGAATCTCTGTCTGTCTGTGCGTGCATGAGCGCCACACGCATTTGTGTGTGTGCGTTTGAAATAAAAAAATACATTTTGTCATAAATACAAAGAAGGATTTTAGTAATTTGGTTCCATGTCCTTAACATTTTTTACAAATTCATTACATTTGTGGAAGTGATGTATTTTCGAAAGGGTAATGTATCTCCTTTTATTTTTACTTCCAAATATATAATGTGCCAGGTTATTTCTTATGGGAATTTCCTTTAAAGATATATCATGTATCATTCTTCTTAATTTGTTCATTACCAGGTTGTTGCGGCTTTTATGATGATGAAAACATTAAATGATACAGGCTTCAGGGCTTTTCAGTTATCCATTCCATCACCCAGGGAACTTCTTGAAATTGTTGATCTTGCTGCTCCTGTTTTTCTAACAATGACATCAAAGGTTCTGTGCCATGTTCTTTCTTTTACCATATTTCCCCCCTCCTTTTATACCTAATTCTATAATATGATCAAGGTGTTTTATTCTCAGGTGGCATTTTACTCTCTACTTACCTATTTTGCAACATCTATGGGGACAGTAACTGTTGCTGCCCATCAGGTTCACATATCTGTTTGCAGTTACCAAACGCAGTTATTTTTAGTTTACCAAAATTCTCGTTAGTTGTTCCGAAGGAGTTTGGGCTGTTAACATATCTGGTTACCTAACTGCAGGTTATGATTAATATCTTCTGCATGTGTACTGTTTGGGGTGAACCTCTTTCACAAACTGCACAATCATTTATGCCAGAGCTGATTCATGGAGTTAATCGGAGCTTATTGAAGGTTACTTATCTTTTATAAATATAAATTTTGGACATAACTTTATCACTGTCTTTGTTCTAGAATGACTGTCATTTGCAACTTACACATTTTCATACTCATTGTTTAATAAACTATTGATATGGCCTAATGTATTGACATTTGCCTGGTACTT
Organism: Asparagus officinalis; assembly: GCF_001876935.1. Lineage (NCBI taxonomy): Eukaryota > Viridiplantae > Streptophyta > Magnoliopsida > Asparagales > Asparagaceae > Asparagus > Asparagus officinalis. The sequence goes on from NC_033794.1 coordinate 24,643,299, forward strand.
ATCAATCTATTTCATTGTCCTTTATAGGCCTAAAGTTGCTAAAACTTCTATGTAAGTTCATTGATTAAGAATCGGTATATTTTTTCAGCAATAAGGTTTTATGCATTGTCAATTCTAGAATTGGAGATAGTATAAAAAGCCAAAGCTGTAAGAATCAAACTTCCTTCTTTATTTCTTTTTCGTTCTTTTCTTTTTATATTGAAGGGAAATCATCATTCAAGATATTTTCTTTGCTTACAGCCTAATTTAGTTTGTTTTCCTTTAAGTCTGAAACTGCTAAACATCTACTTGAAGTCACTGATGAAAGATCGGCAACGTTTCTCCAGATAAGATCTAAATACCCACTCAAATACAAAAAAGAAGAAAAGCTCTAATTTTTCATTATAGACTTGAAAAAATTTTAATTGCATGTCTCTATTTCCTGAATGTCATTACAGGGTTGAAACACATATTTTCAGTAATTAATTTTATGCAATTGAGAAATTTTGAGTCGTTAAGCTGAACCATTTTAATCGTTAAACTATAATTTTTAATGGTTGTTTCACATTTTAAACTTCTTGATGCTAATGCAGTTAATTGGAATTTATTGGAAAATATTTTGTGTTAGAAAAAGTAAGGAGAAGGATGTGTGGTATGTGAGCGAATGAGGTTCTGTTCTGGTAATTGTATTGGTTATGGAATCCTATTTTTGGCAGCATTCTGTCATGACCTGCAATTTCTAGTTCATCGCCCGGAATTGAATATAAGAGTTATATTGTACAACTACTTTTTTGCTTAGTTTCCTTATTCTTGTAATCATTTGCTTATAGTTTATTTTAATCTTCCATATGGAACCTCAATGCTGTAGTGTATATGACGATAATATTGGAATTTGGAAAAGACTTACGGATTAATACGAGAGGCTGCTTACAAATATTCTAGTGCCATGTTATGTCTCTCTTCTGAATGCATTTCTATGTTGGATGATCACTGTACATATTAATTGAAACATAAAAATTAAAAAAGTTCATAATTACTTTACTTGAAAAGATCTTTCTCTTTCACCATTATTTCTTAAGCCTTTCCCTCGTATTGATTTACTGATTTTACTGGCCCGGCAATCCAGGCAAGGATGTTGTTGAAGTCGCTTGTTATAATTGGAGCTATCAGTGGATTGACCCTAGGAGTTATTGGAACATCATTTCCTTGGTTCTTCCCCTCTCTCTTCACATCGGACCGCATGGTTGCTGGAGAGGTTGGTTATAATATATTTTTAAAGTTCCACTGGATTTTACTTTTGATTTATGCTGTTAGCACCAGTTGGCAATTTTTTCTTTCATTCAACTGCCATCCTGTTTGATTATGGGATTTAGTAGACAATGTAAATATCCTCCTTTTTTATTTTATTATTTGTTGATAACATACATATCCTGTTTCTTAAGATACTGTATTCTTTGCTTGTAAGGTGACTGGATAAAATAGTGAGTATGCTCAAAATCAGAAAATACGTATTTTATTTGACGTATATCTTATGAGTAGCTCATTGTTAATGGATTTAAGACTTGTTAAATAATAACATTAAACAAGTCTCAATCCCTCCCTCCCCATCCATCCATCCATTACGAATCCAACAGTTTTCTGATTTGATTCTTTACCCTTTATGATGTTCAACCATAGGCACTTGAAACCCTTTCTGTTACCAAACTGTCACTGAATTAATCTCATTATCTTGTATGGCTGTTTTATTTAACTTCTTTCCTGATCTGGAGGCAGGATCCTGGTCTACATTGAATTCATGGGTAAAGGAGAGATGGTGGAAGTGGAATAAGCAAATAGGAACTAGGATGTAAAGGAAGGTGGCTAGCATAAACATCTTTTAATTCCAATAATTACAATAGCGTGAATTCATTTTAGTACTGGACACTGGAAAAAAGATGCCCATTAGATTTTGTTTTGTTGTCGATCTCTTACTGATATTCTGAGTCTAACCACATATCCTGGCAAGTAGGATGCAAACATTCTAGATGTTGACTTATTAGTTTTATGCACATTAACAATTGATGGAAACATTCATTTAAAAAGAAAAATTATATATAATTGAACATTTACTCATTCATGTAGTCTAATGACTTCCGCGGTGATTTGTATAGGTTTTAATCGAGTATCCATTTCAAGCGACATTCATACTTTTATGAAGTGTCTGACATTTTTAGTTCACATGCAATGTGTCACACCGTAAATTTAGACATCTTTATAAGACCCAAATAGTTTAAGACCCATGCAATGCACGGATTTGTTCAATATTAAATTGAATTTTTTTCTCAAAATGAAATATGTTCCATTCTTTTTTTTCCAATTTTTTTACGTGCAAAAAGAATCACAATTAATTATATATAACTTTCAACAAAAGTAAAATAATATAGAACCGGCCATCCATTATACATTCGCACGTCTAATGATGTTACCTAATGCTGATATATATTTCAGTAGCTATTGGTTAGTTATAAAACTCATATTCTTATTTAAGAAGGAATCAAGGATCAATGTTTGTATTTCATGTCCCTACATCCAAATATGGAGAATTCCTCAAACTTATATGCATGATACTATGCCAAATGACCAACTTCTCAAAAAGTTAGGTGCAGTTATCTTACATCCAAATATGTAGCTTCCCTATACAAATTACTCGGATTCACATCTTCAATTTTGATCTGTTTATGCTTTTGTTGATTTACTAACTTCTTTCTCCAGATGTGCATGTTAAATTTTCAATCATTCCTAAAATTATGCTGAATATTTAATTTAATTACTATAGAGGAAATAAGATTTCTCTTAATACTTGAACATTTATATATTGAATGAGAAAGGCCTTGAAACTCCTGCATAGCAAGATAATTTAGGCAGAATTTCTTTTACTAGTCCCGCGTTCAGCATCCCCCTCCTTGTGGTTAATGTAACCACTTCGGGCATGACCAGCTCCCATAGTGTGACGGGCGGTGTGTACATGGCCCGGGAACGAATTCACCGCCGTATGGCTGACCGGACAGAAGTACTTTAGTATAATAGTATCGAAGTACAAATAGTATTGATTATGATAGTTAAGTTGATAATACTTTTGATCTGCAATAAAGACCTGAATATGACAACTTGCTTGATTTTAGAAATAATTCAACTTCATGTAAGGAGGAGGATACCATATAGTTCATATTTCCTTGGAGGACTAAGAAATAAAACAAAATTGAAAAATCCCAATCCAACCAAACCATTAAATCCAAATATATGAAACAAACAATTAACATGGAAGTAATTTATTTGCAATTGAACGGTGGAATTTTTTCACAAGTGGTACAAAATTTATTACAAGATTTATGATAAGTCATTCTATAAAAAGTAGCAAAGATGTGAGATGACAAATTATTTTATGCCTCACTATTGAAGTCTTGAGCACATTGCTGGCAAGATCAAAGCTAGGAAATAGTTCAATATGCTGCAGTAGAAAAGAATTTTTTGTTAGGTTAATTTTGTAGAAAATCAAGAAGCATATGACATTCTGTAGAAAGAATTAAATTATTTAACACGATCCAGAGGAAAACATATGCAAAAGTCTATATGCAAATCATCAGATCTATTAGGACTACAAAGGTTAATGAGTTGATGCAATGACACAGAAAAACACACTCCATTTTATAGATAAAACTAATTGGACCATGCTATTTGCCTGATGTGAGTTTTACACACGTGATATATGAACACGGGTTTCAGGTGATTCTAGGGTGTTGTCATAAGTTTGAAGAGGGGAAAAACATAAATATAGATCACGCACATGACTTTGCTCCCACATTCAGTGGATGCTGGATATATGCTTTAATGTTTAGAAGTAAATGAAATGATTTTGAAGTCTGCAAAAATAAATGAATCTGAACATATTAGCCATAAAAGGTTAAGCCAGCAAGGAATCTTCCAAGGGAAACATCTAAATTACAAAGTATAATGTAACTTTAAAAATAATTGTATTTGTAAAAGATGAGGCATAGTATAGGAAACTTTAATAAGAATATAAAAATTTACAAAATTGTTACCTTGAAGTCGACCCTCAAGTCTCAACCCATTGTTTCGAATGTTGCAAAGCTGATTAAAAACCAAAAAACAATGCTTAATAGTTTCCCCCCTACTATTTAGCTTTGTATACTAAGATATATTTAAATTAAGGGTTTTTTGATATATATCCCCAAAATTACATATATTTTTGAATTTTCCCTGAGAAATTATTATAATTGTTTATTTACCCTCCAAATAGTTTAATTCTCCCAAAATTACCCCTAATCTAATTTGCAATAAAATTTTAACGGTATTTAAACTTATATCCTTTTTTTAATGTTTTAGGATAAAGAAACATCAGCCACAATATCCAATACTTTATTCTTAATGTTTCACGATCTTGGTCCATGACATTGCAAGTGTATCCATAGATATTAATCCTTGGAACATTGCATGAATCACGAAGTTCAATGATCCAATGATGAGTGTACATTTAATGCCATGAACAACTTCCTCCTTTGTGTGCCTCTCCGTTTTTTCTACCGTGTGAAAATGTGATAAATTGCAAATAAACCCAACCACTACTCCTTAGATGAAGTCCATTTCAAAATCCTGAATCATTGCTCGTAATTGTTCTCTCATGAATCCAAAAACGAACCACATACTTACTAACACTGATTAAATAAGTTCATTAAACAGAACAACAAATCAAGTTCAAGAATCACAAATCAGAAAAATAAACATATCGCTAAATATGAACCTAACTTCTCTACATCAAGAATATTTGAATGTGTTGTTAATGTAGGTACTACTTGATGCTCTCACACTCGCAGAGAGCGAGAGAAGTGTGCGCATCTAAATAGAGAATAATGATAGGAGGGAGGGAGGGAGGGAGGGAGGGAGGGAGAGAGAGAGAGAGAGAGAGAGAGAGAGAGAGAGAGAGAGAGAGAGAGAGAGAGATGATAATTATTGCTATTTTTAATTTAAAATTAAAGACTAATACATTAAAGTATAAATTAGTTATAAAGTGTTAACCATTTCAGCATAATATTCTTTATAGATTTCCTATTAGCTCTTTTATGGACGATTCCCTATTACTTAAGCGGGATGGTAAAAGTAGAGTAAGAAAATAATCTGGGGGCAAACTTAAAAGTACATACAATTTGAGAGGTATATATATCTTAAAGACTCTTAAATCAAATTTAAACTATCATTTACCTCATAATTGATAGCTAACTATATGAAAGCATTTAAATTTATATGCAACTCCTACGTCTCTTAGGGAAACATGAGAGACAATCCAACATGAAGTAGTAGAGTTCAGAAAAAACTGACTAAAATAAAACATTTTAGTTGATCGACATTTCCGCTTCAAACAAAAAAAAAAGAGTTAGGGTATGGAACTGCAGGAAAAAGAACTAACTAATCCAAATTTGAAGATCTTAGCAACTTTAAGGAAGTTCAGGATGACGTGGATGGAAGATATGCTCTTCGAGATGCAACAATCTTTCTTCTCTTCTATATACTAAACAACTTATAATGTAGTTAAGTTAAAGACAAGAATTAAGTAACTCAAACCGCAATGGGAATAAACTCAAATGTTAATTCTAAGGTCTTGACAATATTTAATAATCTTGAAGAGCTTAACAGGGTAAGAATAAACTATGAGGCTATTGGTCTCTTCAATGCGATCCTCTCTAGCACGTCACTGCGTATTTCTTCAAAGCTATTTGACTTGTTAGTTAATGCGTTGGCATATACTCTCCTCTCATTGTTCCTCACCGTCACAAGCTCACTTCGGTGTCAAGTGATCAATGACAGACAGACAGAGGTATTGAGATAATGAAGATTAGGGACTTTGGGGCAATTTAGATAATGAGGATGATGGGTTTGAGGGTTTCAAGTAGCACCCATTTTCGAGAGATATTTCTGGCATTTGATGTAGTAGGAAAAAAAATGAGAAGACAGGAATAACAAATTAACAAAAAAGAGATTTGCGGGATAAATGATATTTATTTCCTAAAGGTACATATGGCTGTGGAAAGATTTAATAGAACCAGTTAAAACGAAATGGCTTAAATTTTCGGTTTTCATTTTAGTTTAAATAAAAAAATTAGAATTATCACTTTCTCATTTTTTTTCTTTAGCTTTTTAATTTAAATTTAAAAAACAGAATTATCTCTTTTTAATTTCAGTTTAAACTGAAAATTTAAAAATTCAGTTTTTCCTTATTTTCTGCGTGGTTTTTTTAGGCGGGATAGATAAGAGCTAAAGGGTTGCGTGTTGCTGCTTAGCTGTATTAGTAGTATAATATAGATTCAGAGTGTGAGGAGTCAAAGGTTACACGATATGAACAACCAACTTCTTTTTATTACTGCTATTTCAATATATATTACATGACATGCTTCTCTTCCTTGAGCTTTATTTACAGTACAAAGTTTCATCTATTCTTCGCATCAAGGTTCTCTCTATACTTCTGCTATATATATATATATATATAAGCTATAACAATAACAATCTGAAGACTTGAGCATCACATAATCCGGATATATGCCAATCAACCAAGAAATGTACCAAACTAACATTGACGATTCATTTTCAGTCTTTCCGATCAATATGTGTGGTACTGAGATTGTCTGTAATATGCATGTGTATGTCAAGTGATAGTATAATAACGTCTTGTAACGATTCGATTATCCAAAAGAAATACAATATTTACTTTTATCCTTGCAGGATAAGATTTAAGGCCCTCATCTTATGAACTTATGAACATAACAAAAATTTGTTAACATAAACATAATAGAAAATTATTTAAATAGAAAACAACCTTAGACTTTCATTCTAGTGACCAATAAAAACACTAGCCTTTGATAGGACAAAGTGAGATGAATGTACAGCTAAAATTTAATTTTAAATCATACGGGAATCTCACTTTTTGGGGTTTTCTAGTATTTCCTCTAGCTACATCTCGATTTCTGTTAGGTTTTCTTTGGGCATACGTCCTATTGACATATAGGCTCCTATTTATAGTTATAACTTGGACATGTTTTTTTTAACTAAGGCACTAAGTTCTTACATATCCAATTGGATAGAACTTATCTCTAAATGGATACACGTACATTCCTAGGCTCATGCATGAGTCGGGTTTACAAGTTTATTTGGTAAGTGAAATTTTTTCATATAGAATGAAGTACAAAAAGCTTAAGCATATACATGAGAAGATACATTAATGGTTAATGACAACAGACCATAACTTAGACTTATCAACAAGAATACTCAAAATTTACATGAGGCGTTGTAGCAATGAAAAGAGATTTTCGCATGAAAAATCCTAACAAACACTTCTTTCTTTATCTGTTGAACAATCATTGTAGCGTGTGAATAGCTTTGAGGAAACATGCTTTGAAATCTTTATTGCCATAAATGATGGATACAGCACCAAAACAAGTAAGAAAGATTTTCTTTTTTACCGACTTACCCCTAAATTTGGAGACCCTTAAACCAAAACTTGTGACCAGACATAAGAAAAATCGCCATAGCATAACTACTCCATCGCTGCCTCTAAATCTGAGCAGCGAAATCACATGTGAACAGGAGATGATTGACATTTTTAGGAGGATTTTTATATAATATTTTTATTACGTGATTCTGAGTGAGCAATCTTAATCTTGCAGCAAGTCAAGTACTGAAACAGTGCTTTGGCTTGGTCAAGGAGTTCCAAACTAGAGAGCACCAAGGGGGATAGTTATGGGCATCATACAACAAGCTATAAACCTGAAATATCTTCTATGTATCCTAGGGACAGAATCATGTGGATCCTTATGGGGGCACTTGCTCCCACACAAATTTTAATTTTTAACTAATGATTATAGAAATTTATAAAGGTGCCCCTGTATAATTTATATAAGTGCCCCCATAGTTGTGTAATTCCCAGAATCCCCCTTGAAATTGTATAGTTATTGCCAACCGATTCCTGATACATTTGAGAAACTGATTCCCCTTGATACACGAATTGGTTCCCCAAAATTAGCGTACCTCTTGCAAGTATGTGGGAGCAAGTCTCTGCAAGTGCACATGTGCAAAGCGCAATGCGATGTGCGCAATTACGTGAAGAGAGGTGCACAATAGAATATACGAGTCAATGACTTTTCTATAACTAAATACCTATGTTAATAAACATGAACTGAAACTATCATTCCGACACCAACTATGCAAAAAGAAAAACAAAACAAAAACGAACTCTATAAAACAGAAATAGAAAAAAAAAGAACTCATTGGAAATGCAGAGAACAGACTCAAAAATATTGAAAATGGGTAGTTAGCTTTCTAGTTTTGCAGCTATACACTTTGGAAAATGGTAACCGCATCCAAAAAAAAAGTTGCAACATATATAACTAACATGTGTAACGAAGTAAGCTACTCCACCTCAAATTCAAAATTTCAAAGTGGCGAATTGCGTAACCAAGTTCATACCACAACCCTCTACATGCTACATACTGTGTAGCTATGGATACCCCCATAAAGTTGATAACTCTAGATTTTAAAGAACTTTTGTTGGAACTTAGTTGTATTTTTGTTAGTTTATGTGATAAAAATTAAAATGATAATGTGTTGATATGAAAATAATATAGAAAATTATTATGTCTTTAGATCTTTCCAGTTGTTTGAATAAATATTTTAATTGGTAGAATATATATGTATATGTTACCCATAATAATTTTTTTGGGATCCATCCCTGTTGTAGCCCCAACCACGCATGGGGATATTGAAGATACATGAATCAATTCCCCTCCCCACTTTTATACGCATAGAAATCTCTTATTTTGAGGAAGCTTTTCCATTGCCAAGAGTCTCAGTTCTTGCAAGAACATGCCATATATCAAGTATCTTTAAATAAATTTCATGTACCCATTTGATATAAAGGTTTTTGTTGTTGTTGTTGTTGTTGCAATGAACATCCCAAAAAAGCGTCACAAGAGAAGAAATATTCCTTTCCTCAGAATGATAAAAGCCTCAGCCACCACAATTTTTTAGTTTACAGAAATCTTGCCAAGAGACTAATGGAATTTTGTGAGAACCATCTCTACTTCCGCAAATAAATTTCCTGAAAGCAGTGTCACTCCCTTCAAAATTGATTTTGGAACAAGAAACCCTCCAGTCCTAAAAGCTTGCACACCAAAATGTACAGAATTGACTAAAGCCACTCTACCATCATAAAAAGCTTTCTTTCAGCCCAGTTCCCAATTTTGGCAAGAATTCTATTAACCAATGGTTGACAATGACCTTGCTTAGCTTACTACTAGAGATGGGGAGGCCCAAACTTAGCTGCAAGATGAGCCTTAATAAACCCAAGCTCCAGTTGGATCTCTTGCTTAACAATATCATCCACTCCACCAAAGAAGACGCTACTCTTGGAAGCATTAGCAGCTAATCCCGAAGGATTAGCCAAAAGCTTACAATTGTTACCTTAGTTGAGAATTATCCTATTGATATCTAATAATAAGGTATGCTAAAATAATTTGTATAGTTTTATAATTGTAAGTAGACATATTATCTTAAATTTATATATTTATATGAAATATCTCTTGTTTAAATTCAAGAGTTCAATCTCCTTAAAAGAAAATAATTCTCATTCCTTTATACTAATCTCAGGTTTTGATATTTCTCAAATTTTCATATTTTCAACTTAGTAGGATACTACCTTACTTGTGATGTTAGTGTAAAAGATTAAATTGGATCCTGTTCTTCAAGTTATTTTAAGTAAATAACACATTAGTGAAAAATAATTAGGTGAAGCGTCATATACATCGTCAACATTTTGAGCTAACAATTTATTTGTGCAGATGCATAAAGTGGTGTTTCCATATTTTATTGCATTGATGGTGACACCTTCAACACATAGTCTCGAAGGAACTCTCATGGTAATGTTTATCTTATTTACTGCTATTTTGCATTGTTCTTCATGTTAAACTTAATCTAATTATTTAGTTATAAATATTAAATAAAACGTCAATGACATGACATCAGCAATTGAATATAGAAAATTAGTAAATGATTAACAAATAGGATGGCCATCCTGTACAAATACCAAAAAAAGAAAAAGGATGATCATCCTCAATTTAATGTATACCCTATAGTAAAGTGTCAAAGTTTTCATATCTTAATTTTAATTCCATGTGCATTTGCATGTATCCAGAAGCCTCTGCATAAAGTTTATGTGTGGTGCATCGAGCCATGAAATGGTACAAACTTGTACCTTTTGTCTATACACTAGGCTTAGCTTGTAATTTATTTTCTGATTTGCTGTTAGAGAAATTAATAACCTAATTCTTGTGTCATCTATTGTTGTAATTTTTATTTTGCAAATTTCAATGCAATGTAAACCAATAACCTATGTTAATTTTGTTGCTCTCTTCCTCTATATTCCCAATTTCCTCATGGTAATGATTATCTACTGCAAGGTAAATACCTATAGCAAAGTGGTTTGCAATATTATAGTTTCTATGCAACTTATACCCGATATTATAGAGCAGTTATAATGACCCTATAACTGCTGGTCATATAGTTCTCAATTACAACAATTTATAACATAACTGTCACATGATGTAAACATTTTCATTTTATAAGTCAACGTGAGCTAATAAGTAATGTTATTTAACTTTCATGCTAATGGTGTATGCATGTATGTATGTATGCATATGTATACAAGTAACACTTAAATAGAGCATGTTGCGCCCTAGGATATGGGAAGAATAATGTATTGGGGTTTTTGCCTTTAAGCCCAAAGTTTACCCCAATTTATTTTTAAACCCATGTACTTTTATTTGTACTCATAAACCTTAACAAGTATCGATATTTACCTTTAAACCCAAGAATATCTGAAACAAGATTACATACATGGCATTTCTACAAAATAGCAAAAATTCTATAATGTCGTCCTTTCTCCTCCTCTCTCATTCGCTTTAACACACCCATTATTTTTAATGGGATCTTTCTCCCTCCTCTTTCCTCTCCAACCTTCATCGCATTAGAAATAATGGAGAGAAAGAAGGGAGGAAAAGGATGAGGAGGGAGGGGAAGAGGAAGTGATGGTGGTAACGGGGGTTGAAGAAGAGGAGGTGGAATAGGGAGGAAGATCCCATTAGAAATAATGGGTTCTTTGTTGCAGAGAATGAGAAAAGAGAAAGGAGTAGGGCGTTTTGGGATTTTGCTATTTTCTAGAACTACAGTGTTTGTATATCTTGTTGTAGTTACTTTTAGGTTTAAAGGTGAATACTGATAGCTGTTGGGGTTTGAGTACAAATAAAAGTACATGGTGTTTAAAAGTAAATTTGGGTAAAAGTTCAGATTTGAAGGACCCCTCATAAGGATTGAGAGAAATGCTTCAACAAAACTCTCGATAGTCTATTCAAATGAAAATCTACTACGTTAACTTGATCTTCGATACAGAATGGCTTAAGATCAAAAGTCAAGCGTGAGTGACTCATCTGTGCTTCGAGTACTAGAAAATGGACATTCAAAAGTAATTGTGTTGCTTGAAATTTATGATTAAAGCATAAAAATTCTTGTTCAAACATTTAATCATAATATAAAGTATAAACTATTAAAAACCATTGTAGACTAGTTTATATTAGGTTGAGACATTCTAAACTATCAAAGCAAATCCTATTTCAGCTGACCAATTTTGTACCCACTTGACGCGCAGACTAAAAACTTAAAACTTAAACCACTTGATTTTTGGGTTACAGCCATTCTAATTAATGTAGATCAGTTTGAACAAGTGGATTCTTAATCGGTTTATCTTTCATTCAATTTGAAACCAAATACTTCCTGAAAATGTGTGCCTGTATGTGCATATCCATGTTGATGTGTGTATACATGGACACATGTGCCCGCGTCCCTTTTATTTAAGTTTCTGCATGGGATAATTCTGGACACTTGTGATACTAATGTCCTGTTTCTGGGTAACACTATTTTTGAGATTGCAAACCTCAAATCAATGCTCAGCCTTTTTATTCTGCTTAGTAAATGGAAAGTGTATACTTGACTTGAAAAAAATTGTAAAAAACTTGGGTTATCTGTATAAATGTTATCCCTATTGATTCCAAAAAGAATGACTATGATTGGGATGTATGCGAAGAGAGATCTGCAATAAATAAACTCACATCATCCCGCATATATACAACTATTTATGTTACTGAACTTTGTTTATATGCAGGCTAGCAGAGATCTTAGGTTTTTGAGTTTATCAATGACTGGTTGCTTTTGCTTCGGTGGGTTTTTACTACTGGTATGCTTTCCTATCATTTCCATTTTATAAGGTTATTCGTTTATCAACATTAATTAATTGGTTTGAGTATTCTATTTCTGCAATTTGGAATATGTAATTTATTTAGTCTGATAACAGATAATGTGGACTCGAGTTTAATTTGATTTTGCTTGTAAATTTAGATTTAAATACAGTAGTTTTTCTCTTTTAAACTTCCCCATTATTTTGATAAACTTTTCCTGATACTCTAGTTCATGGAAGGATTATATTGTGGTTTCCATGTATTTTATCTTTGGTTCCAACAGTTCGCTAACATTGTAGTTTAAACTAATGAACGATTCTTTCATAAGGTATGAAATGAACACTCGTATTCAAGACATGTCTCTAGGACATATCACAATAGAGCATATAACTCCACGGAAGATCCATTGACCTTAACAGTAAGGTTAACAGCTTTGATGCATGAGACCAATCACTAGACCTTTTGACATAGAATTTTTCAATTATGATTACACTCACACTTCTCAAAATTCAGCATGGGCCGTGGCCCACATTTGACAGTATGTACATCTGCCCCTTCGTCTGAGGGAGAGAGACATGAAAATTGGGATTTTGTTCTCTCGTATTCTCTATATACAGAGCATGAAGGTCTTCTTCACTGCATGTGTTTGTTGATGGTTTAACAGCACATCTTTAGAAAATATTAAGACCATAAACATAATTCCTTCAACCTTCACCACAACATCGCAGGTTTTTTGCGCTAACGAGGGATGCATACCAACTAGATCAATGTTATTTCAAAAAAAAAAAAAAAAAAAAATCTCACAAATCAACATAACATGACCAAGAAACTTCTGCTTAAATTATTCTGTGCTGTATCTGGACATTACCTCTGCTACATTTGATTGTCATCTTGCAAGGAATACTTTATATTCAATACCACAGTTACTTCGGAAACAATCAAGGAGTTTGAATCTTCCTAGACAGTTCCTTCACTGTTTTCTATAATGTATATATGGTCAAGAAAATTTCCCACCTACTATAGTTTAGCTTGTACAAAAAATTAAATCGTATTATATCAGAACTGTTTACATTTTCATTATCTTACTGATATGTAACTTTGAACGAGTTCCCCCCTATCAACAAGTTTACAACTTTTTTTTTCAGCTAATAAGCAATGGAGGTGGTAGTTTTGCCGGCTGCTGGTGGGCCCTTGCAGTTTTTCAATGGGTAAATATAATTTTCAACTTATAAATTTTTTGTCTGAATGATATTTGTTATATGTTTTAGTTTCTGTTTATGTTCTCCAACACTCCCAAGGGTACCAGAATTTAGATGGTACCTGTGATATTTAACTGATGCTGATTAGTATAAGCTATACAGGCTCGGTTTTCGCTAGCTTTACAGCGGCTAGTCTCTCCTCGTGGGATTCTTTATCGCGATGACTATCAGCAACATGAGCTTGTAACTGGAAAAGCCACATAACAGATTGGTATTGCATTAACTTCTGTTCAAATGATGACATTGGTCTGATTGTGGGAAGCTTTCAGTTTTACTTCCAAACCTACACAATACTGGACTCATCTACTTGGAGTATTGCTTTCTGTTTATATAGTGATCAAGGAAAGTTTCGCTCTTAAGTAATTAGGAGGTCGTAGGCTGTAGCTGCTCAAAGAGTTCGAAGAGTTCGAGAGCAGAGAAAAACTGAAGCTTGTCAAGAAGTTAATCGATTGATTATTCTACACAATTTATACATGTCGATTCATACTCCCTCAGATAAGGGAGGAGGGAAAACTATACATGTAGCATGCTTGTAATCGTTTTACATTTTCAAGAATGTACCCCTATTATACGTGTATATCAATCATTGGAATCATTGGAATAAACTTTACCGGTGAATACATGAAATGTGTTTCCTGTTTCAGAAATTGATCACTTTCTGTATGTTGCATTAACAATGTTTGAACGACGAATGCGGCCATAAATATCGGCTAAAATGCATATAAATGCATATTAGCATCTTCTTCACTATCAAAAGCAGTGGAGAGACATTTACTTTAAATTCTAACCCATTGATTATTTAATGGGTGGTTGTGGAGGATTGTGATACATCGAAATATAATAATTATCCTATTTCCATGAATCACATCAATTTCTATATTACATTTAAGAAGACAAATTAATATTATACACTAAATAATCAATGATTGGAGTAATTGAATTAGTGGTCTCACCTCTACCTTTTTGCAACAGAGAATCTGAATCCCTTAAACACCTTATGTTTTGCACTTATATGCCCTACCTGTTTTTTGATGTTCAAGTATCCTATTGGAATGTTTTCCTAAAATTGGAATATCCCCATTAAAATTGGAATGTTTTCCTAAGCTATGCCATGTGACTTGCACATAATAAAAAATGGTTAATTATATTCCAAACATTCGTTGAATCAATTAAAACCCCATTTAAATATCCCCATTAAAATTGGAATGTTTTCCTAAGCTATGCCATGTGACTTGCACATAATAAAAAATGGTTAATTATATTCCAAAAATTCGTTGAATCGATTAAAAACCCATTTAAAGTTTATTTACTCCCAGTCAGAATCCATTAAAATCCAAATTAACAACGAAAATTTTCAGAAAAATAATATTTTCATCCCTTCTTGCTCTAAACCACATGAGAATCCTCAACTAACAAAAAGAATAAAAAGCCACATGAAAATCTAGTTTTGAGGATAATTTAATAAATTACGTTATAGAAGATCAGACTGTAACCCAGAGACACAAATTCGCACAAACCGATATTGAAGATGCAACTCTTGAATGATTCTTCCAGATCCTAGTGGGAAATCAGAGTTCATTTTCTAGGGTTGTGCAAGTTTGGAGAGATTATAAAAATTAAGTGGGGTTATTGGTTGAGGACTGTTGCTTTGGACTTGGACTTTTTCTTGGATTGCAATTTAAGGTGTTATTCGTTTCGGACTAGAATTTGGATTTAAATTTAACGTGTTATTGGTTTAGGACTAGGATTTGAATTTGAATTTAACGTGTTATTGGTTGTCTAGGATTGTTTTAAGAACTAGAATTTCAAAAACCACAATCCAATCCAA
This sequence comes from Asparagus officinalis, assembly GCF_001876935.1. Classification (NCBI taxonomy): domain Eukaryota; kingdom Viridiplantae; phylum Streptophyta; class Magnoliopsida; order Asparagales; family Asparagaceae; genus Asparagus; species Asparagus officinalis. The sequence goes on from NC_033794.1 coordinate 24,658,694, forward strand.
CTCTATAGTTTTTAATGAGAAATTTTTAAGAGAAAGTCCAAATTAAAATTGATGAATTCTGATGTTACTATGTGGATTTCCTCTCTCATCTTCTCTTTACTTATTTAAATATTTAATATATTCTAAATTAAATATATTTAATTTTACAATATTCCACATTTCTAAGTTATATATATTATCATTGAATGTACTTATTTTAAAATATTTTTAATCAAACTTTTAAAAATTTATTTAATTCATTTAAAATGAAATATATTTAATACTATACAGTCACTTTATATATATTTAATATAAGGGAAAAATGTGTCCAGGCCCTAAAAGTGGGAACTTCGTGTGACTAGCCCCCCTGTACTTTGCCCCATGTGGAATAGCCCCAAAAAATGGGCTTTAATGTTTTAAGCCCCCTCCACGTCAGCTTTATACTAAAAGCAGATGGTATTTTACAAAAAAACCGAAACTGTCCTTCTCTTTCTTCGCCAGACGAGTCCTGGAAGTCACTTCTCATTAATGCGATATGATGGGGAAAATGGAGGGAAATTTCCCCCGCCCTTTTTTTACTCCCATGCGAACTAGTTAGTTGCTCCATTACTCCTCCTGCCTCAGAGCCAAAATTCTGCTCCATAACTCTCTCGCATCATGAGCAATAACAGTTAGTTCTGGCCATTACTCCTGCCTCCTCAGATCAAAATGGCTGAAAAGGACATCATCTGCATTGTCTCTTCGGCAGTATAAGCGTATTCTTGAGATTAATTCTTCAACACACACCATCTTGGATGCTCAAGTTTGATGCGCAGAGAGGTTAGATCTTCCATAGCGAGTCATTAATTTTGGGGCATACGAAGATACAAATAACAAGTTGAAGCTTAAAATTTCCTCATTGAGACGATGGTGATCTGACGTCTATGTGGAGCATTGCCAGTCAATCTTGGACTGAAAGAGGTTCACGTGCAAGCTTTTAAAGAAGGAGATGATTCTTCGAATAAACCAGGAAAACGAGCAAGTCCGACAAGACTGTAGGTTAACTGTAAAATGATTAACTTAAGTTCTAATCGTCTCTTGTTAGTATGCTATAGCTAGGTTAACTGGACTTCAGTTCTTAAATGTTTTATTGTCATTAAGCAGTTCCTTTGTTATGCTCGCATACTAGAGTTCTAAATGTTTTATTTGTTCAAGTTTAATCGGCTATTTTTGTTAGTTCTCTAGAAGTTATTGGCGTGGTTGCGCACCTATAGTTCCATATTGTTAGTCGCTAAATGTTATTAAATTAGATTATAACGTGGTATAAAATTAGACAATGTAGGTATAAATAGAACTAACAAGGCATCAGTTAGAGCTGACACTAAACAGCATCTACATATTAGAACTAAAGCAATGGCATATTATTAGAACTAAACAACCCACATAAAAAAATAGAACTAACACTGTGCGCAGATTAGAAACTCCACCTAGCAGACAAGATTACTGAACATGTAACATGATTCAGAAAGAACTAACACTCTACAGAATAGAACTAACACTGTGCAGATTAGAACTAACAGCTCTAACAGAATAGAACTACAGCTGTGCAGATTAGAACTAACACTCTACAGAATAGAACTAACACTGTGCAGATTAGAAACTAACACTCTTACAGAAATAGAACTCAACACTGTGACAGATTAGAAACTAACACTCTAGCAGAATAGAACTAAACACTGCTGCAGATTAGAAGCTAAGCACTCTACAGAATAGATGCTAACATGTTATTAAATTTGAAATAGCTTTGTTATATAGAAAATAACTTCGTTAAATTAGAACTAAGCAGCTTTAATGGGGCTATATTGTTTATGTCTAGATAGCTAATTATGTCAGTTCTAAATCAAAGATGCACTGTGTAGCTCATAATTGGTTATATTGTTAGTTCTTTTAGTTGCTAATTGATTCTAACAGGCAAGCAATTGTCCCGTTTTGGCTTTTTAGGCTTTGGCTAAATTATGCTGTTTGATACTTCTAATTATTTTGTGGCAGTTTGAATCAAAAAGTGTAGACTGTGGCGCGTCGACGTTGTTGGAGCCAGCAAGTGTTCGCATAAAGAATCCCAATGAGCAATCCTTTCGGCGGAGAATGATGTCCATGAAGATTGATGACATGATTAGCAGAATCAGAGAGGATTCCTGCTTGTGGCACACAGCTTTAAACG